>NW_026693558.1:1800000-2305000 GCF_021218885.2 Marmota monax
AAATTCTGTTAAATGGGAATATTATGCATTACTTATTTTTATCTTCAAGATAATCCTACAAAGTAAGTATGAAGGTAACATAGCAGGTATGTGTTAAGAAGAAATTTAAATATACGTTTGTCTGACTCCAAAGTCAGCACTTTCTAACTGTGCAGAAACACTTGCTCACACTCAGCAGTGTTCCTTCTTTAATAACTGACAACTTAAAACATAGTAGTCAAAGATTGTTAAGTGGTTAAACTATCCAGTAATTCAAAATTCTACATGAATCCCAATGAAAGGTGAACTATGAAAATCCTTTTCAAGATTTTCATATAAATTGGAAGTTTCCTTGGATGAAAAAAAAAGATCTCATGATTCAGTTATTTAAAATAACTGTTTTTGCCTTTTTTACCACGAATATTAAAATAAGTCATTTTTCAAAGAAAAATGAGTTGAAATGGGTGTTTCAGAAAATAAAATATTATGTTTATTCCCTTATGTCATTGAACACTGAAGAACAGATGTTACTATCAATGGAGCCTTCCTTCTGAAGACAGTGAATGAAATGCAAAGAAAAAAATGACATCACTTTTCCTCTTGTACCTACCAATATGTCAGGAGGACTTGAATACTTAATTCAGTTCTCTCCTATTAGATATAATCCATGATTTGAAATTGCTGGGCTCTAGTATCATTAAATAAAAGTGCAAAATGCCTCTTTGGTTTTTTAATCAGTCTTAGATTTTATTTATGAAATGAATAGAAATAAAACTTTGAAATGGACAACAGACATTATTATGGTTTAAGGATCCTTGTGAACAAATGTTGAACTCACATCTTTGGATCTCCAACAAAGATAATGAGAAGTGTGCAATTCTCCCAAGGTACCAGAATGAAGGAATCTGATGCTTGGTGTCTAAACCAGGTATGGTGGCTCTCAACTGCTTGTGATAAATAAGTCCTACTGCATGTCCTACCACCCTTCTCACCAACAAAACAGAACTAGTGACAAACTGACAGGAGTCATGCAGCAAGCTCTCAAGTGAATATGAATAAGGAAAATTCATACTCAGCTGCTTACCATGCTTTGGATTAAAATTATGAAAAGACTAACTGCCAACATAAACAACATTGGTATTTAGAAACTACATCTGAATTGCTTCAATACTGACTTTTTGGTCTAAAGATGCCTTATTGACCTTAACTATATTCAAAATTGGCTTTATGTAAACACATATAGACCTCAACACCACACCTTCCTCCACGCTTTTATTCACAGTTATTCCCCTCATGAAATGCCACCTCACAACCACAAGTCTGCCACATGGAGTGCCTTGCCTTCTGCATAGTCATATTCATACAGAAGCAGGAGAAGAGGCATCATCAGCATTGCTTAAGAGCTTGTTAGAAACAGAGAATTCCTGAAACCCTAGAACCATTGAATCAAGAGTGCACTTTTCCACAAGGTCCTCAGGGGATTCATATGCATGCTGAAGTCTGAAATACACTCTTCTATACCAAGTGACCCATGGTTTTGTCCTGTACACAATTTATCGAATCAGGAAAGGCCAAAAAACATGTATCCTCTGGTTGGCACGTTGGCAAACTGCCTAAGAGGCAGCTGCCATGAGCTTTGCCCAGCAGAGGTGCTCATTGTTGAATGTAGATTAGCCAAAACAGATTTTTCTCTCCTGAGAAGTGCAATGGGGGCACATATACATGCTGCCTTTGCCATTGAGAGAAAGACAGAGAGGAGCTGAGTGTCCACAGGGAAGATCACTGGAGAAAGAAATAGGCATTGACTTGTGGTGAGATTACAGAGGGGCTCTCACACTACTAGAGAACTAACTATCTGTTTCTCCATGAGGCCTCCCTGGGTGGCTGCTGAGACTGATTTCCTGTCCTTCCCACTTCCTGTGGTGCATTCAACAAACCTCACTCATTGAAGCAGGACAAGCACATCTCTACTTCCTATCACTGGAAAGACTACAATAAACACAATCTGTGTCTGTAATCTTATCCTAATAAAATTTTTATAACTTGAAGATATCTTCCTTATTCCTCCCTATGAGATGCAGTTCTCTCTTATGGAATTTACGTTGGGCAGGTAGATGTGCAATTTCCTTAAGAGTCTACACGTTTACTGAGGACAAAAGCTGTGTCACATTCATTCTGTATTTCCTGAGTCAAGTAACACAGACCCTCTGACTTATGGTGGACACTCAGTAAGTTATTTGTAAAGTGAATTAAATGAATTCAAAGAAAACACCAACATCTCTAACTTAGAAACAGTAGCTGAGATGGCATTACCATTTCTTAGATTCCCAGATGATGTTTACTAAATATTTTTATAAATGTGCAAACTCTTTTTACATATTAAAATACATATTGGGCAGAGGGTGCAGCATGAGTCACCACTCAGAGGTCTCAGGGCACACGTGTAAACAAAAAGTGTTCCAATGTAGCCTGAACAGAGACATCACTTCACCAGCTCAACTCTGAACCTTGATGAAGTGTCCAATAAATAGGGTCTAGTAAGTACCTACAGTCTGGGCTTGTCTGCCAAAATATATTGTGATTCAGAAATTTCTTATATGAGCCATGTAAAAATTACAGGTGTCATGCTGGGCATGGCATTACAAGCCTGGAAACTCAATTGCACTGGAGCTAAGGTAGGAGGATCCTAAGTTCAACACTTACAAACTGTTTCAAAATAAAAAAAAATACAAAGGGCTAGGGATGTAGTTCAGCTAGAGAGTGCCTCTGGATTCCATTCCTCAGTATTAAAAAATCACAGCTGTCAGGCTAATTTCCTAAAGAAACTAATCAATACAATAAATGATTTGGAAATCTTACAGTTATAAAAAGTTTAAGAACTGAAGATGCATTTCCTGTACAGGAGAAGATGTGAAAGAAGTGTAGGGTGTTCCAGAGATGAGAAAAGGAGTCTTGATGCATAGCTTCAAACACCTGTAAGGAAGCCATTTGTTCCTTTATAATATCAAATTCTAAAGTCAAAGCACAGCCATCAAAGGAGAGTCCCTACACAGGAAAATGGGCTCGACTTCCTGCCTTGCTCTTGTTCCCTGGGAGTCCAGTGCCTACCTGGGATCTCTCCCTGCATAGGAGCACAGTTACATATGGGCTCCATAAGGCACTGTTCCTTAAAAGAGATACCAGATGTGGCCAAGTAACCCTTGTGTTACTGTCTCACAGCACAGCTGAAATTGGGGTGAAAAAGGAAAGAAAAAAACTTTTCTAAAGTTTGGGGACCAAAAGCACACATAACAATGCAGGGTAACATATGACAAGATAAGGTATATCAAGTTACAATCTTATAGACCTCCCTCAATATTCTTTTCCTGGCTCCACTTACATATGTAACACATTATTTATTGCATAATACACCCTCCTGGCTTTTATTTTTAAGTGAGAGGCATGCTCTTCCAGGGCAGCACGTTGGAACTTGGGGATGGGGTTCTCTGCAGTGTCTACCCTGAACTTGAGAGTCAATGTTCATACCAGTCCACCTGGAATCATCTTTAAGCACCTACAAATTCTATAGAAAGGTAGAAATACAGAGGGTAGTATACAAAAAGTGCACAGACCAACCTTCTTCCAGAACATCTTCTGAGCATTTTATAATGAGAATCTGACTGGCTAACTTCACTCCCTTTCCAGCAAGTCAACAGAGAGAAATGATTCTTCACTTGTCTCTTATGCTGAAGACTCAAGGGAAAACAAGATGAATCAAAAAAAAAAAAAAAAAGAAAGAAAGAAAGAAAAACAAAAACAAAAACGGTAGTTCTCAACATTGTAGGCCAATGTGTAGGACCTATAGGTCTTAATTATTACAATTATCTAGTTGGTTTTTTTTTGTTTTTTTTTTAAGAGTCAGATATAGGCTACAATATCAGATGTATTCCGACATTCAGCTATGGATAGAAGTTGAAGCCCAAGCAAAAACTCTGAAAATATCATGGCCAGTTTGTGTGTAAAACAAAGAACAAGGTTAGAAAATACCTCATTAGTGACTAAAGGGAGAAATGCACTTTAATAAAATTTAGTAGGCCGGCATCAGAGCTGGGCATTAGACATTTTTTCAAAGGAAGAGTATAACACCCCCTTTGTTTAACTGGCCTCTTTAACTGGACTAGACGACTTGTCTTTATCTCCCTCATAAATCCATGCCAGCAGCAATCATTTAAGAAACTACACTTGTTTTCTATTGGTTTCTGACACGGATGATGCATTAATACCAAGAGAAATCAGCATGTGTCATAAACTAGACTGACCTTGCAGAGCTGAATCACAGTACGATTCTCAAATTTGTAAACACTGTCAATTTAAAGTGATGGTGTCAGGGAAAAACAGAGCAAAGGAGCACACTAATCACATTTTCATGGGCAAGCTTTACACATCTCTATATATGAAAAGAAATTCCCAAATCATTTTTACCAAAGAAAACTTTAGCACATTGTAAAGCACACCAATTAAGGACAACCTATGGACTCTATGGTGTTCTGAAAGCCCTTAGAAAAATTCTTTTACTACACAAGGAAATAATACATCTATGCAGTTTTATAAAATGTGATTTCTACCCAGAGGGCTTGTAATTGTAAGAGAATAAAAGACTGCTAAAGATATAAGGTCAGAACAGAGAGGGTTTCTCAGGGATATTTTATTGGTTCTTTTCTTCCACCTTACGATGAGTCACAGCTCCTTTGTGTAAATGATGACAGTTCTACTTAACATTTGTGAGAAGAACAGGAGGAATTATTATTAGTTTTGCCTCAAGGAAACCATAAAGAGAATTGCCTTCACCATGTTCCTGTGTGGAGAGGCATGACCTTCAACTCTCACTACAAAGCAGCCTACGCTTGGGATGGGAAAGGAACCTGGAACTGCACCTATCACAGTGAACTCCTGAGTGAAATAACTTAGTGGCTTTTAATCCTGTGCAACCCTCTACCCTCCCCTCTCATCCACGAAGAACAACAGAATAACCATCAATGTTCTTTCCCTGAAAAACATATGCTCTTCATTTTCATGACTTCCTTGTCAAAATTCCTTCTCTTCCCCCTCAAGGTTGATGACTTCTATCAGGTCACTCCTGAACAATGTTTCATGACATCTATTTCTTGTTGCCCCCAAAAGTCAAACTTAACACCATTAGCATATCTCAAACCAAACCTTCTTCCACTCCCCAAACCTTCTTTCTTCCTCCAGACACAATTTCTTCCTTGCTTTATTCCCACTGTGCACTGATCTCTGTTCATTTTGACTCCCTACTCTTTTCTCCATAGCCAGGGATGCTCATTTTGCTCCCCTTGCCTAAGTGATAATGAGCATTATAATTTCTAGCAGGCGTTGAGCACTTTATGTGTCAGTTGCAATGCCAAGCACTCTATATGTGTGACTTCATTATATTCTTATACTCTTAGGACATGGATACCATTACTGTTCCCATTGAAAGATGTGAAAATGGTACTCAAAGTTACAGAGCTAGTATGTGGCAGGCTGAGAATTTACATCTAGTTTGAAACCAGTGCTCTCACCCAACTTTCCTCCTTGGTCAATTCAGCATTTCAAGGCTTAGTGTGTTTGTCCTTTAGTGAAGTCCTCCCAGTCTTCCCTGTCCTTTCTTCTCCTATAAAATACACTCAGCATTTTCCATCTACATTTATTACAGTGCCTAATGTTATTTACACATTGGACAATTTATCAGTTCCTTCAACAGAGATATTTGGAATGCATTCGTCACAGGATATGGTACTGTAGAGTGAATGGGAATGAAGTAGGGAATGAAGCAAGTCAGGACCTGGCCTCTTAGAGACTAGTAAGAGAGACTTAAAGCAAATAGGCATAGATATATGCCATAAAATCCCAGATGATAGTTGCTATGGAGAAACACTTTGAATGTGGGTAATATGTCTGTCTCTAAGCATCACATGAGCACATAACAGTCACAATTATGGGTTTTTTTTACAATTTTTTTTTATTTTCCCACCACTAATGTGTTTCCAAATTGATGGGCAGTTGGTGTTGCATTAATAAATTTTAGGAACTATTTAGGTTAGAAATTAAATTTCAAATTGGAAATTGAAATCAACCTTGTAGAAATGGGATCATAAAACCTTTTGGCATCATGACGTGAGTTTCAGAGAGAAGACATAAATATTATGAATGAAAGAATAAAATTGGATTTGACCAGAGGCAGGCAAGGTTGTCTCAATGTAAATCTCTCAATTCAGGAATGTACTTGTTTAATTTGATATAGCATGAGTTGACAATGTTCAGAACACAATGAAAAGGTCTATTACTCGAAATTTTTCCAGCTGAGATTGCTGAATTAGTGCTTCTAAGGATAAATGAACATGAAAATGTGTTCTGGTTACTGCTTCTTGATTGTACTCTGTTCAACCTTTTCCCATCTGCTGATTACACAATAATTAACAAGTGGTCTTTACAAAGAGCTATGCATGAAAATGAAATCCCCAAATATAATATTTTAGATCTCAACCTTCGTGTGAGAAGCATTTACTCAGCCATAACATTTCCAAATAACTTTAGCCTACTATATTAAGTGCTTCTAAATTTTCAGGAAAAAAAAAACAATAATAAATGCTCAAAGAATAACATTAGAACAAGACAATGTAACTCAGTGTCTCAAAAGCAGTACCACTGGGCTGGGGATACAGTTCAGTGGTAGAGCTCTTGCTCAGTATGTGCAAGGTCCTGAGTTCCATCCCCAGCACTGCCCCCAAACAAAACAAAACAAAACAAAAGCACTAGTACAATTGAGATAAACATTACAAGGGATTTATCAACAGTTACAAAACCCACTTAAGGATATAAACATAAGGCAGTTGCCTTAGGATGCAGCTTGTTGCATTTGAGTACTTGAATTCACTACTTTTGAAGTTATGATAAGCTATAACAGTTTGGAAGTGAGTTCTGTTACTGGAGAAACTGAATTAAAATTTAAAAAAAAATACAGCAAAACGAAAGATGTCCATCTGTTCACCACAAAGAATAAAGACTTTAGTGCCAGTTTAGAGTACTCTACTTTAACCATGAACATCATAGGAGTTTGCTGGAGTCAGAGCCCTCCCTGCCTATAATATCCAGACAGGTATGGGCCTATAAATCAGGTTATGTTAATGTAGAGCTTAGAGTTTAATGATGATAAACGCTATATAAAGGTTACACTAAAAATAGTACACATCATAGACCCAGGAAGTGTTTGAATCATACCTACAACTGTGTACAATGTAGAAAAGGGGAATTATCCCCACATTTGGTGGTAGCTTTACTTTGATTGAAAATGGCTTTATAGTTTCTTTTTACATTGTGCTATAGCTTGGATCTGGAGTGTCTCCCAAAGGCCCATATGCTAAAGGTGTGGTCAGCAGCCTGTGGCATTAATGGGAGGTGGTGGAACCTTTAGGAGGGAGAGCCTAGGGAAAGGAAGTTAAGTCTCTGAGGACATGCCCTTGAAGGGCATGTTGGGATCCTGGCTCTTGCTCTCTCTGCTCTCTGGCCTCCGTAAGGTAAGCAGCTTTGCTCTACCACCCACTCATCTCCATGATGTCTGCATGGCCAGAGGCCCAAAAGCAATGAAGTCAGCCAACAAGATCTGAATACTCTGAAATCCTGAAACATCCTTGTAAGTTGATTATTTCAGGTATTTTGCCACATGATAGAAAGTTGACTAACATATATTTAGATTTCTATGCCATACCGCCCCCTGAGGATTTTAAATACTTTATTATCACTTACTATATATTGAATTTCTCCTCTTCTCAGAACAACTTTACATTTCCTGTGCTTATAAAAAGTAAACAACTGCATCTGCAAGATTTAATATCTTCACCCATTTGCCCCCTGCTTCTCTTCCTAACCTACAACCAACTGACAGATATCAGGGGATGATCATTGGGAAGTGTTATCAGGATACCTTTGGTTCACTCAAAAATTATACACATTCAGGATTTTATATTTGCAGTTTTTCCATATTTCACTCTCAATACATGTGCACTGTGATAAATTATGCTCATTACAGCATGATTTCAGATGAAATAAAACTTATAACATTTTATGCTGCTGTAATTGTATCTAAATGATCCTTTTACTCATTTAATAAGAGTAATACATTTTAACATTATTCAATTATTCCCATTTTGGTTCAATTATGTGTACATTTTGAATATCACAAATAACCTCACTTATCTCTAATTCTAAACATAATTTAGAAAAAAGTAAAATATCCTATGTTCTAAAATAACAAATATTTTTAAAACTACAAGTTTCCTGATAAAATGAATTAACATACAATTGGAATATAAGTAAATGTATTTATATAAATATAAATGAAGACATATAGTAACAAAAAAAGTATTCCATATCAAGTCAGTAGTATCACTGTAGGGTAATTATTTTAGTCTTACATTTTTGTAATGTCAATAATGACATTTCTTATAGAAAATTAACAAGAGGTTTCTCCTAACAATTATACCTAAAAGACACTAGCTTGCATAAAAACCAGAAATAAAAAATATTAACCATGAGAGTCAAGCAGTTGCAAAGACCAGTTAGTCACTAAGAAGCTCTGACTGACTCAGGAATACTCCAGCTCATCATTGTAATGGCAGAAGAAGGTACTTGCTAAACCACACCAGGGTTCCCTCAAAGCCACAGGAAGAATAATATACAGAACACTGTTTCCAAGACTCAAAACATGGGCAAAAACTTACCTTAAATGGAGATGATTTCAAACAGCCTTTGAAACCACTTCATCCTGCCATTTAATGTAATTAACAAGGATGAAAACTACTGCCACAGCCTCATTAGTTTCTGCTTCATTTACTGAAAATGTTCCCTGTTCTGCTGACTAATAGTCACCTGGTGAGGCTCAAAACTTTGCAAGACAATTGTTCTGGGGTAGGCCTGGGGGCACCTGTGCATCTTAAAAACTCTCCAAGCAGTTCTACAATAGTCAGGGCCATGAGTCAAAGATTCCTCCCACAGCTGTTGCCTTGGTTTCCCAGCCTTCAGTCTTGGCCTCCTGTGACAGCCTCTGAATGCTGCCACAATGATCTTTTGTAATGCTCATGGAATTAAATTCAAACTTCTGAGCAAAGGGTGGAAGACTCCACAGGACTGCTCTAATCTACCTGCCAAACTGCTCTTCACTATTCTTTCCTCATTGTCTCTGCAAAGCTGCCTCCTAGGGCCTGGCTTCAGCCTCTGCACCTGAGCTCTTACTCACCCCTTGCTCTGAGCTCTGAAATGCTCTCCATTCTGCGGGGACCCCACCTCCTCAGTGAAGCTTTCCTGACATTCTAGTGCCCAGCTTCCTGCAAGTGTCCCCAAAGCACCCTATATGAATAGGTGTGTGTGTGTGTGTGTGTGTGTGTGTGTGTGGTGGGGGTGGTATTTGTTTTTTTCTAATCACAGTGAACTGTCATTTTAGAGAATATGTCTCCTTTTATCTTCTGTTACAGTTTGATTTTTAAGCATCCCCTGAATGGTAAATAAAGGCTGGCTCCCTGGGGTGGCACTAGTAGGAGTTGGTAGAGCCTTAAGAGGTGAGGACTAGTGGGAGGTCTTCAGGTCACTGAGCCTGTGCCTTCAAAGGAGATTGTGTGACCTGGTCCCTTCCCCTAGCTCTCTCTTGCTCTCTAATCACAAGGAGAGTCCCAGTCAGTCATGGACTAAATCCTTCAAAACTGTGAGACAAAATAAACATTTTTTCTATAAGTCATTTATCTCAGTTACTTGTTATACTGACAGAAAACTGACTAACACATCTTTATTAGATTTTCTGAAGCAGGGACAATGTCACCTTTACTTTTGTGTCCCCTAAATTTAACACAATATCAAGCATACACTAGTATTCTATATTTGTTGAATAAAAAGTGAATAACATTTTATATTACTTTCCTTTATTAAAGAGTTAAAAGAGATTTTCACTGGGACCACTAGGAAACTCAAGATCAAGTCATAGTTCAAAAAAAAAAAATCCCTAGTATTATCTTGGTATTGGTAATGGTAATGAGTATTACTCTAAAGATTATCTTTCCAACTGTATTACCAGTTGAATTTTCAACATGATTAAAGTCAATAAAAAAATCTTTAATGAAATCCTCAAGAGTGCCATCTTAGCATCAGTCTCCTCAGACCACACATTTTCAGAATCACAGGCAATGTATGCTCACCTTCGGCTCCGGGAAGGGAAGGAAGCCCACTTAATGCCCACCACAAGTTGGCCCAATAGGGCTGCTCCCATCATGTGACATCTAACCCACAACTCTGGTGAACATGCTTACTTTATATTTGCTTTCTGATCTTGAAGGGGTGGGAATATGTCCTTTTTTCTTAAAGGTTGTAAAGTGCTTGCACTGAGGACACGGCTTGGTGCTGGAATCAATGCGGCCAAGTTCCAAGAAGTACTTATACTTGATGGAGTCTTCATGTGTTAAATTATAGACAACAGTTGTTTCTTCCAGGAATTCAAAGCACTCTGTGATAGGGCATTTGATTTCTACTTGGCCAAGTTGTACCTGTGTGAAAGAACAGGTGGTATTGGTTATTAAATTTCTTTCTCTTTTTTGCATTAAGTATTGTTATATCTTGATTATAGTAAAGGGTTGTTTGTTACTTTTAAAGATAACAATGAGGGGCAATCACTTTGATACCTGTATTAGGCAGTTCCAAAATAATCACTATGTTTCCATACTGATTTATTATTGGAAGTTTAGTTTTCTCTGATCATATTTGTGAACCTAAGCCACAGGCTCGCCAACGAAACAAACTTCAACCCCATCCTGGAAACACCATGAGGAGCCAGCATTCACACCCTGTGCCAATGATAGGAACTGCAGGGTGAGCCAGCATTCAGACCATGTGCCAACTACAAGGTGTTTCAGATGTCAACATTATTGTAGAATATTTCGGCACTAAACTTTAGGCACATTTTACTTTAAAAGGACAAAAGATATTTTGTAAAGTATATTATGCAAGATATCTTGTAGTTTGAAAATCATTGCCAAAAAAAATAACTGTTTTTTTTTTTTCTGATCCTTCCACCTGGCCTCTACTTATGATTTTAAGTTAGTTCCTATGTCTCCAGAACCTCAGGAGCAAGGAAGAAAAATAAATCAAACACAAAGGTGCAAAATAAGGAACACATGTATCTAGCATTTTGTATAGGATATTAGATATGGCTAAAGTTGAAAACAACAGTAAAATATTAAAGCACAAAATGTGAACACAACCGATTTTTGAGAGCTGAAGGAAGTAAACAACTTTCAAATAAGAAGGTCTAGAATCTCTCCTTTATTAGTGAATAGGAACTCTTCTATGGCATAATAATCTTCTTTGCTCTTCCTAATATAGCAAAGGCAGGCACTGAACACTCCACATGGCAAATGATGATTTTCACTTGTGTGACTGACATTCTGAGAAATAAAAACACATCCAGCTGAATGAGAAACGCAAACCCTAACAGCCGAGGCAGGAAGGGGAGGAAGCCACAGGCTCTGTGGGAGAAAATCGTCACAAAGAGCAATGAAACTTTGAAAAGCCTAAATTCACAGTAACTTTGAACTTTACTGTTTATACTGCACGAACTTGAGGAAAAGTAGTTACAAAGTTGGAAGGTGAAGGGTGCACGAGAATGACACGTTTAATTAATACCATGAAGGATATGAGCAAAAAATGATACAACGTGGAAAGGTCTGAGGAAGAGAGTCTGACTTTGAGTAAACGGCTGAACCATTACGGATCTGAGGAAAGTACAAAATGATACTTATTTGATGCTACTACTGTATAAAATGTGGTCCAAAGAGCTTTATTTTTAAAATAGTTACCCAATTTTTTACTTTTTTTGATGAGTCTGTTTACAGACTCAAATTTTTCTATTATACATTGTGGTGTTTTCATGGTATACTGATTCCATTTTTTTTTTGGTACTGGGTATTGAACTCACAGGGGATTAGCCACTGAGCCACATCCTCAGCCCTTTTTTGGATTTTATTTAGAGGCAGGGTCTCACTAAGTTGCTTAAGTCCTTGCTAAGTTACTGAGGCTGGCTTTGAACTCATGATCCTCCTGCCTCAGTCACCTGAGCTGCTGGGATTACAGGTGTGCACCACCACACCTGGCCTCCACTTATGATTTTAATAAATTATTTTAAGACAGCAGTCCTCAAGAGAGTTCATGTAGACAAAACTACAAAACAAGAAATCTGGCTCGATGAAGTATATAACTTAAACATTCAAAAATGATGAAATATTTCCCCCTTCAACATTCTGTTGACATTTTTGAAGGCCAATTCTGAGCCTCCTACTAGGTTAGGGACTGAAGCTTCACAGGTGCCCATTGATCAAGAGGCAGTGAGGACAGAGTGAGTGCCAACACCTGGCACGATGAGCGCAGGTGTCAGAGGGCAGCATGGGGAAGTATGGGAACCTCGCCTGGGGAGGTTCAGAGGAGGCTTCTGGGTAGAAGGGAGGCTCCAGATAAGATCTTAAGATCTGTAAGACTTGGCAAGCAAGGGTGAAGGCATTCAAGCAGACCGAAGAAATAGCACAGACAAAGGAGACCTGGGGAATACAGCAGAGCACACAGAACAGGGATGGGCCATATTGTTCCCATCCCTGAACCCCATCAACTTAAACAGCACATGGGCCTGCATCTGAATTTAGAGATCACCACCTTAGCGGGGGGGATTAAAGATGTGTAGTAAGAATGGCCCAAGTGTGTGAGTATGGAAAGCTGAGGCTGTGCAGATGGACTTGGACCAGAGGATGAGAGTAGAATTGCTACCTTGGGAATCTGCATTTTGTCCTATAAAACTGGAAAACTATTCCATTTGTAGCACATGAGAGTTTCTTTTCATTATACCACACACACGCACACACACTGCCATTTCAGTCACTTTAAGGGCTCCTTTTTATTGGGGAGCAGTACACTTTATTGATTTTGGAGACTGAGTTTTCAATCCCCAGGTCAGTGTTCGAATCCAGACTCCCTCAACCTATAATTTTTTTTTTTTATCGAAATACATGATAACCATTGATGCAGCAATTTTACAGCCATCTGGGAATATTCAGATCTCAGGGAAATGGAATGTAGTTTAGGGACTACCATCTTCTGCAGCTCAAGAGACCAGGCCACCTTGTCACTCGTTCAGCAGTGGGTGCTCATCAACCACACTGGGCTACCTACCACTCAACCTCCAACAAGCACCTTGTCTTCTATTTTGATGTTTCTCAAATTTGTCTGTAAACTCATTTTATTTCCCACAGAAAATTCCTCTTTGCTTACATACTCTCCTATTGACTATTCCAAACCTTCTCTTCCTTTCAAAATCCCTGTCCTACCTTATTGATCCAATAGCCTTACATAGTATTTTATTGAACATGCAAAAATCAGATGCATATTCTCCTGTCTTCCCACTGCCAGCTTTATCAGTGTATCAACTCTGACCCCATCTTTTCTCCCTTGTTACCTTGTATAGTGGAGGGCCAAATCTACTTCCAGGACAACTGCATACAAATTGCTTGAAATGTTTGTTGAGAATTCAAGTTTCTTGGCCGACTCAAGACCTACATATTCAAGGTTGAAATTATTGTATTTTGGGGTTTTTTAAAGTATTTTTTCCTTTCCACTTTTTTTTTACTGGTACCTTATAACTGTACATATGATGGGATTTTTTGTTACGTATTTATATATGCACACAATATAAGAAAATAAATTGGCCCATATCAATCCCCAGAACTTACTCCTACCCTCCAGACTTCTCAGCCATGGTCCCTTTCCTCTACTGATCTCCATTTGATTTTCATGAGATCCCTGCCCCCCATTCCCATTTCCTTCTTTCTCTCTAGCTTCCACATATAAAAGAAACATACAATCCTTGAACTTCTGAGTTTGACTTATTTTTTTTTTAATATGGTCTGTAGTTCCATCCATTTCCCTACAAATGACAATTTCATTTTCAGAGTTGGAGTTCTTGCCAATAAGCCAATAATTGGCAGTCTGAAAAATCACTCTCATAATATTTTCAATCTCTCATATTTCTTAATACTAACACCATCAGCCTTTTTCATGGATAGTGTTATTCATGATCTGTCTGATCTCTTGGTTTCTATATGTGTATTTTTTTTTTTTAGAAAATAATTTTCTCAAAAGATTGCTGCCAAACAAAAAATCTTGACTAAGCAAAGTGCATTCATTTATTTAGTCAACAAATAAGTGTTCCATTAATTCAAGATGCACTTTAAAATAATCATTTGACATCTCAAAAGTCAAGACTGTTTCAGAATCAATAGTCATTAGCTACCTTTTAATTTGCACTGCTTTTACTTTCTTAGTGGTACATAACATGATACTGCATCCTACAATTGATCATATCTTTTAAATTTCAATGAAGTGTGATTTTTATGGATCAGGCATTGAGATGAACTTCTGGTGAGATGGCAGGAGAAAGAAACATCACATTGGAGAAAATGCATTATAAGTAAACAAACAAACAAATAAAAAAGATTGTAACCAGTGTTACCATGAACTACATACACATAGGGAGAGAGTCTGGGAAAGTGCCTGGGCCTGACATGCAGAGGAAGACACTGCCTGCAAAGCAAACCAGGGCAATGGCCCCAGGGAAGAAGGTGCCGAATGTGCCTGATATTTCTGTGCTCAAAGCAAAGAACAGAGTGACTGAAACATATTAAGTGAGAGAGGGAACAGCATGAATGACACTGAAGTGTCAGGCAGTAGACAGATCACACAGGCCTGGTTGGCAATGATTAAGTTTCCACTATATTCTAAGTTCAATATAAATCCACTAAAGGTTTTAAGGGGAGGAGTAATGTCTTGATTTACATTAAAAAAAAAAAAAAGAATCAGGCTCTTCTAGGAGGATGCACTGTGCAGGAGCAGAAGTGCAGGTTGGAAGAATAGTGGCTCTCGGATTGCAACTCTCTTACCACCAGTTGTCCAAGTAGTAGATGATGGATGACTGAACTTGGTAGCAAGAGGTGGCCAGAGAACCAACTGGGATGTTTTAAAATTGACAAATAAAAATTGTATGTTTATGGGATGTAACATGTTGTTTTAAAATATGTATATAATGTGAAATGAAATGGTTAAATTAAGCTAATTAAGATATGCATTATCTCACTTTTTTTCTTTTCTTTTTTCTTTTTTAGTGAGAACACTAAAACCCTTGGGAGCTTATAACACATTGTTATTAACTAGTCACTATGTTGTATAACAGATTTGTCGAGTTTATTTCTTCTAAGTATGAATCCTTTGACCAACCTCTCCCAATCCTCCCCACCCCACCCCAACAAACCCCTGGTAATTAACATTTTACTTCCTGTTTTTATGAGTTCAATGTTTTTAGATTCCAATATAATTATGGTTCTGACATCATTCTGCTTATGTTATTCAACATAATGGCCTCCAGGTTCATCCATATTGTCACAAATGACAGGATTTCCTTCTTTTTAAAGACTACTATTCTATTGTGCATATATAACTCATTTTTTTTCCTTTATCCTAAATGATGGACACTTAGGTCAATTTCATATTTTAGCTATTGTGAACAATGGTGCACTGAATGTGGAAGTGCAAATCTCTGTTCTACACATTGATTTTATTTCCTGTGTGTGTCTGTGTGTGTATACATATACATGTATATATATACATATATGTATATACATACACGGTATACCATATATACTACACATACATATGCTGTATGGTAGTGTATATATATATATATAAAACTATATATACATATACACACACAAATATATATATATATATTGTGTGTATATGTATATATAGTTATATATATATGTATATGTATATGTATGTGTGTATATATATATATATATATATATATATATATATATATATATATAATTAGAAATCAAGTAAAGGGAGGAATCAATTTTAGGTTTTTGACTTGAATAGCCTGTGGACTGGTAGGTGGTACTTACTGAGAAACTTCTAATAAAATACAGTTTACAAGGATATATTTGCTGGAAATGATTCAGAACCAATTTTATAGTAATAGAAACAAAGATTATTGATGTATTAAGAAATACTGAGTTTCTACAATATGATAGTTAATATAAGAAGTCCATGATATAAAGTATATTATGCCATAAATCTTGCCTTCATGGAATCTCAGAAGGCAACAACTAAATTAGCCTTGGTAGTCTCTTCTAGCAACTTGGGACTTGATGGCACTAATTTACTTGATATTTATCTAATATTTTTTTAAAAAAACTTTCATTAGAAATAATTATAAACATATGTAAGAGTTGGCAGTTTAATATTAAAATCCTTAAGTAGTCATACTCCAGATTAAACAATTGTCAATATATAGCCATTCTTATTTTTTCTGTGCCCTCACTCATCTTGTCCTATCATACTATTTTGAAGCAAATACCAGATATCATGATGCCACATTCATAAGTATTTCCATATGGGCTTAAAAAATTAGATGTCTTTTAAAAAGCTATCTATATATCTCCCAAAATGTTTTAATACCATATTAACATTTCAAACATGTTATCTAACTTTTTTACAGGAGTTTTACATTCTTAACATACTGAAAACCAAGTTATTTTGTACTTTTGTTGTGGTCAAGGCTAACTGATGATTGAACATTCACCAATCAATTCCACTATTTATATCATGGCAAAATATGCTGAGTTGCTTAACAAAATCATGTCCATTCTTGTAAGAATAAATTACTTAACTCTAAAACAATCTCCAAGGTGTCAGTAAAAGACATTATTATCCACTTAACACCTGAGGTAGATGGCTAATTTGGAACTTGGGAGCGCTCCAAAGTAATTTAGTGACTCAAGTAAAGGGGACCTCTGAAGTGGAAGATTAATTAATTAAATCCTCCAAAGAAAAGGACAGAGAAAAGCATAAACCTGAGGCCTCAAGACTCACTTTGTGGAATGTATAATGTATGACATTTATCATGGTTATAAGGTTGGTTAAGAGAAGGTATAATGCCTTGGCCTTTTGATCACTCAATACCAAGGGATTTCAGATTTCCTGTCCTGAGACATGGAACATATACATATGGCAGAGGAAAAGAGAATACCACAATAAAAACATGAACATGAAACACACATGGCATCTACCCCATGCAGAGCACAGCTCCAAGCTCTTAGTGCATACTAATTTTTCTGCCAAGCACCATAGGGCCAAATTTGTTTTCAGGTTCAGCTTTCCCTATAACTTTATCATCAGTGATTATTGGGAGATGGATGTTCTACTGATATATGTGCTTTTTTGTCTACTCAGCAGATACTACAGGGCCCTGTGGTACATACCTTGATTAAAAAAAAAAAAGAATGATGAAAAACATCAGGCCAGAAGTTTTGTCAATTTTAAGCATAATAAACACAGGGAAAGCTACACTTAGACACACTACATGAAAGTGCCAAATACCAAACACAGAAACTTATTCACAAGCAATCAGAAGAAAAAGGCATATTATAAATAGAAAACTTCAGCTCCAGGTATATTGCTGGTAAATTCTACCAAGTTTTGAGGATGAAATAACACCAATATTACATGAGTTCTTTTATAGAAAAGACAAAAAGAGGAAAAGGAGGAAATCATTGCACTAGCTGCTATATAAGGTAAGCAAACCTGCACAGGACATTGAAAGAAAATTACTGACCAATCTCTTTAATAAAAACAGATGCAAAAATCCTAAACAAAATGCTAAACAAAATATTAGCATCTAAAGCCAACAATACATAAAAAGGTAACATATCACAATAAAGCTGGCTATATACAAAGAATGCAAGACTGGTTTAACATTACAAATCTATTGGTATAACTCATATATTAATAAAATAAAGAGAAAAATCACATGATTATCCCAGAACACAGGAAAATTTTTTGATATATTTAAAATTGACTCATGATAAAATTTTAGCACAACAGGAACAAATGAAAATTTCCTTCATTGGATAAATGGCTCTACAAGAAAATCTATAATAAACATCATAATTGTGAAATATTTGACACTTTCTTCGTAAGTTGGGCATGGGGTCATCATGCCAACTGCCATTATTATCTGCAATGATGAGAGCTCATAGCCAATGCAAGCAGACAAAAGGACATGAAAATAAAACAATTAGAAGCAAGGATTTTAAAATCCCTCATTGTTTATAGATTTCTGACATAATTGTTTATTATTTCTGACATAATTTCTGCAGATTGTATCGGCAGAAAATTCAAAATAATCTACAGATAAAGTATCGGAATTTTAAAAAGTAGGTTTACCAATTTGTTGAATAGATCAAGATAAAAACATCAAATGTACTTCTATATACCAGTAACAAGAAATATAAAATACTTAAGAGACAGTGTCAATAGCAATATTAAACACATCAAATATGAATAAATCTAACAAAAGATGTTCAATAACTCCACATATAAATACTTGAAATATTTTTGAGGAAATTAAAGCAGCAGATAAATGGAGAGATATTCTTTGTTTTTGAATTAGTAGATTCTATACTAAGATGTAAACCCAACCCATAATGAGTTATAGATTCAAGGCAATTTCAATATAATTTTCAGTTTTACCTTTCCTAGCATTATTCCCCTCTTCTCTCTCTCTCTCTCTCTCTCTCTCTCTCTCTTTCCTTCCTTCTTTTTTATTTTTGAGGAAAATTTGATTCAAAATTACAAATCAGTTCTAAAATATGCGTGGATAGACATGATTCTTGCTATGGACTAAATGTGTTCCCCAAAGTTCTTATATTGAAACCTAATTACCAATGTAATGGTATTTAGAGGTTGGGCCTTTGGAACATGATTATGTCAGGAAGTTAGAGTCCCCATAAATGGATTAGTGCCCTTACAAAAGAGGCCCTGGAGATCTGCCTCACCCCTTCTACCATGTGAGGACACATTATACAGATGCTGTGTATGAGGAAGAGATCCTCAACAGATACTCAATCTCTTGGTGTCTTGATCTCAGTCTCCAGAACTATCAAAAACAAATTTGTTGTTTCTATGCTACTGTGTTCATTAACTTTCCATTGCTGTTACAAAATACTTGAGATAATTAACTTAATAAAAGGTGTGTTTTGGCTTATGGTTTCAGTGCACAGAGGAAAGGGGGTTGGCCCTGTTGCTTTGGGACTGTGCAGTACATTATGGCTGAGGGACATGGCAAAAGGGGCCTGTCTACTTCATGATGTCCAGACAGCAGAAAAAAAAAAAAAAAGGAAAGAAAAAGGAAAGGCAAGGGGCTACAGTGCCAACATCCCCTTAAAGGGTATGCCCCTAAATTTCTTCCATTAGGCTTCACCTACTAAAGGTTCTACCACTTCCAAATAGTGCCAAAGCTGGGGACCAAGCTTTCAACACAGGGGCCTTTGGGAGACAGTCAAGATCAAACTACAGCAGCTACTCAGTTTATGGTCTTCTGCTGCAGGAGCCTGAATGAACTAGGATAACATTCTTGATTTAGTAAAACTTGTTCTACAAGATATACAACTAATTATAAAGCTACAATAATTATAATAGTTTGACCCTGGCACAAGTTTAGATTATTAAAAAAAAAACAATATTGGATCAGAAAAGAGTACAGAACAAAACCACCTACATTTGGACATCAGATATATTGACATTATAGAGCAACGGGGAAGATCTTTTTTTTTTTTTCCAATAAATTGTTCATTCATAAAAAATATCAGTCATGATTCCTACCTCAAACCAGGTGTATAAGTGAATTAAAGGTGAAAAAAGGAAGACTTCTGCGATGATCAAGAAGAATATGAAGATAATTATCTTCAAAACTTTAGGGAAGAGAAAGAATTCTTAAAGATGATACCAAAACACTAACCATAACAAACTGATAAATAAGACTAAATAGAGTTTAAACCTCTGTTCACCAACAAACACTGTCAAGAGTGTGAAAATACAAAGCATGAGAAGGTATTTGATATACCTTCTAAGTCTTTCATATCTAGACTATGTAAAGAACTTTAAAATATTTTAAAAAAGGCAGACAACCAACCTGAGAGGAAAACAGTCAAGACTTAACATGCATTTTAATACCCAAATAACTAGTAAACACATGAAAGAGTGTTCAACTTCAGGATTTATCTGCAAAAACACATTAAAACTGCAATGACACGTTATTTGGAATGAATTAACTGAGCTCTCCTAGAACTTAAAGATTCATCAAAACAATGTTTAAATAGTTCATAACTATAGAATTAGTGTGGTATTAATGTTTTCTACAACCAGTCCAAATGTATTTTCCTACATACAGTCATACCTTTTAGTTAAACTTATTTTCCCCATTCCTCACCCTGAATTACCATGCTTCAAACATTTATACACTTATGTACATTTAAAATTTTTAATTCAGTTTTTTATAAGATCATAAATTCTCAGAGTTCAAATACCAAAGAGTACAAAGTAGATACACAATTAGTGAGTCTGTCTTATAAGAGTCCTCTTTTCCCCACTCATATGACAAATGATTGGGGTTTTCTTCCAAAAAATTTTAAGGCATATATGAGAAATGCAAATATATATATATATTCATTCATTCTGTCCTTTTTAAAACCCAAATGGTGTGCTGGAGTTGGGGCTCAGTGGTAGAGCATTTGCCTCCCCCATATGAGGCACTGGGTTCGATCCTCAGCACTACATAAAAACAAATAAAACAAAATAAAGATATTATGTCTAAGACTAAAAATAAAGTTTGAAAATATTATTTTCCTTGCTTTCTTTATCTGATAAAATATTTTAGAGATTTTTCATACCAGCCTACAATGAGTTTTCCTGTCTTTTGTTTTTAATAACTGCCTACTACAGTATTCTACTTTACTGTAACCAGTCTGTCTTCCTTCCTATCTGGATGAACATTTTGATTGTTCCAATATTTTGCTGGGTCAAACAATGTTGCAATGCATAAATTTATACATATATTATTCACATGTGTACATGTGTTTCAGTAAGATGAATTGCTCTAGATCATTATTGCTAGATCCAAAGGATCATGTTTGTATTTTTAATGAATGGTTCTAACTTGCTCTCCATTGCACAGTTAAAACGATTGGAAATCTCACAGTAAAGAGGCACGATAAGAATAATTTAAGGTAAATTACAAAAAGTTTTATTTAATAGGTGAGTAAAAAGTTAATATTCAGAATTGAAAGGGCAATAAATATTTCTTCCTTAATTATTAGAAAGGATCATAACTAGAATCCAATTTTCTCTGGGGAAAACACAATGAGATGTATTATCAGATGGTAAGCAATCTGTTTTTTAAGAGTAAATACTGGGTCTTTGAGAAGGCAACTCCCTAATTCTAAGCAATCGCTGAAGAATATTACTATGAAGGGTATTTTATGCAAATTACTAAATAAGTAGACTGACACATGAATGTGTGGCATGTGCTCAGATTAAATGGAATGAGTACATAGTCAGTCATGATAAAATGAACTTTCTGAAAGGCAGAATTTGAAAAAGAGACTAGATATTTGGTTACATTTTAGAGTGGGGAAATTATTCTTAAAGAAGAAATTGAGTTCATTTTGTTGAAATGTTACATACTTTTTTGCATCACTAATCTAAATGAGATACTCCAATTTCTCAGAACCGAAAATAAAGACACGATATAGATCATTTCTTCATAGAACCCCGACGTGGGAATCAGCCACAAAGTCCTGGTGCTGCCTTTGCTCTGTGTGTGCTGGATAACCAGGGTCACAAAAATCAACTTTCTTAGAGATGGACTAATTCATTATTACACATCCCTTCTAGCTCAAAAATCAAAGAATTCTGAGATGTCCAGTATAAAATCAAAACTGCATTTAAGCCTTCTAAAGCTTTAGCTCTAGCTTAAAAAGCTGTTGCAGGTAGATCACAAGATCTAATCACAAGAATAGATTCCAGAGTCAAACCAGCACTGACCCTCTTTTAATCTTCTTCTGTCCTTAATCTTTCCTTCACTAGAATCTGCATTTGTAAACTGGGATGGAAATAAAACAGCCAAATTGGGAGGATTAGAGCTGTCTTGAGCTAATGTATGTAAAATGCCTAGAACAGTGCCTGGTAGATAGGGAATACTTAGTAAAAGTAAAGATTTGTCTTTCTTGGCATTTTACACAAAGTATTTCACAAAATTAATTTTAGAAATTAAAAACACTTTTGTGCTTATTACTCATTTTAGGAGAACATTTTGAATTCTGCAATCATTCATAATTCAGTATTCTCATTCATAATTCAGTGTTCTCCCTCCAGAAGCATATTATTAAAGGCATATAAACAAAAGTACAAACTACATAATGCACAGTAATAAGCACGGTACACCATAGGAAATATTTTCAGCTGAACCAATACCACAGAGCAATAATTAACATCATTTCAGTGGGAAAAGAAAGCTTTAACAAAACATCTTGCCCACATGTTCAATCTTGGTGAATAGGAACACATGAAAATGCTAGGTGTTTATGAAACAACTTTTAAGTTTTAAAAAACTTCCTAGACTCACAAGAAACTGCAACTCCTCTCTCTCTCTCTCTCTCTCTCTCTCGCTCGCTCCTCTCTCTCTCTCTCCTTCTTCGTTAGTTTCTTTCTCTTGGCGCTTATGATAGGCGTAAATATCCTAAAAATGCCCAAAGTAAAAGTCCTTGATTTATATGTTTATCGCAGCACAATTAAGTACAGCCAAACTATAGAATCCGCCTAGGTGTCAGTCAACAGATAAAGGAAATGTGGTACTTATAAACCATGGAGTTTTATTCAGCCATAAAAAAACCCAAAATTATTTCATTTGCAGGGAAATGCATAGAACTTGAGACCATTATGTTAAGCAAAATAAGCCAAACTCAGGAGGTCCAGGGTTGTATGTTTTCTCTCATTTGTGGAAGCTAGAGAGGGAAAAGGAAAAGAAAGGCAGGGATCTCATGAAAATCAAAGGGACATCAGTAGAGGAAAGGGACCAGCGGGGTGGGAGGAGGGGGGATAGAGTAAGTGTTGGGGAATGATATGGGCCAAATTATATTGTTAAATTGTGTGCATGTACAAAGACGTAACAACAAATCCCATCATTATTCACAATTATAATGCACCAAGGTGGAAAAATAGAAAAAAAGAAAGACATTGGTTTAGTCATGGAAAATAACTGTGCCTTTGAAAAAGTCATAGAAAATTCTCTTAACAACTCTGAACAATGAAATATGAGATTGAATTCTGTAAATACAAAGCAGTTTTGAAGATATGTAAGTAGGCACACTAGAACCACTGACTCAAGCATGGGCACATTAATGGTAACAGATTAAGGGGAAATGATTATTAAAAAAGTCATGTTGGGCCAGTAATCTAGAAGCTCCTCCAAATCTCTTCCTGTTCATGACAGGGTGGTTTTTTTTTTTTTTTAATGTTTATAAGATGTTGATGGACCTTTATTTTATTTTATTTATTTTATGTGTTGCTGAGGATCAAACCCAGTGCCTCACACTTGCAAGGCAAGCACTCTACGACTGAGCCACAACCCCAGCCCCATGACAGGGTGTTTTTATTTCTCTCTTTGGTCTTCTAAGATGTTTTTACCCCATCTTCTTGGTAATGGAGCTTCAAGTACTTGAAGACAGCTATCACACCACTTCAGTCTTTTCAAAGTAAACATCCTGTGTTAGTCAGCTTTTTCTCCCTGTGACAAAATACCTGATATGCAGCCAAGAAGCAAAGAGAAAGACAGGAGGGGTTAGGGCCTCCATATCTCTTCAAGGGCCTGCCACAAATGACCTAACTTCCTTCCACTGGGCTCCACATACAAAAAGGTCCACCGCTTCCCAACAGTGCCACAGCCAGGGATCATCCTACTCATGCTAAGTGAGTATTACTACTCATTAGCATGAGTCTTTTGGAGACACTTCAAATTCAAACTAAAGTGAAGCCCCACATTTTCTTAGATATCACTTGAAGTCTTTCTTCTTAGATTAGTTGGTTTCTCTACATGTGACAACTAGAAACCAAAGCCATTGTGCAGGTATGGTCTGACTACTGGAGGAAAAAAAAAAGTTTTCTGTTTTAACCTTGGTAAAAACTGCAAGAAAAAGAAAAGACAGGTCCTTGGAATTGTAAGTTACCAAAATTAGTCCAAGAAGAGGTGGTGGAAAACTTGAGTGATCCAAGTACTACAAAGATATTAGAACCCATCTTCTTCCAAGGAAAGCTTCTACTTCATCAGTTTTCACCTCTATTGTAATGGAATATGATGTCCTCCATTTTTCTCTCTGGTGTTTTCTCTTTTTTCAACTCATCTTGTCTGTTTTTATTTTCTTTAATCATTGAATCTCATTCTTAAGGCTGATTATTTCTTCACGTAAGCAGCTTTTGAACTAGCTTATCCATTGTATTGCTTTTTTCTTTCTGTTTTCCTTCTTTTTTTACCCTTAAATATTTTTCTCTTCCTATTTTCAGTTGATTCATGTTTCTATTCTTTTCTCATTTTATTAGATAGGTTTTTAGTCTCTTTCATTTCTGCTTTTACTTGTTAGCAACGAATACTTTTTGCTGTGTTCCAAAAAAAATAAATAAATAAAACAAAAAGTTTTAAAACTAGGGTATAAAATATAATTTCTTCATTATGTTCTAGGAAGTTTATAATGTGTGTTCATTTTCTCCTTAGGTGTTTGTTAATTTCTATGCAGCTAAAGTTTTTTGTTTTTAACTTTTTTCTATTATCTTTTTTTCAACTTCATTTGATTATGAATTGGGTAACCATAATATAAAATCTTAATTTCCAAAAAATAAAAGTCTTTACTTTTGGCCAATTATATGACCTTTTAACAAATTTTTTTTTATGGACATTACAAATTTTAGCTCAAACAACGAGGTGTAAGATGCTATACAGATGGTTTTTAAAGTCACACTTTTTATTTCAGTCTATTCTGCTATGCACTTATAAATTGTCTACTTAGTCTTATTCCGAATGAAAAGTATTAAAATTTACTACTGTAACTTTTTCAAATTATCTTTGCACTTCTAGTCATTTTTGGTTTATATATTTGATTACAACAGTGCTCAGTGCATGCAAGCTTATGACTCATATTTCATTGTCTACTCCCTATTTGCTGTTTTTACACTTAAATTATTTCTCTACTTCATCAGAAACTAATGCTGCCACTTCTACCCTCTTTTCACTGACATTTTACTCCTATGACTTTGCTCACTTCTTACTTCAACTTCTTACTAAGTCACTTTGCTGTAAATGATTAGTTTCAATTCAATACCCAAAGGCAAAGCACCCGACTAGTTACAATGGGGAATATTAGGATGATTAATCTGCTACTCTGTAGTTATTTCCCATTAATCAGGAGAGACAGATATGGGCATTAATAACACAGTCCAGGCACACAGACACACAGGAGAACTAGTTACGACTGCTCATGTAAGAAGAGGGCTTTTAGTTAAATCATGAAGAATGAAAAGGATTTTGATGAGAATATCTGGCAATTTTATGTCTTAAGTGGAAAAAATTTGAAAAATAATATAAAAATGTTAGATGAGAAAGCATAATAAAGCTATATTTGCAAGAGTGTAAAAGAATATGCGAAAACATGAGCTGAGAGAGAAAGAACCTCTCAAAATTGATTCTAGAATGTGAAAATTTTTTTCTTATTTAATGTTCTGACATTTTTGTTAAAATTTTGATTGTACAATTTACTTTTTGTCTAAGTGTTAAGGGCATCATAGACTGGGCCTCAGTCTATGATAGATCCAGAACTGATGGCAAAACCAGCAACCAAATCTTTGAATTCTTCTTGAAAATAAGACAAGATACTAGTAATCATCAGATTACACTTATTAAAATTAAGTTATGACCATTATTTAAGTTTGTTTCTAAATATATGCAGTGGTCTCAGTTTATATCCTATGACTCTGTACCAATGGATTCTGGGCCATGTCCCCACCTTTGTTAGGGTGCAGCTGAGAGAGCAGCTATGTCATAAGTAGACTTATCCCCATGGGAATACCACCCAGTGATGCCATCAACTCAGCTAATTCACAGAAAGCAATGTGCCTTTTATGTAACTGATTTCAACATAATTTTTTAATTAAAAAAAAATCCAAAAACTGTCCTTCCAATTTGTTTAACAAATAGAGCAACAAAATTCTTCCTTATGATAATACTTGTAAAGTTGGAGGTAATCCAAGTTTGACATATTTAAAAAGACATGTTTTATATTTTAACTCAGAACTATTCAATTTTTCCCCCTAAAGATTTTGATCTTTAAAAATTGGCAAGTATCAATGCTTTCCTAGACATTAAACCAAGTTAACACAGCTCTTAAACTTAAAAACAGCAGTTTCAACAGAGCCTTTCATGCCAAAACAAAGTATCTTTGTGCACCGTCCACCCAGTTCTAGGAATAGTCTGTTCGTTACCTGGAGTTTTTAGATTCAATAAAGAATGACAGACTTTCCTTCTTCCTGGCTTCTACTCATTATTTCCAGATACAAAATACTGTTTAGTGGAGGGTCATGATCAAATTTTCTTAATATCTCTCAGGAACAAAATAAAAGTGTACTTAAACATGAAAAGTTGTTTGTTTTTTTTTTTAACTGTCTTCTCTTTTGATGCGAGAATTTAATGCCTTCAAAGTAAGGAGAAAACTTAGAAGTACAGCAATGTCTTCAAAATATGAATGTAATAGGAAGGTGTCAATAAGATATAGGTAGTGAATGAATACACTATAAATGAAAAGCTGTGATTAGATAGAAAACAGACTAGAAAATTCAGGATGAAATGTACTGATTCACTGTAAATACATTTTAGAAATCCCTGTTGTAACTGAACTGTTGTAACTGTAATTTCTTTGGATGATCCTAATATAATTAAAACCTCTTGACTTTGCTATGGGTCAACAAGGTAAATATTTGCTCATGAATTAGAACTGAGATAGATGAAATGTGGGGTTCTTCACTGAAATAACAATTCACTTAACAAAACTAGCTAAGATAAATATATAGGACATCATAAAACAGAGACATAATTAGACTTACATGAACAGGAAAAGAACAGCGAAACCTGATATTTCAAGAGAATAAAACTAAATATTAAGTTGTTTTTTAAAAAATTCATACCTTTTCTGGTAAGTGAACATAGGTACAAGTGGAAATACAGAACAAGAACATAATCTACGTGTTTTATATACTGCAATTTTGTATTAGTTATTTCCAGTTTTATTTTATGCTCTTACCACATTTATCATACTGAGTTGTGTTTTCCTTAACACATATCTTACAAAGTAAATCCTTTTGGAACTGCATAGCACGCTGTATGTGTGTGCACATGCGTGCACATCTGTGTGTTATGGTTTGGACCTGAAATGTCCCCTAAAGACTCATGTACTTAAAGTCTTGGTCTCCAAAGTCCAGAGGTGAGGGTTTGGGAGAAGACTGCCTCATGAGAGCTCAAACAACATCAGTGTATTAATCCATTTAATGTTCTAATAATTTACATGGGTTTGGGGGAGGTGGGACCTAGGGAGGAAGTAGGACACTGGGGGAGTGCTCTGGAAGGGTTTATCTTGTCTTCAGCCCCTTCCTCCCACCCTCTCGGCTTCCTGACTGCCATGCATGCACTAGAGCAGCTTTCCTTCACCACAGCCTTCCACCTTGATGTTCTGTCTTACCTCAGGCCCAAAGCAATGAAGCTAGTACACCAAGGTCTGAAACCATGAGCCAAAATAAACTTTTTCTCCTTTCAGTTGTTTATGTTGATGTTTTGGTCAGTTATAAAAAGCTAACAAGTGGTGTGTGTGTGTGTGTTTGTGTATGTGTGCGCGCGCGCAGAAACGCAGGTATGTATTTCAGGATATCATAAACTATAATCCTCAAATCATCTCAGAGTGCTGTTCACCTCTGTATTGTTGGGGGCAGATAACCTTAGTTTTCATCATATACCTAAAAGGATACTGAACCAAAAAAGGGAGATTAAGATAAACAGATGAACTTAGTTGCCAAGAATAGGATAGCTGATAGCATGTTCCTTCAACAAATCCATTTAATAAATATTCACTAAGTCACAGACACTATTACTCTTTACATGTTAAATATAATAGTATCATACTATGATTTTATCACTGTTGTTTGTCATTTCCTTTCATTTTTTTTTCACTCAGCAAAGGAGAAATATTTAGGCAGAAGCATCATTCATACATCCATGTTGCCTTCCACGAGGCCACAGGTCACCCAGGAAAGTACGGTGATTTCTGGAGAATTAAGGGTCTAACCACGAAACCTCATATACTGAAAAACATTAATAACAGATACCTTTTCCTCAGAGAAAGGTTTCTCACTATTTGTTTCAGTTTTAACTTTTCATTCTTCTACCACAGATCTGATGATCTCCTTGGGCTTTCAGTGCTCTAAAGAGTTCAATCATACACCTATCAAGAACTTCTGCCACTGTCACAATGAATTGAAAGACAGTAACTGCAGCTAACATTTACTGAATGTTTAAGATGTACCAAGCACTATTCTAAGCACTTTCCATCAATTATCTCGTTTAATCTTGACCAAGACCTACCTGGATCCCAAACATATAACAAGTAATTTCCCCAGTTACTAGAAAGACATACTGAAGCTTAATTCATACCTAGTCACTGCCAGAGCCTGAACACATTGCTATTATGCCACTGCAGATTCCTACCCAGACTCTGTAAAATTAGCCACCTGGACTAACAATGACATATTGCTAGCAGCCACAAAGAATTCTTACATGCTTTAAAGGCAGATTTTTGTGTATGATACTTTGATAAGCATAAAGCAGTGTATTATAGTTTGGATATGTGATATCACCTAATAGCTCACGTGTCAGACAATGCAAAAATGTTCAGAGGTAAAATGATTTGATTGAGAAGTGTAACCTCACCTGGCACAGTGTTGCATGCCTGTAATCCCAGTGACTTGGAAGGTTAAGGCAGGAGGATTGCGAGTTCAAAGCCAGCCTCAGCCATATCCAGGCACTAAGCAACTAGTGAGACTCTGTCTCTATTAAATACAAAAATGGCTGGGGATGTGTTTTAGCAGTCAAGTGTCCCTGAGTTCGATTCCCAGTATCACCCCGCCCCCACCACCAAAACTAAAGAGAGGTGTAACCTAATCAATGGATTGATCCACAAAAGGAATAACTGGGTGGTAACTATAGGCAGGTAGGGTGTGGCTGGAGGAAATAGGTAACTGGGGATATATCTTTGGGTGTTTATATTTTGTCGCTGGTGAGCAGAGCTCTCTCTCTCTCTGCTTTATCAGCGCTCTAAGTTGCGTTTCTCTGCCACACCAATCTGCCATAATGTTCTGCTTCACCCTAGGTCCGGAGCTATGGAGTCAGCCAACCACGGACTGAACCTCTGAAACTGTGAGCCAAAATAAACTTCTCCTTCTCTAAGTTGTTCTTGTTAGGTATTTTGATCACAGTGATGCAAAGCTTACTAAAACAGAAATTAGTACTGGAAAGAGGGTGCATTGTTGTGACTAATTGACCATGTGGTTCAGAAACTTTTCAAACTGGTTTGAGGGAGGGATTTGGAAAGGTTTAGAGATGCAGGCTGGAGAAGTCTTAGAATGTTGTAAGCAGAGCTTAATGGACAATTCTGGTGAGAGCTTGGAAGAACCGAATGCAGATAGGATTTCGGGCAGTAAACACTGGGCTTGTGAGGTTCCAGAGGAGGACTCTGTTGAAAACTGGACTAGAGGCTGTTCTTATAAGATTCTGGCAATGAAATTGTCTATATTTTGTGCATGTCCTGAGACTTTCTGTAAGGCTGAATTTGAAGGCAATGGACTATTTAATTCAGTGGAGGAAAGTTCAAGACAGCACATCACTGAGGAAACGACATGGATATTGCTGGAAGCTTTCAGTTAGGTTTACTGTGAGAAGCAGGAGCAGAAAACAGAGCTGAAGGATTTAAAAACTTACAGTTTGTCCTGTAAAGTATGTGTAAAACTGGGGTTAAGGAAGGTGTGGCTGTTAAAGAGATTACAGCCACTGAAAGGAAGTTCTTTACCTAAAAACAATAAGAAAGCTTGCTTGAGGATAATTCAGGAATTGGCAAGACCAAACCCATCTCAGGCTCAAGGTTGTAAAAACAAACCATCCTTTGAGAAGAGACCATGAGGGCACTCTGCTTGCAAAGGGGGCCTAGGAAGTGAGGCTCAGCCACTCAAGCACTCAAGGGCTGCTGCAGCCATGGTCCCAGGAGGCTTGGCTAAGGCTTAAAATTGCAGCAGACCTTGGAATCAACAACATGATGTTGGATTTGCAGGAATGCAGGATACTGAAGTTGAGAGGTCATGGGGGCTTCCACTGAGATTTCAAAGGAAGGCCTGGAAGGTAAGAAACAGAGTAGCAGTGTTGGAAACCCTGAAGGCCGTTTTTTAAGGTGGTGATTCATGAATATGTGAGAAGAAAGCCAATGATGCAGTGGAGACTCCCAAGATTAAGAGATGCCAGTAATGTGGAACATCTGCCAAGGAAAGCTGCAGAAATCAAGCAGAAACAAGCAAAGAGAGAGGCCATGTGGCCTGAAACCAGCAAACAAAACTTTCCGAGAGAACATCCCGATGCCATGTAGCCCAGACAGGATATGGAGCTACAGGATTTCTTTGCCCAGCTGGATTTTGGTCTTGCTTTGGTATTATCCCTTCTTTCTATGCCCCTATTTCTCCTTTGTAGAATGGAAATGTTTACTTTGTGCTATTATATATTGGATATATGTAACTTGCTTTGATCTTTACAGGGACTCAAATCTAAAGAGTTTGCCTTCAGACTCAGATGAGACTTTTTTGTATTTGGACTTTAGGCAAACGATAGAACTGTTAAGATTATGGTCTCTTGGGAATGAAATAAATATTTTTTTGCATTGTGAGGTGAATATGAGTTTGTGGGGACAGAGGTGGAATGTTATAGTTTGGATATGCATGTTTCCCAAAAGCTCAAGTGTGAGACAGTGCAAGAATGACCAGAAGTGAAATGATTGGATTATGAGAGCTGTAACCTAATCAGTGGCTTGATCCACTAAAATGGGTTAACTGTGTGGTAACTGGAGGCAGGCAGGGTGTGGGCAGAGGAAAGAGGTCACTCAGTGTATGCCTGTAGGGTTTATATTTTGTTCCTCATAAGTGGAACTCACTGTCTCTGTGCACCTTCTGTCCTGTCCTGAGCTGTACATTCCTCTGCCACAATGTTCTGTCTCACCTCAGGTCCAAAAGCTATGGAATTGGCCAAGCATGAACTGAATATCTGAATCTATGAGCCATACATTTTCACAAATCTAAGTTATTCTTGTCAGATCTTTTGGTCATGGCAACAAAAAGCTGACTAAAACACAAGTCTAATGTTTGTTCATCTTCTTCAGTCCTGTAGACAGACACATGATTCCTGCAAATAGGACATACTTCTTTAAAAAAAAAAAAAAAAAAAAAAAAAAAATATATATATATATATATATATATATATATATATATATATATATATTAGTTGTAGTTGGACACAATACCTTTTATTTTATTTATTTTTAATTTATTTTTATGTGGTGCTGAGGATTGAACGCAAGGCTCTGCACATGTTAGGTGAGCACTCCACTGCTGAGCCACAACCCCAGCCCTAGGACATACTTCTTTCACACACATTCTTCTTGCCTAAATCCTCTGGGTCCTAGCTTAGATGTTAAATCCTTTGGGGGGTCTTTCCTAAACTCTCAAAATTGCAACAGGTGTTCCTTAATAATAAGTGCTCTTGTAGCAATGCATGCTTAGTCCTATCATTTTATCTATTCTGTTCCCAATAATTGTTTGATTTTCCCATTATCCAGTGAGTTCTTTGAGGATGGAACCACTTACTATTACATCTCTAATCCCTTGCTCATCCCATGGTGCAGAGTAGGTTCTTAATATTTGTAGAAATTCAAAAAAGAGGTTAATATAGCTTGTGTGAGGTTTTCTACATAAAGATTGCGTAATAAGTCTTTAGCCAGAGAAGGTGAAGGTCAAACAGAGGGCAGATATGGGAATAATAGAGACCAGGCCATTAATCCAAGTACAAAATCAATTAAAGTGGAGAAAACATGATTTTGTGAATTTGCCTTGTATATACATTGGCCTTGTAAATTAAAGGGTCAGTGTTTGATTCTAGACTATATTAAGGGGTTCTGGAGGGAGAGATGACAAAGTGGCCTTGATCAGTAATTGTGAAGAAGACAAAATAATCAGTCATAGCTACCAGGAAAAAGACCTCACTCATGCTGGAAGTTTGGCCCCCAGAGGAATGGCTACACTCTTGGCTAACTATGGCTTCAGCCGTCACATACAATATGCTAACTGAAAGGAAAAGGTGAGATACAGAAAAGGGCACTCTTTATTGGTCTGCCATCTTTCCTAGTCCAACTCCCCTGAAGTGTTTTTAGGCTGCTTAGATGAAAATAAAATGATTGTTATAATATATTTTTTTTAATCACTGCACTAATTTCACCTTTACTGCCTGACTGGATTCCTATCATACATAATGGAACTATGTAAGTTTTATCTAACTATTGAGTAATCTCATCATTTTATGAGAGAGAACAGAAACATACCCTCCCTGCCCCCCACCAAAATCAAAAAGTTCTGGTTTGTGTCTCATTCTCTAGAAATAAAAAAAATATTCCCAGCATATTGGAGGCCTGGAGAATTGGGAAGTGTTTAATGACAATCCTGGGGGCAGGTAGACGTATTTACTGAATAGCACAATGTTTTATCTTCCTAGTCATATTTTTCAGTTATACAGAGAAAATTTGGGAACTTTTATTTGCACAGCTGATATATGGTTTTATAAAAGAAATTTGGAAAATAGAAAAGGGGGAAAATCATACTTTGTATTATCATCCAAATACTATTAAGATGAATATTTTCATGTATTTCCTTTCAAAATATATCATGCATGTACTCTAAATTTTATTCGTTACATTGCCTTTCTATGGAACACAATGTGAGCCTTTTCCATGTTATTGCCATGTGTGGTCACTGTTTCTGAATGTTGTGTAATATTCAAAAGGTAGATGAACCACAGTTAACTTCATGAACACTGTTTCCAATTTAATACTATTTTACATAATGTGCAATAAATAACTTGGTTATAAAACTTTTGCTGTACTTCAGATTATTTCCCTAGGATAGATTCCCAGAATTGGAATTATTAGGCCAAAGTATGTGATCATTAACAAGACTCTTAACACGTATTGCCAAACTGCTTTCTAAATGTCATGTTTACTTACACTCCATAACAATGATCATTTTACCACATCTTGCCCTGTAAAGAACTACCATTAAAAGGCAACTGTCTAAGCAAAAACAACATAAGAAAACCTTCAAAACTTCTGCCTTTAATTTGGCAAGCAAAAATGGCAATATTACTATTTTATGTTTACTTTTCTAATTATAGGCTTTAATATAGATCAGTGTATTTGGTATTTTTCCCTGTTCTGTGAATTTTTTAGCATGTGCTGACCTGTCAGTCTGATGCTTCAAATACACTATGCAGTATTCATGGAGATTATATAATATTCTATGTAAAGTCAGAAGAGCTTCCTGCAAGACAAGCCAAAACAGCAAGTCTTTATCCAGAATATGACCCTGAACAGATGTTTATTTGGCAGCTTAACTGCAATAATTAACATCAGAAAGCAGAGCGATTTAAAAAATATACAGCCAAATCTCACATCCATGAATCATGGTTCTGTAAACCATCTGGATGACTGGGAAACAACCCTCCATTTTGAGAAAGACCTGCATGATAGTACTAAAGACAAGAGTCCTCTGAATACCAAGTGCTTACAGCATATTGTTTATCTGCCTCTTAAATCACTTCCATTCTCTACCTTTTAATAACAGATATTGATTTAGTGGTCTCAGCATTCTTTCCCTGGGCTATATGCTTCTCATAGGCTCATACCACATTTTATTTTTCTTGGTATCCTAGGGAGCACTAGGATTCTGTCCTGCATACAGTCAGCACTTAGAATTTATTTGTTGAAATAAATTGGAATAGAATAATCCAGACCTTGGCAGACATCTGACCCCAAGCCAGAGGGTGTCTCTTAATTGTACTGGGAGCTGTTTATCATCAGGATAAATAGTTCTGTCTCAAGTTCTGCTGATGGTGGGAAGTCTGTCAAAGGAAACTCTCACCAGTAGCACTGCATGAGAAGAGCACCATGAAGAGAGAACAGCACTTGGCCTCCAAGGCAGGTTGTATTCCTTCACACCACTTATAGTCCTTTGCCCAGGTCTGTGGGGCTGTTCTATGTAAGCTGAAGAAGCCATAAGGTGAACTGCAACTTCAATTTGATATATGAAAATGGCAATACATTATTTTAAGGTATATTATTTTAGCATCCTCCTCCCACCAAAAATAAATAAATAAATAAAATGGTTACAGGTAATTTCCAAAGAAAAAGAAAGTTTCAAAGGTGGTTTTCAGTGTACACTTCAAGTGGCAACTTAGATTTTCATTTTAATCTCTCAAAATAATTTAATGGTGTATTTTCAAAACACTTAGCTAAGATCACACTTTAGGAAAAACACTGATTGTTTTCAGTTCCAAGTTATCTTTTTTGCAAAATTAAAAATCTTCACAAAGTCCCTGTTTTGGTAAAGAATTTAGTAAAGCACTTAGAAAAAAAAGAGCAACAACATAACCAAGGTCATGATTCCATAATCTACGAAATTACTCCCATCTTTCTATTTTGAAACATTTCATCTCCCTCTCTCATACACACACAAGACCTTTTCTTTTCTTTTTTGCATAGCCATTTAAAGTAGGACTGCTTTATTTAATCACAATATAATCATCTCATCAGGAAACTATGTACAGATAAAATATTTCTACCTTCTATAAATTCCATATTCATATTTCTCCAATGTTCTCCAAAATGTACTTTATAGTTGATTTTTTTAAAAAAATCACTTAGAATCCTATCAAGAATCACATAGTGCATTTGTCATTTCTCTTTCAGCTGTTTTAGTCCTTCAGCTTTTAAGGAAGTATTCTGTCATTAAAAATTTGAAAAATTCAGGCCAGTTGTTTTGTAGAATGTCCCACAATCTGGATTTGTCGATTATGTCCCCATGATGAAATTCGAGTTATACTTTGTGGTGTGTTTCCATCTCACACATCCAATCAAGAAGCACACGTTTTGTTTCTCTCACTGTTGCCCAAGACAAGCTTGATCACTTCTTCATGGTGAAGTCTGCCAGGTCTCTATTGTAATTACATTCGTTTTGCAGTTGGTATCTGATGATGGGATCATATATTGTTTACCAATGACACTTTACCCATTGGTGGTACCATCCATTTCTGGTCTGTTCCTGCATCAGACATTGCACTGCAGATCCATAATGGTGGTTTTTATCGTTCTGTTATTTCTTCTGCATTAACTGGCACTCTTTTGCACAAGGCAGAATTTTTCATGCTACTTTTAAAAATATTACTAGAGACTCTAAATTTCTTTTTTTTTTTTTAATGCCCCAAAGTATGGCCAGTGGAGACCTCTTTAAGTTAGCATCTTTTTGACAGGTCTGCATTAGTCTTGAGTAATTCCTTGCCCGACAGCTATAATCAGCTGATTTTCCATAGAACCCTGTTTCTCGAAGTGGAAAATTTTATTTTGAAACCAAGATGAAAGCTTTAGAAATGCACTTATTTCTGCTGGGGTACCAATGGCCCTAGGGCCTTTCAGTAATCACAACTATTTTACCTATTTGTGAACCTACCTATCTACCTGCCTGTCCACCCATCTATATATTTTCCTATATTTTCAATCATAATTTCAGGCGTATGCCTCCAATTCTAATCCAATAGTACAAATTTTTCACTTTCCATCATTACATATTTGTAATTCTCTCCTCCAAAAGTCAGAAAGCTGATATGAACATATTATTTGTTTTATTTTCCAATATGTATAAAAGTTTTATAATTACCACATGAGAAAACTTGCAAAACAAAACCATTACATAAAAATTAAGATTTGAAATTATTTTTCTGCTCAGAACATACCTCCCTAAGTACATAGTTAGAGCATTACATTTAAAAGTTGTCCAAATTAACTCATTCATTGATTATGCAATCAATTTGAGAAAGAGTTAGGTCCTTTGTTTTTATTCTATTTTCATGTTTTTATTCTATTTTCAGGCTTGCATTTTTAAAAATTCCACTTGGATTTCATTTTATTTCTGTAAGTAAAACATTAATATGATTAAAAATCAAAACTACATGAAAAATAAGAAGGGTGCAGTGGTGCACACCTGTAATCCTAGCAGCTTGGGAGGCTGAGGCAGGAGGATCCCAAATTCAAAGCCAGCCTCAGCAAAAACAAGGCACTAAGCAACTCAGTGAGACCCTGTCTCTAAATAAAATACAAAATAGTGCTGGGGATGTGGCTCAGTGGCTGAATGCCCCTGAGTTCAAGTCTGGGTACCCCTCCCCCAAAAAAATCTATATGAAAAGAATACCCAGAGTTTTCTCAATGTAGTTCACTCAATATTTATACTCAGACAATCCTTCCTCCACCCCATTCCCACACACTTCTATTGGTTAACCATTTCATTGTTTCTCATTTATCATTCCTATGTTTCTCTTTGCAGAAATCAGTAAGTACATTTATATATTTTTATTTTATTTATTTTGTTTCTTTTTTTTGCCCTATATACTTTTAATCTACTTGAAGAAATAAAGAATTCCACCTAAAAAGTTAGCTGAGGAATATAAGGCAGAGTATAGGTGGCAAAAGTAGTACAGAAAACAGATACATTACCACTAAATGTTCTTGTGGTCTTCTTTAGTATATCCATAAGAAGGGTTGAGAGACAGATTTTTGACAGTCATATTAATCACACACTCAATCTAAAAAACCATAATAATCCAAAGTTTTGCATTACCAAATACATAACACAAAGACATTTTTTCCTAATTGAATAGAATTTTCAATGCTAAAGAAACTGCAGTCACTGTGCACACCTATTCTTAACCATCAAATGAGCACAAACACTGTGCCATCCACTAGATAAAAAGGAAGCAAGATTAAAAAGAAAAAACCACAAGACACTGGAAATCATTAAAAATTGCCTTAGAATTAAGTTTTTGAAATTCAACTAAGTAAATATAAGCTAAAAGTTCACTTTAAAATAGTATGCAATACAACTAACTCCAATTTAAAATAGGAAATTTATAATGAAGATTTTTTCTTGTACACTTGTTATGATTTGGATCTGGAATTCCCCCCCCCCCCGCCAAAAAAAAACCCTCATATTTTGACAGCATAATCCCCAATGCAGCAATGTGCAGAGGTGGGGCTTTTAGACAATGATTTGGGCTCTGACCCTATCCATGGATTAATCCACTTGCTGGATTAATTCACTGATAGCTGAATGGACTACTGGATGGTAACTATACGCAGGTGGGTCATGGTTAGAAGAAACAGGTCACTGGGGACATGCTCTTAGAGACTATATCTTGGCCCTGGTTCCTTACTAACCTGCTCTCTTTCTTTCTGTGTTTCCTGGCTGCCATAAGCCAAGCAGCTTTCCGTCTCCACACCCTTCTGCCTTACCTCTGGCCCAGAGCAATGGGATCAGTCACCTTCTGAAGCCTTCTGAACCATGAACTAAGACCTCAGAAATCCTGAGCCCAAAATAAACTTTACCTCCTAAATTGTTCTTGTCAGGTATTTTGGTCACAATGATGAAAAGCTAACACAACATTGTTAATGGGAATGTAAATTAGTATAGTCACTATAAAAGTCAATATGGAGGTTCCTCAAAAACTAAATATAGAACTACCGTACGATCCAACTATACTACCCCTTTCTATTTTATCCCAAAGAATTAGTGTCAGCATACTTTAGAGACACATGCTTACCCATGTTTATCACAGTACAGTTCACAATAGTTCATGGAATCAACCTAAGTATCCATCAACTGATGAATGGATAAAGGAAATGTGGTATATGTATGCAATGAAGCTTTATTCAGCCATGAGCACAAAAGTGTCATTTTTAGAAAAAAATGGATGGAACTAGAAAACATAATTATGAGTGAAATAAGACAGGCTCATAGAGAAAGATATCACACATTTTCCCTCATAGGTGGAAGTTAGACTGAAGAAAAGGTGGGAAAGGGGATGTCATGAAAGTAGAAGAGTTATCCCATTAGTGTATAGGGAGGGAACAACGGATGGTGGGGAATGCATGGGAGGGTGAAATTTATCAAGTTGTGTTTTTATGTACATGAGAATATGTCTCAATTAAATCCACCAATCTGTAATTAAAATGCAGTAATGATAGACCATTAATGGAAATTTTATTAAATATTCAGACATATTTTTTACTTTACAGATAATAAAGCAAGGTCAAAGTGTTATTCAAGATATAATTTGACTTCCCTTAGTCTAACAAAAATTAAATGCATTAGAGTGCCAAATATATTTAAAGAAAAATATCAAAATAATATTAATAATACCCAACATTGGTAAGATGTACCAAACACTATACTAAGAGATTTAGATTTTCACTTTGCTTTCTCTTTATAACATTAGTTAGGGGTTATTTTATTATGATAATTACTGTAATTATCTCCATCTTGCAAATGATACAACTAAGGATTTCCAGAAGGTAAGTAGTAAAGTCATAGAGTAATTCAATTGTGTCTAAGAAACTTAAAACTTAGGTCATTCACATGTGATAGTGCACTCTATTTTTATCAATATTAAACATGTACATTATTTTTAAAAGTCAAAATATTTCTTAAGAGGTAGATAATAAAAATGAGACCCAATCCGTACATCTATTCCCAGAGACAAAAAAACTTTCAACTCTTAGCTACTTCTTTTGGTATTACCTTCAGATTCCCATATGTGCTTATGCGCCTAGATTAGAGATTACCTGTTGGATTTTTTTTTTTTTTTTGAGAGAGGGGGGGGGATTTTTTAATATTTATTTATTTGTTTGTTTGTTTGTTTTTGGTGGACACAACATCTTTATTTTTTTTATTTTTATGTGGTGCTGAGGATCGAACCCAGAGCCCCATGCATGCCAGACGAGCATGTTACCGCTTGAGCCACATCCCCCCAGCCCCCTACTGGATTTTTATTCTTAGAGGTTAGAATTTAGAACTCTTTTACATATCTTGCCATTTTATTTACTTGTATCCATTTTCCTAATAGTTATTGTCCAATACCTTAATAATCCACATGTAGGTCATTAATCAACTAAATAAGCAATATTAACTATTTACCTTGATAGTGTATCATCAATACATTTATTTATTATATTACTAATGGTAATATTTCATTCTTAGTAAACATTTACTTTTTAATCCATCTTTTTAGCTTATATATTCCAATCATTAATGCTTGTTAAGACCCTTCAATTGAATTAAAACTTCCCTAAAAATGATTTTTTTCCCCACAAAATTAGATGAATTAGTCAATTAAGTCCCACTTTTTCTTTCTTGAAGCACGCCTTCTGAAGCCTCTGTCTCATTGCTACACAGACTGATGCTAGACCTGTTACTTTTCCTCTGCTTCTTGGATTCCATGTTTCCACTCTCTTCCTTGATTTTCCCTTTTTTGGTGGAGATCCTTGCAGAGTCTTCATGAAATCCATTATTTAAGAGTGTGGTAATAAGAAGGTCATTGGAAGATCTCGGAGCTAGTCTCACTGGTTGATCAGATGGTTGTGATAAAATGGTACATTGGCTGGTGCCAGAATAAGTGGCCAAAAGAAGTCTGGGGAATTTACCACACTTTACATTGACTTCCGGTAAATTCCTATTTTCAGTACAGAATGCCTTATTACAGTGTACCTGAGCCCACCTGCTAGACCTCAAGTCTTCATTACTCTGGGAAAGAGGTAATCTTCCCAGCTCTGCAAGGTAGGGAGAGGTATGGGGGATGGCATTCTTTTCTGTATTTAGGTTTTCAACTTATCCTACTGCTTTTTGCCCCACAACTCACCACCCTCACCTAAATATTCTGTTACCATCTATACCACTAATCTCACTTTCTGAGATTCAGTGGTGTGAACTAACACCTTTCTTCTTGGTTTTCCATTTTTAATCATCTAAGTTTTAAATATCTCTGTTAAGTCAGTCATCCCTCTACAACTACTTCTCTCCTAAAATGAGTCTGGATTTCTGTTCTACTGTTGCCTTCTCCCTTTTTTTCACAGTCTCTGTAAGTTAAATTTCAAGTTCCATGAATGCTAATGTGTTTGGAAAGCCTTCAACAAAAACAAACAAGATGTTATATTTTCAATGAAAATCCTTATGCTCAAGAAGATCTGCCCTTAAATAAAATGAGCTCATTCTGTTGTATCAAAATGAGGGATGAATTAAGGCAAATTCTGGAAAGAAACTATTGTAAACAAACACTCAACCAGTGCCCCTTGGATTTCACTTGATCTTAATGTCACTTGATCTGATTAAAATAAAGATAAGCATTATTTGCCTCAAATTTAAAGTGGGAGGCTTGATTAAGAAATTATTTAAAATGCTGTACAAAATACAGATGTAAAGCAGTACCACTACATGTTTCCATACCACCTTCAATCTCTATTGATGCCAAAGTAAGGCACCTTCATACCATAACTCTATAAATCTTAATAGTTCCATGTTACCTTAGCTCAAACTTTTGAATAGCCGGTCTTAAAAATGGCTAGTGGTTATACTTGGAACAACTCTAATTTAAACGATTATGTACTATTGGAGGGGTGAGTGTAACCAAGAATGTTTTAAAGGCACCTGAAAAAAAAATCTGATTAATGGAAATAAATAGTAATCTCTTTTGTAAAGTGAATAAAATATCTAGTAACTTGTAAAGTAAAAAAAAAAATGCTTTCCTGTAACACTGGCTTTGTACTTCTACAGGTTTCATTTTAACCTCTGCCACCAAATGTGTTAATGCACTTATAATACTATCCTTGTGCCAAAATAACTACTGAACACAATTTGACAGAAGGATTAAAGTGACTATTGTCCACACTGTAAAAATATATACTCAGTTAAGATATAATTATTTCCTCCAAAGTCACTGATATTTAAGCATACGTAATTAAGGAAGGAATTCAACCTCTATTTTAATTACAGGATTATACACTTGAACTTAAAGGCCTATACAACACATGATCCTAGTACCAAGGAGAAAGAAATATGTACACTTCCCATAACATTTCCTATTACACAAAAGCGTCTTTTTTTTTCCCTGAAATAGGTTATCCTTGTTATTTTATGTGTTTGTATAGTACTCATTTTTTTATACCTACTTTATAATTCCACAGCACAACCTTAAAGCAGCTTATGATAAGAGAGACAAATATAATAAAGCTGCAACACAGAAGTAAAAGAACACTTGCTAGTTCATCAAAGAGCTAATACTATTGAATAAAAAAAACTTGCAAAGGATAACAACTCCAATTAATCCCCACATTTAACAGTCTGCCAGGGCCAAGGCAAATAGAAAACACAATGTCATGCAGTCATTTCTGTCCCAAAGAGGACATCAGTTCACTGGGAAAGCGAAACATTTTTTTTACATGAAATTCAAAAGAAAATGTCATAACGCTTCCTACAAAACACACTGAATACCCTGAAAGGCAATGTTGTCAAAAGTAGTTTATAAAACATATTTTCATATGACCAAGTCATTTTTTTTTCATTTTATGCTTACTCAGATCTAAGACTGATCTGGCAAACGGGAAAATAAGCAAAGGGAAAGGGGCATGGGTTGGAGTCCAGCAAGACAGGCTCCAGTTTCCAGGAGTCCTCTCCCAGTGGAGGCACACAGAATGTGCACGACACCCCCAGCAACAGTCCTGTGAAGAGCTGTCTACCAAGGACAGTTGTCAGTGGAGAAGCAGAGCCCAAGGGGTTTCTATTATTATTTATTAATTATTAGCTCATTATAGATAAACATAACTTTGGGCTTCATTTTGACACAATTATACAAGCATGGGATATAATTTTTTCCAATTCAGTCCCCAGTATTTCCCTTTTCCTTCTCCTCTTCCCTCCCCACTGCCCATTCCCACTGATGTTTCTTCTATTTATTTATAACTTTCAAAAATGAGTGTAATATGAATTTACATACAGAAAGGTAAAATTCACTGTGGTTTATTAATATATGTACATAGGAAAGTTTGATCGGATTCATTCCACTCTTTCCTTTTCCTGTCCCTCCTCTCTCCCCTTCAATCTACTTTCTCTACTCCACTGATCTCTCCTCTGTTTTCATGGAACCCCACCCCACACCCAACCTCCCATGTCCACATACACTTTTTTTCTTTTTTTTTTCCCCCTCTCATTTTGGTTTAGCTTTCACATATGAGAGAAAACATTTGATCCTTGACTTTCTGGGTCTGGTTTAGTTCACTTAGCATGTACCAGAGACTGGAGGTTGAGGTAGAAGGATCCCAAGTTTGAAGCCAGCCTCATCAACTTAATAAGGCCCTAAGCAACTTAGCGAGACCCTACGTTAAAAAAAAAAATTATATATATATATATATATAAAAGAGCAAGCCAAGTTTTGGGGGGCACAAAAGTTTCCCGTACCTAAAAAGCACCAAAAATCCCTGACTCCCAAAGGTGAGTTTTCAGTATAAACTATACCATGTACACAAACAAGTTAGACAGCAAGCCACTCATACCATTTAGGGAAAACTACATCACTGTAAGCTTACCAGCCATATTTCCATGTCGACTGAGGGCCAGACCTGAAAGTCTGACTTTCTAAGGATAGCAGTCTCAACCCCTCAATTATTTTTCTGCACGAATTCCATTAAAAACAAATGTATCAATGACACACTAAGTTGATTTGCCAGCCCACTGATGAGTCATAACTCATTTTGAAAATAAAGCTACTATACTTCCCATTTTAAAAGAAAAAAAAATCCCTCAATGGACACTCTATTCCCCTCAAGCTTCTGTTTTTTTTTTTCCTCTGCTCTTCTTTACCATAAAATTTTGTAAGAATGTTCTATATTTCATCTTTATTTTCTCAATTCCAATGTTTTTGGAAACATTTCTTAAGATCTACACAAGCACAAATAATGAAAGAATACAATGAAAGAAGCATATTCCTCTAACTACTATCAAGTTGCTATATTTGCTTACAGATTTCTATTGGTTTAATAATCTACCTGTTGAAGACTCCTTTGGCCAGCCCCATTTCTGCTCACTCCTTATTTCTTCTTCCCCTGCATCAGCTTGGCCAGCCTCCTTTCCCTTTCCTGTACAAAAGACTCACTCACACATAGAACTTACATACCTGGTTCTATATTGCACTTTTTAGACTCAATGTATTTTGAGACCTAGTAATATTGACATGCAAAAGTTTAATTTTTCAAGTGGTTATGTTACATTATATTCTATCAAACCATATTGTGTTAATACATTCTCTTATTGGTGCATTGTGAGGTTGTTTCCAAATATCATCTCTATAAATGATTTTTGGAGGTCTTATGTCCTTTCTGACACTGTTATTATTTCAGAGCATGTGAAAATCTGAAGAACAAAGAAAATATCACAACATATAGCAATATCCATATTTATAACTCTTTTATAATGTCCATATTTATAATTCTACATGATTAGTGCATTTATGTACAAAAGTAAGGAAAACAAGAATCATACTATAAATGTGGTAACTTGAGAAACTTACATTTATTATATCACGATAATTTTCTTTTATAAAATATTTTAAAATGCCCATGAGTTCCATTCTATATTTAATCTGTCATTCAACATTTCAGCTATCCACATTTTGCCTATTATATAATATTATTTTCTTAAAACTATAAAGTTGCTGATTATATAAGTATTTTTAAAGGCCACTTTAAAAATCAACACTAATTTTATGAAGAGGGCTTTTTTTTTTTTTCCTTTTTGGAAAATAAAGCAACACAGCCTAGGTTTACAGCTTTATGAAGATGTGAGTTAGGACTATTTAAGTAATGGGTCCCTTTGCTTGCTTTCTAGAATATCAACAATTTTAGGTGATCTTCTAATAAAAAGCTACACAGTGTACACACTGATACCAAGAAAATTGAAATAATAGAAGAAGAAGGAGGAGAAGAAAACTGCTAAATGGCTATCATGAGTTGGGTGAAAGTTTGCAATGCGTCAGATGGTAAGTATTTAAAAGGCACAATGGTGGGTTTTTTGGAAAATAAAAACATGTGGTTAGTATATTCACATAGTCACAGCCCTTTCATCTCAGTTCACAGTGGCCTAAAACAGTAAGATTGTGAGCAGGATGGCTTAAGAAGCAGCTTTGAATTTGCTCAAAAATTCAATCTAGCACAAAACTAAGTTCCCAACAATATTACGCTGTGAAGTATGTAGGAAATGAACTTGGCACAAAATGGTATTAATTTTTAATTTAGAAAGTAACTTTCCTTTACCACAAAATAGTTTCTTCAGAAAATTGTAACCCCAGTAAATGAATGAGTCACTGGAATAATGAAACTTGGGCTTTGATGTGTTTGAGTTTGGACTGCTTCTGATCATAACTAAGATTCAGTTACCTCTTGAAGCTAATTATTCCATTTGTCATTAGAGATAATCAGCACAGAGTTGGATTCCTGTGCTAGTTCCTGCATCAAAATTGTTTAATTAATAGCTATACCAAATAACTTAATTATATTATTAAATATGGGAGAAATCAGGGCTTTACCTCAATTATAATTTGATTTTTGTCTTGTGTAACTCAGTTTCCTTACCTGCAGGCACCTCACAGTGCTGTCCAAAGCATTCAGTGAACCAAATCATGCAAGGCATTCTGGGTACAGGCTGGAATGCAGCACAGCTCAGTAAGTCACTGCTATAATGGTTATTCACAACCTCTTCCTACCTTCTCTGCAGTAGTATTTTGATAACAGCAGAGAAGAGCCACTTATTTTACTTAGGACCAGCCATTTCACCCCCTGCCCCTTGACTCCAGGGAACCCAATGGAACTCCCTGGGGCTGTCTGGGTGACAGTGCCCTCTGAAGTTCTGCACATATTAGTCCCGAGTTTAGTCCAGAAACCATTCCCATTTAGCAACAAGCAGACAAGCAGAAATCTTAAATAAAATGAACTCCTTCTGTAAACAGAGACAGATGGTGTGACTTGTGCATGGTGCTGAAATATGATGAATAAATAAGGAGTATTTCTTCCTCTTGGTTTTGTTCTTCTGTTAGTAATAATCATTATTTTTACTGTCTTGCTACATATATTTGCTTATTATCTGTTTCTTTTCCACTATAATACAAGCTTTGAAAAGTAGGGGCTCATTCTGGTTACTTGCTATGGCCCCAGAACAATGAACAGTTTATACTGTACATAGTAGATGCTCCATAAATAAGTAAGACTAAATGAAATAAACCAAAATTAAATTAAATATTTCAAATATTTTTAATTCCCTTTTTAATGTTTCTTTAAGAAAAATCAAGGTAGAAATGATAATTTTCAGAAAAAAAAATTAATATTTTGTATCTTAAAAACTACCCTTGACAAACACTGTGTGGTTCAAAGATATTTTAATTCAGGCTCTGAAATGATACCTCCAATTTATGGATCTATGAAAGATGATTTAAAAAGGAAGTGGAATACAGGCAACAAACATAATGTACATGCATAAGAAATTCAACTATGGTCATAAAATTGCCAATAAAACCAAAAATCAAATTCAGGTGAATCATCACATGCAATTCATTTCAATTTTAATAACATCATCACACTGTGAAAATAATTGCACAGGCCATGGGCTACTGTATTGTGCTAAGTATCACTGAGGGAAAAAGAGAAACAAATTCGTGAAAAATCTGAGTACAATAAATCTCTGTAAAATACAAAACTAAGATTAGGAATATGTACAATACCCTAGTTGTAAATCCACCTTTATTAATAAGGGCCATGTAAAATTAAAATCATTATGAAAACATATTTTAAATAGAAAACTAAAAGTTTTATAAACAATTTGAACCATTACCCATAATGGGGTTATGCAACTTTAAAACACTTAATAAAAATGTGCTGAAGAAATGATAGAGTACATTTAAAATCTTATATTCATTGTAGTTGCCTCATATTTATCAGTGAATATTAATTTGCAAAAACCCCTCTCATATTCTGACAGGTAAGCTACTCAAACTGAAAAATACTCAGTGTTATTCTGACAAGGGTAACTCTTAGAAAAGCCGTCTATTTTAGTATCATGTCTACTATATTTTAAATATTTGAACTTACCTAAAATGTCCCAATTCCTTCTTATTCCTTCATAGTTTATTGATTCTTTTTAATTATATCTCTTGATGACTAGATACCAAACCACCTCTCCCTACCTCTTTTATTTAATGAGGCCTTCATGTTAAATTCAATATATATTTGTTAAATGACTATTCTTTTAAAAGGAGAAAGTGGTTTTTTATTTAAAAATGGCATTTGGCCAGCACCTCCTGATGTGAACCCTTTGACTCACACTAAAATGCTTATTAAGACAAAGGAAAAAGTCAAGGACTCAGCACTAAAAACTATGGCTGGCAGTTAATATCCTACCAAAAAGAATATCTTTAAACACCAGCACTGATGGAAGTGGATACACAGAGAAGGAATAAAGGAAAGTAAAACAAAATGTAAAGGACTAGATAGAAAAATGCCATGAAAGAAACCATACTTGGTTTCTATTAAGTTTTTTTTTTAATTAAAGTTAACTTTTTCAGAACCAACTCTTCCTTGCTCTTCATGTAAAACTACTGAACCTATTTAAACAGAAGATGTATCCAACATTAATGTTGGTACAAACTTTAAGATATTGTAAACCAAGTGATTTTCTTTTGAGAAATTACATAATGAAAATCAATAACCACACTAGAACAATGAATCAAGAACTGAAATACATGGAATGAGAGGAGCAAAGGCTGAGGCTCTGAAGTCAGAGCTTGCCAGGTCTGCAAATCAGCTCAATACTTATTCTGGTCCAGAAAGTGATTAAGCTGCAGAGCCTTTGGCTTATGACTTTTCAGGTGAACATAATATTGCCTAAATTGTCATGCTCTCACAAGGTAAGAGAATGTGATAACACCTGACACATAATCTCAGCAAATGGTGGTTATTATTATCTATACTATTCAAGGTGACAACCTGGTTAACTCAGTATTTACTTCAGTCCTTAGCTTTCCACTGTCCCTGAAGATACACTTTTGCGGAGTTAGTCATAGACAAAATTTAAAAATAGGAAATTTTTATCTTAGGTGTTTTGCTTCCTTCCCTTTTAACATCCCTATTTCACTTCTTGAGTTTTTTGTTACCTATACCACTACACACCACCTTCAAAATTACCCCTTTCTAAAGTGATCTATCAAATCTAAAGAGTTTGCTAATGTGTCAGATATGCCAATCAATGGCTTAGTGTGTTAACCTATTCAGGTTATAGGTGAATTTCACCCTTCATCTTTTTGGAGGTACATCTTATATTGAAATTTTGAGTATAAGAGTTTTAGGAACCTTAGGCAGGGCTGGTCATTGAAGCTGGCTGATTTAGATCACTGCTGAGCTCCTCAACCACTGCACTGCAATCAGACACAGCCCTACCAGGGAGACTACTAAGGAAACTGAATTCCAAAGCCCTGATCTAACCTGTGAAGTAAGGATGGTCAGGACCAAGCACACAAAGTACCCTTTCTGTAAATTTTGCTTATAGAAATGAGTAACCTAGGTCAAAGTACATATATTAAACAAAAGCAGGTACTTTTTCTTGAATTCTCAAAGTCTACTTTTTTTTTTTTTTTTTTTACACAACAAACTATTTTTATTGATCTTTTTTTTTTTTTCTTTTCTTTTCTTATTTTGAAACTGGGGATTGAACCCAGGGCTTTGCGTATACAAGTCAAACGCTTTACCACTTAGTTATATCCCAGCCCTGAACTATTTTTATTGACTAAAATAAATTTAATTGAAGCACTTTTGAACAACATTTCCTGGAGATTCAATGTGAAATAGTTTCCATCCCAATAACAGAAATTGGTTCAGTCACTCAAATCTGCAAAAAACAATGTTCCCTTGAGCTATTTCATGAACCATTTATTTGGAAGACAATTATAGTAATGCAGATATCTAAAGTTTTATTATAACTTCTTAATTAAGTCAGTTCATGCATTATAGCTGATTAGCACCATACAATGAGAAGTTTCAACTGAAACCAAAGTTGGACTTATTTAATACTAATAAGCTGGAATAAATAAAATCATTATAAATCATTATGCTCTGGCTGTTCCCATCTTAAGAAGAAACAATTTCTAGTCCCAATAAACAGAGTGTATCTGCTACTTAATAACTCCATCCTCATTCCTTCACAGCAAATGCTCCAGCACAATAACTTAAGAAAATGTTGCTAATTTCAATTATGTGAAATGGATGAGATGCAGAGAACAGACAGAACTCCCCGAGGGTGCCTGCCAACTCCATCTACTCTTCCTCTTTTCTCTGTGAAGGCCAAACCTGCCAGTCTGAAAATTTGTCTGACCCTCAGGTTTAGCAAAAAAGAATGCTGAGCTGGCTTCACATCATCAAAAGGGGGTGGAAGAAGACAAGCATGAACCAAAAAACTATTAAATGAAACTAGTTTAATGTAGTGAGATAAACATGGGAATCTAATTATTTTTTTAAAGATTCTATAATAGAACATGGGTAAGGTCAATTGGAAATAAAACTTCAAGGCTTTAAACGGTTTTTGCAGAAATCTCTCCCTGTGTGTGCATGGAAATGGAATGCAGCTTGTCAGCAGTTTATCTCTGATACTAGTTAGAAAGCAAAGGCTTTGATATTTCTCCATGTCTTTCAGAGGGATTGCACAATAGAAGGAAAAATAAAAGAGAAGGGCAAGGGGGGGCGCGGCAGGGAGGGAAAAGTAAGCCTATACCTAATTATACCACAAGTAATCAGCTGCCCTGCAGTGATGTCCTAGACATCATGATATACTGCTGCATAATCCACGGCAAAATTTCATTCTCTTATTTCCTCCTTCTCTCTCCCTCTCCTTTTTATATTCTTCCTAGAAAGAGATCACAACAATTGAAAGAAAATCACTTCTGCTTCCAGAAAAGAAAAGAAAGAAGAAAGAAAAAAGCTGCTTTTCCAGGCTTGATGTCTATGAGGTGTCTTGAAGAAACTACAAGGGCTCCTGCAGCCCAGTGAGTGTGTCCTTCTGCATAACCTGCCCTTATCCCTTTCAGGAACTGACTTATGGGGATGGGTAAGAAGAAAGTCAGTTCTACTACAGTCTTGATTCTCCAATTCTGTACCTTGACCCAAGTACCAGCAACAGGTCCACACATATGAGTTACAGAAAAATGGTTTCAAGTCAAAGAACAAACCTCTTGTATGCATGTACATTTCTGATGTGTCTGTTCAGGGAGGTCCATTCTATCTACTCCCTTATTCTCTGGGAATGAGTGATATCAACTTGCATATAATGAGATATAGAAATGTATATAATAAAGTATCATCTTCAACCATTAAATCAGAGGGAAAGAACCATTTTAAATAACAATCAATGCTAATGTCATACAGAAAAATTAATACTGTCATATGTTACTGATAGTATAATATAAACCTTTTGCGAAAGTATTTAGTAACTTCAGTTCAGTATGGTGAATTGAATTTTAGAGGAAAATCACTCCATTAGCCACAAACAAAGTACTGAATAAGATAAAACATTTTTTACTACCTAATTAAGCTTGAAACCAAGAGAGAAAAGTCTCAAAAAAAAAAAAAAAGTCATGGTGAGGAGGGGGCTAGCTGCAAGGCAGGGATCAGATAGATACAAGTTATAGCAAAAGTCAAAGGAGGTTAAAGGAAGGCTTGACCTGAGTTAAGTGCTCAAAGCCACAAAGTGTTGCTCCATTTTTCAAGATTAAATAAAACCCTATTGTGTTAGTCAGCTTTCCATTACTGTGACAAAATACCTGATAAAATCAATTTAAAAAGGAGGAAATATTTTTTGGCTCAGGGTTTCAGGGGGTTTCAGTCCATGGTTGGTTGACCCTGTTGCTTTGGGCCTGTGGCAGCACAGTGAATCATGCTAGATATGTTAGTAAGCTTTTTGTTGTTGTGACCAAAATATCTGAGCAACTTAGAGGAGGAAAAATTTATTTTAGCTCATGGCTCAGAGGTTTGATCTATGGTTGGCTGGCTCCATTGCTCTGGGTTTGAGATGAGGCAGAACATCATGGCACAGGGCATGGCAGAAGAAAGCTGCACAGCTCATAATAGCCGGGAAGCAGTGAACATGATGAGCCATAGAAAAAAACACATAATCCCTAAGGGTTTCCCCCAGGGACCTACTTCCTCCAGCCATGCCCCACCTACCTATAGCTACCACCAGTAATCCATTCAAATTATTAATCCATTAAATGGCTTAATTTACCACTGAGGTTATGGCTCTCATAAAATTTTGTCACTTCACCTTCTATATTAACACTGAAGCTTTTGGGGGACACTTCACAGCCAGGGAGTGGGTGGCAACAAAAGCCTACTCACCTCATGGCAGCTGGGAAGCAAGAAGAGATAGGAAGGGTCCAGGATCCTATATCTCCTTCAAGGGCACACCCCAATGACCTAACTTCCCCTGATTAGGCTCCACCTCTTAAAGGTCCCACCATAGGCTGGTGTTACCTACCAAGTGTTCCACCACATGAACCTTTGGGGGTACATTCAAGATACAGACTACAATACCCCATTAAGAGTGTCAGCCCTGACCAATGGTAAAGAAGTAGAAGCCTGGACAGTGCTGATGGCTGAGATGTCCATACTCATGATGCCTGAGACTCCCCACTGTAACCCCAGGCAGATATGACAATGCATTACACCTCTCCAGGACTGGTTAACACTTAGCTTCTTTGTCAGTATGGTTCTCTCACCTGGAACATGAGGGAAATCAGTTTATCATAACAAAACAAATGCAAAATACCGATAAAGCTATATGTAAAAGATGTTCATCACCATTTTAATAATAAATTCAAAACTGAGAACTCATGTTAATGTCCATTGATAGTAGACTATTAAATTGTTATGAATTCACTTAGTAGAATAGTAAGCTTTGATGAAAAGGAAAGACTGTAAATGTATATGAAATAAATCTAAGTGAAAAAGCATGCTGGAAATTTCTGTTTAATAATAATAACTATATAACACACATAGAAAAACATAAGTAACTAGAAGCAAAATAACATGATGCTAGAGACTATGCTAAGGGAGTGAGGTTATAAAATCTTGTCCTTTCTGTTACCCTGAAGTTAAGAGAATTAATTAAATCATCTGCATTAGATAACACCTTCAATTGAAATTTGTCAACTCTTGAATCACAGTTTTAATGTGAATTTTGGAATCTTAAGTGAAAATTTCTGAGCTCTTTTCTCTTTATTGACACAAACATCTCCAACACAAGTGGTGCTCTACTCTTCATTCACACTTTAAATGACACCACTAAGGGCAAAACCATTTCAGACAAAGTAGGAGCTCTTGATATGCAGTCTCAGGTCTTTGTCATTTGCAGGAGCTGTCAGAGATGGCACAGCACGTCAAACAATACCACTGGATTAATAACCCATTACTGGGTCCTTCCAAACAGACAACACTTTTAACCTATTCCTCAAGATTATAGGACATGATATAAATGATGTTCACCTGAATTTTAAATGCTATTTCTACAAAGAGTGATACAAATCAAGCCCGAATCTCCCATAAAAATAAGAATAATTTCTAGTAATTCCTAACTAAGCTCTAATACCCAATTTTGTATAGAAAAACATGTTTAGTTACTTTATGTCTTATACTTTAAAACTTTCTAATGAATATAGTTCAATCAAGAACAATAAATAGGGCTAGGGCTGGGGCTCAGTGGCAGAGCACTTGCCTAGCATGAGTGTGGCACTGGGTTTGATTCTCAGCACTGCATGTAAATAAAACAAAGGCCCATTGAGGACTAAAAAAATTAAAAACAAAAACAACAAATGCATTTATATTTAGAATGTAATGTGGCATATAAATTTCTAGCATTACACCTTAAGAATTCTTAAATATTAAGAGTACCTCCAAAATTTCAAAAATTTAGTTTTAAGGGAAAAAAATTCTCAAATGGTTCAAATGAATAGTTGAAGATCTGTTTCAGGAAGTTTAAGGCAAGAGCACTTGGTGACCAAAAATCCAATCTAGATTTATCTGCTTTCATCGTGACATTCCTGCAGAGATCAAGTTTATTCTGTTGCCTGCAAAACAGAATGTCTTTCTGCTTTCTCATCAGCATTATGAAGTTTCACCTTGAACCCTTATCTTATGCAAGACATATCTGTCTTCAAATTGCAGAGTCAACATGTTCACACAATTTTTTTTTATCCCTTGAGTCTCACTATGTTGATATTTCACTGTCAAGATGCTTCAGACTTCCTCAAGTTACTTCAGGCACAAGCTTTGTGTCTGAGTTCACAAAATTGGTCCTATTGCAGCTATAAATCTCACTATAGGCCTTTAGAAAGTAGTTTTTTTAACTCCTTAAGTCAACTGTCAAAAAAAAAAAAAAAAAAACCAAACAAAACCTAAGCCTCTGTGTGACTACAGAGTAAGAAGACTAATTAAGAAACAAATCAGACTCACCAGGAGCTGTGGCCCTTGCCCTTTGAGCATACATTTCTGCCTTTGTAATTTTACTGCTCCCTTTCCACAAAAGATTAGTGGTTAACACAATGAACAACCATTTATAAAGATCCAGGCCTTTCCAGAACCTGGCTAAGAGCCTTGCCTTCTTCCAATGATGCTATCATGACTCAGAACACTTCTGTACTTGCCTTTCGGGACAATTCCCTAGCCAGGCAAGACAATCATTCTGGTTATCTTGAATTTGCCAGACATTTATTCTCCCCAGGGGTAGGTTTTCTCTGTTCTGCTTATCTCCCCTCAACATCCACACTCATTCCTCCTAACCGGGACTCCTCAGCCACAGCAAAACTATCCTGATTGGAAGCGGGTGGGTGAGGCTGGAGTGGAGGGCAGAGGTAAAGGCACTCAATTAGAGCCGGAAGGCTAATGCTTGGGAGGGAAGGAGCCACCACGCTATGACAGCCATTCCTGGGCCAGCTGTCTGCTGACCCTTGGGGACACAACTGAACCGTACCTCTATAACAAGGTTAGAAATTAGTCACAAGCTCCAAGTCAAAGGCAGAACATAACTGGCATGCCCCAGAAACTGTCTAACATCTGAGTAGATTTTTTTTTTCAGAATTGCCTGAGAAAGATAACCTTATTGGATTACCGAATTTTAAATAATAATAATAATAATAAAAACTTTTAATTCACCATCCTAAAAAAAGAGAAATCAGAGTCAAAAATTTAATTTAAAAACAGGTATTTCAAATGCAGATTTTTTGTTTGTTCGTTTGTTTTGTTTTTGCAGAGCTTAGTTCACTTGGCTGCTATGGAATTAAACGTAGATGTTAGAATCAATTCATTTTGAGTTCCCATTGCAGGCCTTTTGTAAATTCTCTGACCTGTTTCTCTTCCAAAAACCACATGCCTCACAAGGAGATGTTAAGGACTGAAGGACACAGTAAAAGTGAAACTGCATGCTACAATATCTGATAACAGCTACAGACACTCAAAAATTTTTTGCCTTTTCCTTTACTACAATTATCTTTATTTTCCTTTGACAGAAAAAATAACTGTATATAATTATGGGTACAAGGAGATGTTTTGAAATATGTATACATTATGGAGTGATTAAAGCAAGAAAATTAACATATTCATTATCTCATATACTTATGTTTTACGGTGAAAATATTTAAAATCTACTCTTTAAGCAATTTGGGAATTTAAAACATTATTATTAACTACAGACACCATGCTGTGCAATAGATTCTGAAACCTGATTCCCCCAGCACCTTGGGTGATGATGATAATGATGATGTTGCTAAGAAGTTCTGAGTTTTTATTGTCTACTAGTTACTGTCCCTCCATTGGAAGAGGAGGACTCTGAGGCTTAGAAAAGTCAAAAACTTTTTCAAGGCCACCAAGCTGCAGTGCTGGGTGTATAATCCATATCGGTCTGACTCCAGAGCCAATGCTGTTTTTCACTGATATGCTTGCTCCTTATCAGAGATTATAGGAACATGTTTCCTCTTGATTCTGCTTCTTACAGACCTGAACTCGAATCACATATAACTGTGTATTTTAAATTCACTTAAGAAATATAAATCATAAATTGCCAATCACAGGTATGTATTTAAGTGCCTCAAGGGACATTTTGGTGGCAGAAACAGAAAAAAAAAATCAAATGAGAAGAAAACAATATAGCATGAGAATTCGGTTTCATTCAAATCAATGTACTGTAAACTAAAAGCCAACGCTAATCACTACATCATATGCTTTGTGTTGAAAATCACAACTTGAAATCTCATCTACAATTTTTTAAAAAACTTCCCCCTTCTCCTATATCAAAGTTTCCTGACTCTACAGCTTCCTGGCTGTTCTGGTTTATATTTTTGCCTTTTACTGTGGACCCAGAATCATTATAATATACCAAGCTGCCTCCTCTCACTTGACTGCAGGACTTTATCCTTCACCTAGATATAACAGAACCAAACTGATTCCACACTACTCACTTAGTACTTAGTTACAAAAATAATGCCATGGGGAAAGTTCCACTATAACACGGAATATGAACTTTCTCCTAAGTTTCTTTCTTTCTTTTTTTTTTTTTTTTTTGGCACAAAAGTCATGTGCACGCTGGCAGAAAAAGGAGAGGAGGGAGGGATCAGCAAAGCTTCAAACAGGAAAGTAAAGGGCCAGACCCAGGCAGACAACCAAAAGCAAGCAGAGGAAAACAGGGTGGCAGCCGTAGTAGATAACATGGTCATAACAACGAGGACGATGATAAATAATAACCTTTGGGATGAAAGTCAAGAAAGGAAGTAAATGAGGAATGAAACCAAAATAAAGCACAGAAAAGCAAACAATTCCTGTAAGTTTCAAGGGGAGAAAAGGGGAAGCGATGACAGCATTTAGATTCAGAAATGGAAGCAAAAGTAGGACAGTAATTCAAAGGACTTGGGCCGGTTAGAGACCATGAGACTTGTGATGGGGAGGATTAGAAGGCTTGAGGTCATGGTTTACTTAATCCACCAATGAGCACATTGTTCCAGTGCCTGGAAAGTGGAAGCTAAATTCCTCAGCAGCCAAACAAGCTTCCCAACACTTGGTAGCAACAGACCAGAAAGAAAGACACTTTTAACAAGAAGAGAAAGATGTCTCAGTGAGGATAACCAAAGTAGGCCACTGCGGGGATTAGCAGTCTCTCCAGTATTTTGCTTTTAACAAAACCAAATAATTCAATGTGTGTCATCCATTAGGAAGTTGGGCTTTATAAGAGTTTCTGTAACTAAAGATCCTGTCTCCTATTGAGAATACAACAGCACCCAAACCTACACGTAAAAACTACTTGAGCACACCCTGCCTGGATGGAAACAGTAATTCTAGAGGTCTGCCTTGGCACGCTCTCCCATCTGTCAGGGATAATTGATGGGAGTCACACTTGTTCTTCAGCTGCTGTGCATTTTTTTCACTTATCATTGGTTTGAATCACACCACTCAGCATTAGAACATAATCGTTTGTTTCCCTCTCTCAGCACAAATAATACAAAATCTATGCAGTGGTGCATGCAGGATTCCATTACCATGTACTTGTATCACATAGGGGAGAAATCTTAACACTTTGTTCAAAATTGTGGACTTGAAAAGGACACATTTCTGAGAATTATAAGGAAGAAACTCACTCAATTATTTTCATTTATTTTTTATCACATTTTAATCAGTAGTTGAGAAATCTGACTGTTGCATCTTTATCTGCCAAGTTATAAGATACGGATAGGGGGTAACATTAATATGGGATACTCTTCACCACAGGTTTTACTAGACCCTTTATTCTACAGTTCTCAAATTAAGTCCAACAAGCCTGAAAGCACAACTCCCTTCACCACTGACCTCAAACGTGTATCCTCTAAAAAATAAATGGTGGCAAGGTGGTGGAATATGGGTACAACAAGAATGATAAGAAAAAAAAAGGAAGAAAATGAGGAAATTTACATGGAATTTAATATTATACTGAAGTCACCATTCCCTAATAGACCTCTAATCCCTAGAATACTTCTGCCTTCATTTATTTTCCTTATGAGAAAAATCTCATAAGCAGTCAGTGAATATTAATCAATAAAAAAAATCAAAGGCCAATTTAAAAATCAGTATTCTGCAAAATTCCAAATCAATAAATAAAAGGTAATCTCTGAGTTGATCACTGGAAAATTGAGATTCTATGTTCTAAGCTCATTTTAGATTGTATTCATAACATGCAATTCAAAGATTTTTTTTTAGACATTATACTTCTATTAAGTATAGGTGTCCTGAAAACACCTTATGGCATAAAACATAAAAAACAAAAGATACTTGAGATAAGTATATTATTCTTAGAACTAAGGAGTTTATTCAATTCTGAAAATATCTTTTTGCTAATATAATCAATTTAGAACTATCCCCCCTTCCATTAATGTAGTGTACTGCTGGTGTGAATACTCAGTCAGGGACAGAAAAAGCTTCCTTAGAATGCAGGCATTTGGACACTCACATATCTCAGGCAACAAATTTAGATAAATTATATTCTAGAGTGTCAATTTCTCTAATATGCATACAAATATGAAATGTATTCCATTTTCCTAGAATACCTAATTAACTTAAGGACCAAAATTTCCTTAGGATACTATGAAAGATTATATATTTAAGAATGAAAGAATGAACAGTTGTGATTTTCAAACACTTAATAAAATTTTCTTACATCATTTTATATTCATATAAAAAGAATGATGAACAAATCAGAGCTGTCATCTGACATCTGTTACATATGCTCTTGTGTTTATATGTGTTGGGTTATATATAACATTAAGGGTTAGTGTTTCTCAAAATAGATTCTAATGTATAATGACTATTAGCTGTGGTCACAAAGACATTTTCGTTTGTTTTTTTTGTTTCAACCAGTTAGTTACATAAAACTTTTCAGATGATTATTCATTTTTTATCACCATTTAAATAGAATGCATATTTGGCATTTAGATTCTCAAATATATTAAAATACTTATTTAAGATCAAGATATTGGCACAATGTGGTAAGGTTTTATACTTTGCCAATCAATAAAGAGGAAGGAATAGAGATATAAATGGAGAGTGGGAGTACTGAATGATGAACCCCATTACATACACTAAGTGTTCTTGGTAGCTTAAACAGACATGAGACTTTAGAGCAAAGGAAACATCACATGATCAATGACAGCAATCAATGACACACTCTGATGCACTGATTTATGTTCAGAAGGAAAAAAAAAAAACATTGTTCATTACTCTGATCTTGTTAATTTGCAGATAATTTGTTGGTGGTATAATTAGGATCTATCATATTTTGTAAATGTTTCAGTTTATAACTATATAACTGTTTAACAGAAATATGCAAAGGTATGTGAAAAGTACAAATACGTTTAGTGTATATTATAGTGTTAAGTCAAAACCAGATAATCTGTATATTTTTTTCCCTTTAAAGATGGTCTGAACATTTCTCAATATTAAAAAAAAAATACTGCTTAAAACTTTTCAAAGGAGTCTTTATCATTTATCTGCGACCCAGAGGAGTCCAATAAGGCTCAACCACATTTTCAAGCTTAGGCAAATGGAGCAGAGGTGGGTTACCTCACTGGTCTCTAATTACACTTTAGGCATTGGCAGAATGGCAATTTGTAAACCTAAAGTATAATGCTTTTTCCATAATATCACACTACACATAACAATGAATTTGAACTACAATTTTAAAAGTTTAGAAAAATAACAGATTAAAAAAAAAAGACCATTAGTTTTTGCTCTTTTTTTTAAAAAAAAAGAAGTAGAAGAAATGAGAGAAGAGATACACTTAAAAGGTATTCACAAGACAGAAAGCATCCAGTGAAATTGGAGATGAGATCTCCTGGGGCGTCAGCTGAGGAAGAAATGAATCCCTGCCAGCTCCAAGTGCCAACTTCCTCGTGCACCTGCGGTTAACCACTGATGTCACAAGCAGGCTAAAACGGGAATGATGTTCCTGCAAGAGGAAATTTAAAATAAAATATCCCAAGACCAACAATTCTCTGATCTTGAATAGGAGACTTTGAACCAGAGCTAACAAGACCTGGCAGGTCTTGCTTGTCCTCACCGAAGTAAAGACTATTTATTCCATATTTATTGGAGGCACTAAGTCACCTTGAAAGATTAAATTGTGTTTGACGTCAAATACTGCCATTAGTCAACTACAGGCTCTAGAATATACAGGAAGGTATAAACAGACATATCCATAGAGACTGAATATCCTTTGTCTTAAATGCTTGGGACTAGACGTATTTCAGATGCCAGAGGTTTGTTTGTTTGTTTGTTTGTTTCGGATTTTAGAGTATTTACATAAACTTTAAACATCCCTAATTTGAAAATGTGAGATGTGAAATGCCCCCAAACCCAAAACTTTCTGAACATCAGGTCAGCACTCAAAAAGTTTTGGATTTTGAACTATTTTGAGTTTGGGATTTTCAAATTAGCTCACAACCTGTATTTGAAAACAAAAAGTAGCAGCAAAAAACACTTTTGAAGGAATGGATTCATCACCTATTTATTCAGTGCCTATTATATGTCAGGCACTGTTTTTCACCAAAATAAGCATATAGATTCCTTTTCCACTTCAAATTTATAGGCATTGTTTTGTTATGTTGACAAATGGTTAGTTCAAATTTGACAAGGGTTATGACTGATGTAAGAACAATGTATAGGAGAAAATGGTACTTGAAGGAATTCTGAATTTGGGGATGGTGGGCAAAGTGAAAATCTAGGTAAACTTTGGGTTTACGCTAGCATTTGAGAAAACCAATGGAACTGGTCCTCACTCTTCTTGTCCATATCCCACAGCAGTTTGTCCCTTGAAGCCTGAAATGGGGAAAACGCAGGTATGAGCGAAACATAAGGTAGAATCCACAGAAAAATGGGTGAATCAACACAGATAACCAAGACAGAGGGAAGTGGGATGGGAGAATGAAAATGGCAGGAACTGAGAAAGGAACAGAAAAAGAGGCAGAGAGGAGCGACCTGGAGAAAACAGAAAAGCTTTCCTTTTGGACATAGCTGAGGTATCTAAGGAAGAATGTGTATTAGGAGATGTCTGCAGGTCACCACCAAAAAAAAGGGTTGCTGGAGTTTGGGAGACACATCAGAGCTAAATATTGAAATTCTGGCATCATCTCCACATAAGGGAAGCTAAAGTGATAGGCATCAATGAAGTTAAAGAAAGGTGTACTTACAGGGCAGAAAAATTAAAGCAAAAAACAGACACTGGAGAAATAAATTAACTGAGAAGACAGGGTTAAGAGAGGCCTTTCGGGAAAGACAGAAAGTAAAAATGAAGAGAATGTACAGAAAACAAACAAAGACAGTAGTGCTCAGGGCTTCAGAGGGAGCACACAGAGTCTGTCATTTGCATAGGCTTCTCCAGGGACTTGGGGATGTGTTCATCGAGGGCTTCTAAGAAGCAAGATGTTATAGCTGCAACTGGTCAAAAACTCGGTCATTTTCTGCTCTGACTTCCCCTCCACACTGTGTTGGTTGCCATTACTACAGCTGTAAGGAAGCATTTTTCAGGTTTGCCTAAGCAGAATTTGAGGTGGGGATGTCTTAACTCTGAGTTTTGAGATCTATGTGATTTATGGTCACTTTGATGTAGTGAAGTAACTGGCAGAGCCCTAGGGAGAATAAGCTCCAGGAATACCTTGTACCCTTCTGTACTGACTCATCTGGAGTCACGACTTAAGGTACAAGGACTGTATCATGATGTGTCCTACAGAGCTCATGTGGGAAGCTTCTGAATACTGAAGGAGAAACAAGGTCTGAAACACAGCCAAACACTTGTGTGCAGAAAAACCCTTCCAATCGTCATCAACACAAAACAAATTAGGAAGAGGCTCTGCTTCTCCATGACTGGTCAAAACAGAAGTTCACTTCTCTCAGTTTAACAATTAACAATTAAAAACATACCAAGCCAAAGAAAGAAAGAAAAATAAAAATTATGTTTTGATAAAAAAAATTATAGAAAACAGAATTTATCAGCATGTCTGAGTTCATAAGACACAAACCTGAAAGACAGCTAGAAGTTAATCTTTGTGAGAAGGTATGTTTCCTACATGTAAACAATCCACACTAAAACATAATTTAACTATTTGAGGAAAACTTTGGTCATCTTATAGTTCATCTCTCAAAGCTATACAAAATTTCTGTTTTACAAATGTAATCAGACTGTATACAGTTAAAAAAAAAAAGGTAATAAGTAACATAAAGAAATAAAAAGCAGTCAACAGAAATATTATATTTTAAATTAGTATATTTATAGCATTTGGCAGTTTTTTAAGTGTTTAATTGTCATGATTTATTTTCTAATTCTAATAACTTATTTTTACACATAATTTTCATATTCATGACAGTATTCTTTGTCTTAAAGAATATTCTTGCACCACAGAAGCTTCAAATTACAAAAAACCTGACCTACTTCAGATTTTAGATGTTGACTTCAGGAGAGTGACATCCCTAGAAATGGGTTAGAACTTCAGACTACAATGGATTGAAGAGAACTAAAAGTCTTCAAAAGGGACTGCGGGTAGCTCAGTGGAAGAGCATATGCTTAGCTTGCGTAAGGCCCTGAGTCTGATCCCCAGCACCCCCTCACCATACGCTATAAAAAGAACACCACAGAAAGAATAGAAAAAAAACCCACAAATCAGGAGATGATCTTTACAACATATTTAACCCATTAAGCCCTATGTTTTTGATTCTGTAAATATTTTAACTATATTGACAGTGGTGATTAAAATTGTTTAGAAATTATAATTTATACCTTATATATTCTCTCTCTCTCTCTATATATATATATACACATATATATATATATTTTCCATGAAATCTATATTTTCAAACGCTATAGTCATTCACCCATTACTTTTCTCAAAAGAAGAGAACTCTAAAGACATAATATTTATTTCAAAGTGACCATAAGTGGTATGTTTATTGCTCAATTTGTTTTTCATAGGTGTTCTATATATAGGACGATGGGATATAATGGGTTAAATTAACAAAGGTTTAGTATTCTGGGCATTAAAAACAGAACTCTTATGAATCAATAAAAAAAGAAATGATCCAAGAGACAGATAAAAGAATAGGTTAAAGACAGGAAAAAAACAAAGTAAACATAAATGACCCATCATCTTCAAAAACATTCAAATTCATTATAAATCACAGAAATGCATATATTAAATCATGACACATTTTTTTCATACCCAGAATATTGACCAAAGTATGGTATGACAAAGTGCCATTGAGATTGTGGAGCAAAAAGAACATTCATCAGCTGTGAGAGCAAATATCATCAGTTGACAAAACTACTTTGGAAAATAATTTGACAATACCAAGCTAAATGAAAAATGCACAGACTTGTGAAGCAGCAATACCTTTCCTGGATAAAAACTCCTGGCATATGTATTGTCTCTGAAGGACACAGCAAACAACAACAGAAAAAATCAAAGTTTTTCAACAGTACAGGGTCTATGTGAAATGGGGGCGTATTCAACTTCAAAAGAGCAATGAAAATATTTCAATAAGGATGAATGTCTGAAGTTTACAACTATGAATTTAAAAAATCTTCCAATAAATGAATATACCAAGTGTATTTTTTATTTGTATAAAGTTAAAATCAGGCTGAAGTAAGCAAAACTATTTAGGAATGCAGACATTAATAAACGACTTCATAAAATCCAGGATGTTGGTTAAGTCTGTCTGAGAGCACTAGACATGTTTTGGATGGGCACTGGAATAGTTTTCAGAAATAATTAATGTTCTATTTCTTAGGAACAGTGGTGTTATGCATTCATTTTACTATTGTTTTAAAAACTCTTGACTAGATGTTACATATACCATATACTCTTTGTATATATGTTAGCTCACAAAATTTAAAAAAAAAATAAGGGATAAGGGAGAGGCAATCTTTAATAAATTATGATTTAAGAAGGTGATTGCATAACAAACTGACAGGCCACAGATAACCTATTCAAGGTTAACAATACAGTCAAAAACTAGCAGTAATCTTGCTTTAATTCTTTCAAAATGGAATCATAAGTTATCTTTTGGTAATAACTGAATACTCACCATCCCATTTTAGCACAGTCCTGGTGGCCTAAATTTACAAATGAACTTGTATACCCTGGATCATCAAACATTCTTGTATCATATCCTTAACTATCTCAGGGCTATCCCTTTCAGGCTGTGAGTTCCAAATCCCTGGGGCTGCCAATAGTCAGACACAACTATAAAACTCAGGGTCAAGTAACAGGTGTAAGGTTTTTCAAGTATAATTCTTACTCCTAAAAAGATGAAAGCATAACTTGTAATATGATGCCATACAACTGCCTAATACAGCATTTCTGGCACAGAAGACACTGGGCAGCTCAAGATATAGTAGTTTCAGTATATATATATATAAAAGAAGATTATAGAAAATTCTGTGCTTATCAAAAAAGTCTTACTAATAACTTTTTTCCTCCAATTTAGCGTGACAGGCATATGAGAATCATGCTATTCTGCTAATTTAAAAATGTTTAAAATTTTGCATAAGGGAGAAACAACACACACACACACCCCTAACGTATATTTTTTTCTCTCACCTAACATTTCAAAATTAATTTTTTCTAGTAGACTGGCTCTTTTCTCCTCTTCCCGGCATGACACCTTCTTCTTTTCAATCCCTTCTTTACACTCTAGACAGAGTAATCTGTTTTCTAAGATGCAAAGTGTTGTTTCTATACTTTCATTGACTTCCCACTGCTGGCTGGCTGAAGGCTCATACACCTTGCCATAGAATAAGGGCTCAGATACTGACACATGTCTCAGAGTCCCCCTGCTTCTCTTGAGCCACTTCGATTCACTAGAGGAGCTACATTCTTACAGCCAGGGTTCTCTCAGATCTGGCTTGGCCCCTTCCTTATCTGGCTAACTCCTAATTACACTCATATCTCACCTGAGGCCTCATGGTCTTCCATAAAACACTCCCTGACAGCGTCCATGTCCCTGGTCTATGCTGCACCCATCAACCTGCACCCTGTTCAACGTAGCTCCCACTATACTATAAGACAAGTGCTTTTATATGTAGCTCTGACTAAGAGGTAATTCCTAGACTTCAAAACATGACAGGTTTACCTTTGAATTTCCAGGATCAGAAAAAGTGCAAGAAGCATCTAAAAAGCCCTAAGTGAATGTTTTTGCAAGTGGCAAATAATCTTATTTTATTATATTTCCTCAGCCTCTTCATCAAAGAAGAACTAAACAAATTCTGGTTAAGACAGTCTAAAGATAATTTAAATCATAGTGCTAGAAAGGGAGAAAGGAGAAGAGAAGAACTAATATTCATTAGTATTTCCTATCTGCCCGTTAGTGTTCTAAGCATTCTATTTATATTAATTCATTTATTCAGAAAACCCAAGATATCTTTTAAAATTACACATTCCTGGTCTCCATTCCATAATTACTGAATTAGAATTTCTCAGGGCAGTACCTTAAGATCTATTTTTAATAGATGTCTCTCACATTTATGATTGTAAATAAACATTAGGAATAGCTGGCCTAGTAGTCCAGAGCAAAAGAAAGTTCATATGACACCATACACATTGTTCAATTTGAAGTTCACTGTTGCCAAATAATGTTATATCATGATGCTGTAGAAATCTGCCAATAATTCTATCACAGACAAATCCAATGACATTAGTTTCTTAGCCCATAAAATGGACAAGTAGTGCATTAAATGGAAGAAATTAGAAGATTCCACAGTAGTGTCTTTTTATAATATCTTACTATGATATCATCAAAGAAATAAACTCTTGAAGGTAAAAGATGGCTTTTCAACTTTATTAGCAACTAAAAATGAATTTATTAAATTTGCTAATTAGTAATTTACCAAAGTATTCCGATTACTTTACATTGAAATTTGACCAATTATTTTACAACAAAAAATAATGACCTGCTAAATAATTATTCTTTACAAAGATTTGGAAGAGCAACAAATGTAATTTTATTATCAAAAAGTTAATATAATACTTTCCTAAACAACTAAACTCTTACCAAAAGAAACCAAGCCAATTTCAACCACAAAAGCCTCCTGCCCTCTCTCTGACTGTTCTAAACTTTTCATTCTATAAACTAGAATGAGCTGACAGCATCCACTATTTTGCTATAGGAATCAGCAAAACAACATCATATTACATAGAAACGTTAAGTACCACCAAGCATCTTGTGTCAAGTACATACTTAAAATGAATGTTACAGAGCCTCAGCCTGTCAGTCTCTTGTTTTCTCTTGCTACACTATAATTATGAGGTTTTCATTTAATAGGAAACATGTTATAATATACGTAAATTTGTAGGAGATCAGTATTTAAGATATCAGAAGCTTTACTTAGTAAATGTTATTCTACTTACAAAAGAACACCTTTGTGATAAAGATGAGTAAAAGAATGTCCTACTTAAATAATACTAAAAAGAGTAATCCTTAATATTTGGAATGCTCCACAGCCTGGCATTTCAGAGTGTGATGCCCCAGTTTGGCAGGGCTGGCATCATCTTAGAACGTCTTAGAAATGTAGAAGCCGGGGCTTCATCGTAGAATTGCTGAACCTGAATTTGAAACCTGAACAAGACCTCCAGGATGTTCATTGGAGAAGTGCTGCTTTGCAGTGTTTGTAAATCATTTTGGATCCCCTGGGTTCAATGCTAGTACTAGACTATGACCTATATGACTTTGTGGAATCCAAGGGCCTACAGCGAAGCATATATAATAATCAATATAACTTTCTATGATGATGAAAAAGTTCTCTGCCTGTGCTATCAAACACAGTAGAGTCACTGTCACAAGGTCATCTGAAATGTTGCAACTGGGGCTGAGAAATGCATCTTTAATTTTATTTAATTGTAATTAATTTTAATATATAGTTAAATAGCACCATGTGACTAGTCACACAGGTCTAGAGACTATAATATAAAATCGCTTACAGTTCTAAAGTCTCAAAACTCGAGATACAGAAAAATGACTTTCAAAATTGTACTCAAGAGAGTACTTAAAGTAAATTATTATTTGATCATCTACTATGTGGCTAGTACTCAGCCTTCACGACTGAAAAAAACAGATCAAAATCTTTGTCATCATAGCTCACAATTGTGCAGAGAAAGAAAATAAAAATAATTATAAGTAAAAACACAACATCAACATTACTTGAAGATAATGAGGCTATGGAAAAAATAGAGCAGATTAAAAGAAAATGAAGACCACAGGTGTGCGGATGAAGACTGGTGGCATTTATACATGGGATGCTAAAAGGAGACAACTAGGAGAAGTTGACATTTGAACAAGGACTGGAAGGAGGAGTTAGCCATGTAAATGTCAGAAAGAGTCACCAGAGAGAGCAAATAGCTACTGTAACAGTCCTAATGAGGGCAAAGGCCTGATGTGAGTGAAGAACAGAGTAAGGAACAGCAAGGAGTCCAAAGAAGCTGATTTTCTTGGTGAGCAATGGCAGGAGTAATGGCAGATGGAGTCACAGAGGTCAGAAAGGAAACAAAATGAGGAATAGGGTCATTGTTGTAGTTAGTTTTCATCACTGTGACAAATACCTGAAAAAAAAATCTTAAAGGAGGAAAGATTTATTTTGGCTCATGGTTTCAGTCCATGGTCAGCCTGGCTCCATTGCTGTGGGCCTGAGGTGAGGCAAAAATATCATGGCAGAAGGGTGTGGCAGGGGAAGGTTGTCCAGCTCATGACAGCTGATAAGTAAAGGGATGGAGAGGCATGGACAATAAACACCCTTCTGGGGCATATCCCCAGTGACCTACTTCTTCCATGATGCCCCACTGCCCGTAGTTTCCTTTAACTACCAATTCTCCATTCAGCTATGGATGAATTAATCCACTTCTGAACACTATTTGCATGGGGGACCAAGCCTTCAACACATGAGCCTTTAAGGGACACTGCAAATTCAAACTATCAACACCTTGTATCATGTAAGGCCTCATAGATCACTGTGAGATGTTTGATCTTTACTCTGAAGAGTCGATATAAAACGTGACATAATTTTAAATGATTCCTCTGGCTCTACTCTAGACAACACTCTACAACTGTATGGGGCAGAAGCAGGGAGATTGGGATTTTACTGAATTCCTGGAGAGAAATGATGGTGGTTTGGTTGACAGTGGAAATAGTGAGAAGTGGCTTGATTCAGGGTATATTTTAAAGGTGTTAATAGCAGTGCATGAAGTATAGGACTGTGGTGTAAGAGGAAGAGAAAAGTCAGAGTCAATTCTGAAATTTTAATCTAAGCAGCTAGAAAAATGGAGTAGCTATCAACTTAGATGGTAGCACCATAGGTGGAACAGACTGAGGTGGAAATAGTTCAGTTTTTGACATGTCAAATGAGAGTTATATATTACACATCCAAGTTGAAATATATTTTTTAGACTAATAAATCTGGAATTCAATAAAATAACCTAAATATAGATATCAATTAGAAAATTGGTGACACATAGAGAATACTTAACAGAAATTAAACAATATCATGAGAGTAGTAAGCATATAGAGATAAGATAAGAGGACCAAGAATGTTTAAGGTTAAAATAAAGGTTAAAGAAGTATCTCAGAAAGGGATTAATAATGAAAACCACAGAGAAACATCCAATGTGGAAAAGACTGTGGGGTCCTTGAAGCTACCTGAAGAAAATATTTCAAGGAGAAGGGAATGATCAATTGTGTCAAATATTGTTGAGAAATCAAGTAATATAAAAACAAAAATTAAGCATGGATTAAGTAACATGAAGATCAATGGTGATCTTTACAAAAACAGTCACAAGTAGAAAGGCAGAGACAATGCTTAACTGAAGTGGGTTCAACGGACAATAGAAAGAAGAAATGAGAAGGAGGACAGCCAAGTTTTGCGGAACTGGATTATAAGGAGAGCTAAGAAAAGGTTTTGTATCTGCAAGAAAACAAAAAGCCATAGCAAGAACTTTTGTCTACATTTTCTTTCCTTTTTAAGGAAGACAGCAATAAGAGCTGGTTTGTATGCTGATAGGAAAGATCCAATAAAAGAGAAAAATCAATGATAGAGGACAGAGTTCAGGCAACCATTTGGCCAAAGTGCCAAATTCGGACGATTGCTTGTTTTTGTTTTATTTTTTGTTTTTGTTTTTTATTAGACTATGAAGTAAAATTTACTTCTACATTTCCAAGTAGATGAAAAGAAAAAAAAATCAAAGGAATAGTTCATGATATGAAAATCATATCAGTTTCAAATCTTAGTGTCCACAAATAATTACTGGAACACAGGCACGCTCATGGTTCATTCACTATCTTATTTGTGCTTTTGTACTACAGCAGCAGAGCTGAACTATTACGACAGAGCTAGTATATAACATCCTACCACTGATTCCCAACACTGCTCAATTCACTATGAATCACAGTGACACAGTTATAACTTGACAGCATTTCAAGTGCCACACATATCGCCGAGTGTGATACATTTTTTCTTTTTATTATCAACATATATGTCAAAAGAAGGAAGACAAATTGCTTTGAAGACAGAGTGGAGTGTGGATTATCTGGCTACAGAATTGGATGGCAAAGCATTTGGTTTATTTTACAGGGACACTACAGCTAAGAGTATCCCATGAAGGACTTTCAAATTATGAATATGCAAACAAGCCAATGAATTGTTACCAATATCTAGCACTACCTACCTGTGTGAAAAGAGGTTTTCATGATGAAAAATGTAAAGTTTCAATACAGATCAATATAATGAATATTTGCAACCCATCTTAATAGGGAACATTAGCACTGAACTATAATCAAGCAAAATGCTATCTCAAAAGAAGCAATTGTTTTATATATTAGTAGATATGCATTGTAAATTTGAAAATATTCTGTTAGTATTACTCTCAGATTTTTAGTTTTGTTAATAAAATTTGTGCAATTTTATTATGTCTTTTCTCTTACATGATGTAATTACCTGTGTGATATTTGTGATTTTGCTTCTTGGCCTGCAAATACTAAAATATTTACTCTCTTGTCTTTTACAGGAAATGTTTGCTGATAATAGCACACAGAAGGAATAGATGTTAGAAAAAAATTCTTTTTGAATAGGCAAGCTATTGCACCAATGATTCAATTTGACCTTTAAACAATTCTATTTGAAATGTACAATTTCTAGAACAAATATACGATGTATAATAATAAAAATACCTTAAAGGAAAGTCTGAGGACAACTAGAGGAAGCATTCAAAGAGAAGCCATGGATAAAGTACAAAACCTAAAGGACACTTTAGACCAGTATTTGAGAATAACCTCAGAGGAAATCTGTTGCCTGATGCTTGTCTTCCCCTTCCTCTACCATGAAACTGCATCTCCTCAAATTGGGAGGAAAAGTCAACCTGACAATAACAAGATTACAAAAGAAGGGAAAGCATGTATATAAATGGTCACGTTTGAGTTGGTAAGCAGGAATAAAGATCAAGAATAATGCCAAGCTGGCACAAAACAACAAATGCACTTACAGGAGTCATTGAGGAATGCAATTTGAATTGAACTCCCTCAATGGAGATGACAATTTCTACTTCTGTGATTTATCTCAATTTGCTTTAAAATGCAATTAAAGAACTGAAGGCAGAGGGCACTGATTACACACATGAATAATTTTATAGTGTTGTCCTTAATTTCCACTGGAGAGACTACCCGGAGCGTTGGTCATAGGTTCAGAAAGCAGCAGACTTAAGATGGTGAATTTAAATCCAACCATATCTACTGAAATATGCTACACTGTGATTTGTAAAAGTGTGCTATCAAGTAAAAAGAAAAAAAAAAGCTAGCTTACTTACAAAATAAGCCAATGTGAGGATGATGATTATAGACTATTAGAGTTGGAAGAAATCTGGTGATCATAGTGTTCATATCCCTGACTTTACAAGTGAACCTGTGAGTATTGAAAATAAAACTTAAAAAATAAAAAGTATTTGTCTTAAGACTAAGACTGTTTAGTCTGACATGACAAAATGCCCCATACTAGGTAACTTATTAAGACATTCATTTCTTTTGACTGTATTGGCTGGGAAGTCAAAGATCGAGGAGCCAGGAGATTTCGTGTCTGGTAAGGGCCTTTTCCTCACAAGTGGCCCCCTCCTTGTGTCCTCACATGGCAGAAGGAGCAGATGAGCTCCCTTAAGCCACTTTTGTAGTGGCACAATCTCTTTCATGAGGACAAAATCCTCATGTCCTAATTACCTCCTAAAGGCTATACATCTTGAAAACTCTGAAATCTGAAATACTTCTGGTTCAAGCACCTTTTGATAAGGGGTAATCAGCCTATACCTATAAAAATTTTACACTATTTTGATTAGCACAGCTGTGGTCTGAATATTTGTTTTCTCCCAAAATTCGTGCTGAACCCTAATTCCCAAGGTAATAGTATTAAAAGGTAGGACATTTGGTATGTGACTAGGAAAGAGCCAAATGAAGAATTAGTATCCTTATAAAAGGGACTTGAAGAAGATTATTTGTCCCTTCTGCCACATGGGGACACAGAAGACACCATCCATGAAGAATGGACTTGCACCAGACTCAGAATCTCTTGACATCTTGATCTAGGACTTCCCAGCCTCCAGAACTATGTGTAATAAATTTCTGCGCACAACTAGGGACTTTTTGTTACAGCAGCCCAAAATGGACTGATACACTTAACTTTAAAGCATGTCTTTATATTTGTAGAGAAAAATTTCCCTACTTTCTTATAGAGAATTTTGTTAATCTTGGACTTTTATTCTTTAGTGCACACAAAAACAAATCTGCATATGTGCATTATATTATAATTTATTCAGAAAAACTCACCTCTTTATAATATTTCATCTTCCCATTCAATGGAATCTATCTCTCCACTATTTCAGGTCTTCTTTCATTTACCTTTATCATGGTTTTCTTTGTAAACATCTCCTATGTCTTTAGATTCACTTCTAGGAACATGTCTGAACACAATTTCTTTTTCTAATTGGTTTTGGTATTATCCTCTGGAAATAATGACCCTTTATTCCCCTCCAAACCGCAAGTGTGTCTTTCTTTCTTATACTGCATTGACTAGAACTGCCATAACAAAGCAAAACGAAACCATGACAGCAAAAATCATTTTTTTCTAAATTTAGTGGAAAAGTTCCTAATTAATATTAAGTTTAATATTTAATGTAATCTTTCAGTACATCTCAAAAAGTCAAAGGATCTTTTTTTAAAAATTTTTTTAGTTGTAGATGGACATAATACCTTTGTTTTATTTATTGTTTTTTATGTGGTGCTGAGGATCAAACCCAGTGCCCACATTTGCTAGGCAAGCGCTCTACCACTGAGCCACAATCCCAGCCCACGGATCTTCTTATTTTCACTGTTAATGAATGCCTTTCTTCATCTACTAAGATGATATAATTTTTCTCCCTCAATCTACCGATGTGATAAATAATATGAAATCTTTTGTTGATTAAATAAAGCATACTTTATTGAAAATTCTCCTTGATTGTGATGTTGGAGTTCTCTTTTTTCCTTTATAATGCATTTGCTGGGTTTTATTTGCTAGTATTTTATTTAGGATTTTTAAAATTAGTATTAAGAAGGCAAACAGGACTATACTATCATTTTTCTTGTAGCTTTTTTATTTCTTGCAGTTATTTATCATTCAGAAACAGCATAACCTTGAATCATTACAATAAGAGTGAGCATAGTACAGCAGTACACTGAGAGAGACTATATACACATAATTTTAATTACAGTATGTGATTATAATTTTTCAATCTTATTAAAATGAGTTATTACAGTTAACCTTATTATGCCTAATTTATAAATTAAACTTCACCACAGGTACATATGTATAGGAAAAAACACAGTACAGAGAGAATTTAGTACTATCTATAGTTCCAGGCATTCAGTGGAATGTACCTCCCACACATAAAGGGGGGCTACTACTTATAGTACATCTGCTTTTCTTTTAAAATAAAGTTTCTATTAAAAAAAGTGGTCCTTTACTATACCAGTTATATCTGCTTCTTTCCTTCTCTCATCTTTCCATAAACCAACAGCAAACTTGACAGCCAAGGAAAGATGAATGACTTCTCAGCACAGTTTTTCAGTTTTGCTCAAAGGTAGTATATGATTAATGCAATTCCATTTCAATCTTCTCATCAAGAACTCAGTAATTTACTTTCACATCCCAGAAAGTCATCAACATTTGGCTTTCTTGATATATATTAAGTGATATATATCAGTGATGATATCAGTATATCAGTGATGTACCAAAGGTGATTGGGAAAACAAGTGTCTGCATAGCATCTAGAAATTTAAAAAGCCTTCTGAAGGTAAAACATTTGTTTAATTTGTTTCCATGTTGGATTGTGCATAGCATCATATATTAATATCCTACTAATGATGAATAATAAATTACTACATAAAATGTGTTATTTAAACACAAAAAATGCAAAAATACTTTTCTTTTTTTGGTGGCTTGTGTGGGTTTTTAGACTACTGAATTTTCCCATAACATGAGATACCAATTATGACATTTTTGTTATAGAAAATACCAAAGTACTTTATGTATCAAAAGTTAAAATAAACACTTAAAAAATCTTATATTACCCTTCTGAAATTTTTTTTCTATAAAGGAAAAATGTTTCTTTTATGGTAAAATGTTAAGCTGCTGGAATCCAAAAGTTAAATCCATTCACAATTATGAAGAAATTTTTTGCAAACATTGACTTCCCTTTTAAATGAGAAGATTCTTGACATAAAGATGAATATAAGGGAAAAAGTAAATTCCTTGCAAAGCACTGAAAGGAGGTATTACAAATTCAATGAATGTTCTAAACAACAATTTAAAGTCAAATTTTAAATTACTTTTCCCCAAATTGTATTATATACATTTAAGACACCAAAGTACTTCCAGATACTACCTAGAATCTGTGACAGACGGCACCATCTAATTTTAAAGCATTTTCAATTTACAAAACACTACTTCCCCTTAACTTATTTTCCAGTGGGATTATATGGAGGAAAGCTGAGAAACTGAAACATGAAACAAACATACATATTTATATTCTTCAAAAATCTAGTTAACACATACCATGGGACAAATTAGATAAACATTTAAGGTTTCCTCATAAGTTAAAAAAAAATCACATTGACATTACCTCTATCTGAAATATTACAGATTTTATGATCAGAGTCGGATGTAATGAGAGGAAACAACTTCAGGAGTTATGAACTAAATCATGGGGAGGGAAGGGCAACTCAGTTGCTCAGCATAAAATCAACAAAGCAAATCTTTGTTTAAGTAGTTATTTTATTGCTATACTCTTACTAAAAACAATGAAAAAGATAGCCACAATCAAAATAAAACAGCCATTGTATAGTTAAGCCATGACCCCAGGGCCTTTGTGACTAAAGGCAGAGGAAGTGGAACTCAGACCAGAAGGGAACACTGTTACAAAAACAAGATTTAGAAGGAAAAGAGGAATATGCGTAATCAAACAGAAATTAACCGGGGAAGCAAATGACAGTTACTAAAACAATTCAACAAAGTAAGAACAAGCACTAAACAGAATTACCCAAAAATTCTAATAACATCCTCTGAGAACTAAAGGTTGCTGGCCAGTAAGACCTTTGTTATCTGAGGGAAGGGGAGGTGACAGTTCCTACTCGTTCTTTCTACATGATGATGAAGGCAAACTGTATCCAATGAAGGAAACAGTAAAAAAATAAAATAAAATAAAATAAAAAGTAAATTTCAAAAAAGTGACGCAGAAAATGGCCAACTTTATTGACAAATTACTTTTGATGGAATCAGTAAAAGAACATCCATGGACATCTTTTCAATAGATGTTTCCATATTTTTTGAGAAGTGACTCCTCACATGGGCATCTCCGAAACCAGTTAAAAAACAAAACAAAATAAAACAAATCCATTCCAGACAGGTGAAATGCGAGAAGAAATCAAATGAAAAGATGCTATGTCTATACTGCTTGAAAGGCAGGCTGCAGCCAATGCATGTGGCTGTCCCACTTGGGGCCTTCCAATACACCAGGGCTGCCAGGACTGCTGTGCTGCTGCTGCAGCGAAGCTGTGCCCTGACAACACCTTTTAAAGGCAAAATATCCAGAAAACAATAGGATGTGAGAAAGAACTGTCTCCACTGCTTGAACTCTAGTGTAAGTCACTGTCGCCTCTGCTCTGGTCTATTGCAACTGCCTTCTAACACACCTTCCCACCCCTACACACAATTCATTCTCCACACTGAAGCCAGAATCTTTTTAAAGCATTAATGATCATTTTACAGCTCTGCCACACTGACAATGTGCAGTGACTTCCCTCACAGCTGGAATGAATTATTGATTCCACAGAGGAGCTATACAATGGGACCCACACCCACCCCCACTAGCCATCTCCTGCTCCTCTCCACCCACTGCACCACTGCAGCTGCACTGTCCCTTCAGTTCTTGAAACCTGCCATGCCTGTGCCCACTCTGGGCTCTGCACACTCAGCTACCTGCCTGGAGAGTTCAGCTCTGTACTGAGTTTTGTTCTGCTGACTCTTGCTTTCCCCAGGCAGCACTCGCCTCTTCATTTGTATATGCCACACTCACCATCTGTACCCCTCTCCAATCATGATCACCTGCACACCCTGTGGGTTTTGAGTGTGTTATGTGTGCTTGTTCACTCCAGCTCACTTACTTAGACAGCTCTCTTCCCTAACTCCCTTCCCTTCTCCTACCCTCCCCTGGGCAGCAATCAGCACTTTTCACAGCAGCCAAGTTTCAACTTTTTCTGCTCCTACAAAAACAGCTTTTTCTTCTTAGAACCACTTAAATCAATAGTCAATACCAAAACTTTCCAAGAAGATGGAAAGTTTACTGCTCTGTAAAGATACACTGTCTCTTCTGATGGTGACTAGAACGGGTGCTTAGCAAATATTTTGTGCTCAGTAAATATTTTTAATAAAATAACAATGCTTCAGTTCTCCCTCCCTCTAATTCCCTAATACTAATTGCATATTAAAGAACTAATTCTCTAAACCTTGCCTATGGTGAAAGATAGTAAGTCTCAGTTAGTGGAAGAAAAGATTTCTCTATGTAACAAGTTTGTGATTCACAAACCACCAGTGATTCAATATGTGCTTCAATTTGTTTTTCCAGAAGAGGTGAGAAGATTAATAGCAATTCCTCCATAATGTTTCACCTACAGTCTTATGATCAAAAGCAGACATTTCATGAAATGACCGGGGGTGGGGGGGGGGGTGGGGAGGGTAGGAATAGTCTACAGCCACAGATCAACATGCTATTTGTTACCCAGACTGTGAGCAGACTGCTTGCTTGACCTTGGCCTTATTACCACCCTGAACAAACCAACTGGGCTCTGTTTAATCTATCTAGATTATAACATACCAAAAGGATATAAGAACAATCCAAAAGTTGCAGTGATTTTCTTCTGCATCTTAATTTTAATTCCATCTTGTTAACTGGTCATATAGTAACATTTTGCTATCACTACTCATTGTAAAAGCAACATCTCAGAACTGGCTTTTTATTTTTGAAAATTTTTGTTCAGCATTACATGATCCTGGGCTTCTATATTTATTTTGACAATTTGTTTTAACAACTGTTGTAAGTGAAAAGACCCCTCACACAGCCACAGCAACACAGCACGTGTTGCCTATGCTTACTCAATCCTTCTACTGAAGTTTGTCTCACCTATTAGTTATGCAAAGACTGCTGCTGAAATTCAGCTAGATCTACAACTTCCCTGATGATTATCAACTGCTCTTACAACTAAAAATAGTTTTTAACTTTTGAAATTACATACAAGTGATTTAAAAATCTCTCTGAAATTCTTCATTTGGATGATTTTTAACAGGAAAAGACTGTTTCCAAGCTTTTGAAGTCTTAGATATGCTAGTGATTTTTAAAGAGAAAAGCATGACTGAACACTTTTGTTCAAAAGTCTTGAAAACAAATACAAGCAAACCTTAGGGGGAAAATGCTATCTTTTCAGTGTTTTCCTCGCAAGCATACCTTCTGAACTCTTCCTTCGACTTCAGGGTGAAGTCTCAAAGACTCACAAAGTGACATATTAAAACTCAGAACAACAACAATGTGGAAAATGGTAAACCCCATGACTATCTATTTTGGTTAATTCAAATTACACCTGAAACACAAACTCAATTGGAAATGAATATATTTAGATTTTAAAAACTCAACATCAGTAAATATTCCTCTTGTGACACAAATAACTTTGAAAACTGGATAGGCAGACAGATAATATATATATATATATATATATATATATATATATATATATATATATATATATATGTGCTTGTGTATGTGCATGTGCACAATCGTATGTACACACATATAATTTTAACCTAGAGTACCAACACATACACAGAATATTTCTTTGTTTAATTTTAGGAGCCTTTCATTTTCAGTGTTTCTTTCAGAAACAATCTTAGGAAAAAAATGATAGCACAGGGCGAAAAAAATCAACATTTTGGGTAAAACTAGTTAAAAGTAGGATTAAAGGAGAACTCTTGGGCTTGTGCCTAACACCAGGGCATCTCTGGCAGGAGACGAAACTTTGCATTTTCCACCTAGGTCACACATTCATACAGAAAAGTAGGGATGGCAATCTAAGCACATCAAAGTCTCTTCTGATTTTCTCCAACAGTTTTACTTAGACATAAACTATTAATTAACTAAACTCAAAACATTAGGAAAAACAGCTTATAGTCAATTGTTCCATTTTCCCTGCTGTTTTAAATTGTTAGGCAACCAGTGGGAAAAGATGTGGTGACTGAACTTGCCACATACAACTCAGGGCTGATGAGCCTCACCAACAATGAGCATGGGCGACGATCACGTGAGGAAATACGCCAAAAATGAGCACCACTAAAAGGGAAGTAATTTGCTATGGAGCCTATAATTAGCTTCTGAATCTTATAGTAGGAATATTATTGAGGCAAATGGCTTAGGAAGATTTTAAAAGGGATTAGTCATTGGTGTAAATGAATTAGAGCAGAATTCAGTTACCTGAGCCAGGTGAAAAAAAGGAAAAGGGAAAAAAAAAAAGCCCACGTCATAAAAGCAATCTATCCTCTCTATTTTAGGATTCACAGATCCTTAATCAGGAAGAAACTTTTGAGTACAAACTACACACTTGTGGAAATTTAAAGAGTTACCTACTCAAGAAGACATGAATCACAGGTAAAATCATCCACACAAACTAAAATATCATAAGCAATAAAAATTTGACAGTGGTTCAATTTAACACAGATAACCAGAATGGATAATTCTAATGTGTCATTAAATGGTATACCATTTTTCTATAGAATGTGCCTGTGCTAAAAAAAAAAAAAAAAAAAAAAAAATCTATTACATCAACTCTTTTTATGCAGAAAATATTCCTAAACTTTTCAAAATAATATTTTAACTACCATTAAGCTAAAATGTTGATAGGATGAAAAGAAAGTTGTATTGTTCAGAATAATTTTAAATGGAGCTAATAAGAATAATTAGAAGATGACCCACACCCTGATATATTTCATTTACAATGATATAATCTAAGACATTTAATTCTAAAAGATAATAACTTTTACATAAGCTTTGCTTAAAACCAAGGGAATCCTTACAATAATTCAAAGGTAGAGTACAAAAAAGAATGCAACACTAAAGTATATTAAACAGTATAATGATACAAATTGGAAATACATTCAACTAAATGATTGACATATTTTTTAATCAGACCAAAATTCAGGCTTCAAAGTTTTACTACATAAGTTCACAACATTCCTTATTGTTTTGTATGGTAGTTCTAAAACAGAGCTCCAGAACCTTTGACATAGGCCCATAAGAAGTTGGGGTTCAGAGTCCTTCCACTTGAATCTGGGCAGATTGCTCTGCTCAAGTGATGCTGAGGGACTTCCAAGTTAAGATAGAAAAGATCATGCAGCTTCCACCTGGCTCCCTTGGTCACTATCTCTGGGGAAAGCCAGTGTCCAAGGAAGAAGCCAGAGACTGCCATGCTGGCAAGACCACATGCAGCATTCTGGTAGAGAGCCACAGCTGAAGTCCCTGACAACAGCCAGCATCAGCTGCCAGCCAAGCGAGTGAGCGGACATCTGACTACAACCCCATGAAAAGCCCCAAGCGTGAACTGACCAGCTGAGCCCTTCCCAAATTCCTTATGCACAATGTCATGGTCAAAATAAAATAGTAGCCTTAAGCCCCTGGGTCCTAGCGAATTTGTTAAACAGGAGGCACTGTACCAGAACAGGGATTATAATTAAAGACATACCTCAGTGATAGATGAGATGCTACAGGATAAAGACTCCAGCCATGACATTTCATTGCATTCGAAATTGAAATATACTGTGCAACAAGATGTCACAAGTTCATACTCAATAATTTACCTTACTTTTTCTACCAACCTAAGCATACTGTCATTTATTTTTAATCATTCCCTCAGTCTTCAACAAATATTTACTGAACACCAACCCTGATCTGGGCTAAGTGCTACATGCTAGCTATGAAAGCAGCTCAGAAAATATCGGACGGAGTGGGGAGGGGGTGCCACAGAAAATTAATCAAACATCAATCACCACACAAACATATAATTACACGAAGCGAAAAATACAATGCTGACAGAGTAAGAAGGACTCTAAAAGCATTAAGAGCAGGATGGGTTCAGGCCTGAGACCTAAATCCAAGACTTCTGAAGGCTGAGGAGCAATTACCACACTATGGTTGGAGAAAAGAGAGCTGAAGTGCCAGAAGGGAGTGAGAGGATCAGAGGTCAAGTCTTTTCCGCAGCGCTAGGAAGTAGGAACTGTGGATAAGGTAGTGGGAAAGTCTTACAGGGTTTTAAGCAAGATAATTAAGTATTGAATTTTTCATTTTAAAAGATCATTTTGGCCATCTGTGTTGGCTTTGTATTACAAAATACCTGAGATAATCAACTTAAAATGAAGAAAGTTTTATTTGGGTTCACAGTTTCAGAGGTTTCACTGTGTGGTCACTTGGGCCCTGTTGCTTTGAGCCTGCAGCAGCATAATACATCATGGTTGGAGCTCACAGCAGAAGAGGAAGCAAGAGAGAAGGGACAGGTTCCCAATTCTTCCTTGAAGGACATGCCCCCAAGGACCTAGTTTCCTTACACTAAGTCCCACCTCCCCAAAGTTCCACGACCCCTCAACAGTGCCACAGGCTGGTGTCCAAGCCTTTAACACATGGGCCTTTGGAGAACATTCAAGATCCAAACTACAGCACTATCTACTCCAACAGTTTACATATTGACAACACCAGCCTGTGTATCAATTACATATGGAAAACAGAAGTCCATGCCAGGATACTCATTCCATACCTACAACACACAAAGAGCCAGAAAATTAATCAACATCAACAACAAATCACTAAGTTCTTCACACACACACAAGCTTCTTAATACAACGCAGTACAGAACTGAAAAGAGGCCACTCACACACAGTGAAATAAAAAAGAATCTCACAGCAAGATTCCTGTGTTGTTTGGTAACCTCAAGAGGGCTACCCAAGAACAGAGGAAGCCTGTGTAATCCAGATACAGGGGGTCAAGGAGAATTCTCAGAAAAATGTTTATGTTCAGTCTAGAAGAATGAAGACGTATAGAGAGGCAAGGAGAGCTGGAATCACAAGGAAAAAAAAAAGATTCCCCTAAGATAGAAGTTCAGGCCACCACAGGGAAAGACTCATAATTCTGAATGTCATGAAGTGTTCAAAGAACAAAAAGAAGTTGAATAACGGCTACAAGCTGGAGGGGTACTTGATGAAAAACAAAGCATGGAGAGGTGCAAGGAGTCAGATCACGCAGGGACATGTAAACACTGCTGTTCAGTTTACATTCTACCCTCAAAGCCAGAGCCCCACAGTGAAAGGCAAGGAGAAGAGTGCCAACAATGGTCTCGCATTATATAAAGAAACCTCCGGCTTCAGTGTGGAGAACAGAATGGAGAGAGTCAAGGTTGGAGCACTTGGACCAAAGGGGAAGTTGTTGTTAGAAAGCAGGAAGTGGTGATGGCCTGAGCAAGGGGAATGACAGCAGAAAGACAGAAAGGTAGAGAAGAATAAAGAAATATTTTTAGGATGCAGAATTGAAAGGTAGGTGGTGAGACAGAGGAAAAGTTCAATGATGACCCCAGATTTCAGATCTGAATACAAACTGGTGGCAACAGGGAATCCCAAAGGAGGAACAAGGTTTCAGGAGTGTGGAAGAAGAGGGAACTAGATTTGAGAGGTTAAGTAAGTTCAAGTTGTCCATGGGTGGGACATCCAACCATAATTGGAGATGGTTGTATGGTACTTAGGTAAAGAGGGTGATGGAGCTAGAAATGAAGATTTGGGAATCAATGGCTCACAGGTGTTATCTAAAACCATGGGAGAATATGAGATGACCCACTAAGAGTGTTTAAAGTAAGAAAGCATATAAGGCCATCTGGACACAAACTTTAAGACATATTTAAATAAGAGAAAGCTCATATGAAAACAGAAATAATAACCAAAAAGTACAGGAGGAAACAAGAGCATATATTGCCATTAAACCTGAGCCATAAGCCAAACATGCTTTTCTAAACTGGACTTCTGTTGATTTTCTTAGATGAGGCTAAGTTTGGTAGAAATTAAGTTTCTGACAAACATAATTAAATTTCTTCTCTTGCTCTGATTAGAAGACTTGTGATTTTGTACAATACAGACATTAACTTGAAAGGAAAGGAAGTTTATTAATACTAATCTTTCCTATAATAAATTTCCAAAACGTAAAAAAGAGCCAATGGATCTGAATTTAAATCCCACTTTCGACGTCGCCCAGCTTTGTGACTTTGAGCAGGTTACTGAATGCCTCTGGCCTTGAGTTTCCTCATAAAGCACTGTACTACCTACAGTACAGAATGGAGTTGTCCCTGCTCTCTTGAACCCACTCTAATCAGAAGGCCAACTCCAACACTGCTGATACAAGCAGCCCTGCTCATGGTTACCAGTGACTTCCTTGTTGGGAAATCTGTTGGCCAATGTCAGTGTTCATCCTGTTAGAACTCAGAAGCACTGGACACAGAAGATTCCTCCCCCCCTTTTGAAACACCACCTTTGTTTGACTTATGGGTAAGTACTGTATCTCATTCTCTTCTTGCCTAACTGGCCCTATTGCTTTTCCTAAACAACCTTGTTGGTTCATTCATACATTCCAGATTCCACATCTGTACACACTGATATGCTCAGGTTCAATCCTCATTTCTCCTTCTCTATCTACTATCACTCCCAAGGTGATCTCATCCAGTCTCATGACTTTAAGTTCCATCTACATGCAATCAATGTCAAATTTTTATACTATATTCAGATCTGTCTTCTGAATGCCAAACACTAATGACCTACAATATCCCCCTGTGAATGTCTAAAATGGCATTTCAAACTCTGTACTTCCTCTCATTCTCGTCCTCTTACAATATTACTCTATGAAATGGTGACCCCATTTTGCTAATTGCTTGGGCTCAAAACCCAAGTTATCCTTAACTCATTTTCCTTCATCCCATATGTATACTAAAACATGAGGAATGGGCAGATTAATTATTTTGGATAAAACATATTAAGAGGAAAAGCAATGTGCTTAATAAAAGGTTAGCTGATGTCCCAGGAGTGGTTTAATAAAAACTCCGAGAGAGGAAGCAGAAAAGAGATCCAACAGGTGTCTGTTCACTTTAAGAAAAGCTTTTTTAGATAAAGCTGGGAAAATACTGACAATAAGGCTGTAAGATGGTTCTTTGAGGACATTTAATATAGTTATAAAGTATTTTGTGGTGGTTCACATACTTGTACCCAATAAGTATTTGTTAAATGCCTAAGTGGTACACTAATAAGTAAATAAGTTAATTATAATTAATTAGCCTCAGCTATCTGTCTACACTGCCCATCAAAAACTCTTTATACAGAGCTGAGAATTCAAGTCCTAATGATCTCCTTTTATGTCTCCCATACCAGGAATATTAGAAGAGTTTTCAAGTATAAAAGCAGCTCTACTCTGGGAGAAGTTTTAAAAAATCATACTCTAAAAATATTGATTTGATTCCTTAGGTCAGTAGTATTTTTGATATAATTTGCAATCTTTTAGAAAACAGAGCGCAACTCAGGGTGTCTCTATACCATGAAGAGACAACTGGTAGGGAAGAGAAATACCCATGTAGCAGGAAGATCAAGTTCTGCTGGCCCACAGAGGATTTCTCTGCAGAAATTGAATGCCAATTAAAACCAGATTTTAAAAAAGCAAAGGAAATTATTAAGAGAAATGAAGAACAGAGAGGAGAGGGAAAAGGGGGCCTGAGTAAGGCAGTTGTAAAAGCAAATGTTACTGTACCTCTCTCCCTGAATGATACATACACACACAACACACACACACACACACACACACATACACAGGCATGTACATATCAATTTAATACACAAAACTATATATTTATGTACACCTTAATTCTCACTTCCAAAATTTGTAGAGTGACTTTAAAATAAATTTCAGTCTTATTCGTCACACTTTTAGGACTAGCAAAATCACACCTGGCATGATAGCATCTGTAAACTCACATGCGTATTGAATGCCATGATTTCTAAAAATATTCAGGTTGCTTTAGGTTTTACAGAAGTGAAAAAAAAATCCATGTTACGCATGAAGATATGGATGACTTAGAGACCTTAATAACAGAATATATTAGCTTTGGCCCCAGGTCACTGATTCTGAAGTGACTATAATAGCAGTCATTTTAGGACATTACCATCCAGCAGCTGTTTAGCTCACAATCTGCAAAAGAAATGTTCTGCTCATCTCTATTAATACTCATTGGACAGGTGTATGCATTCCAAGTTACATCCATCTGCCAATTCCCTGGCACTTTTAAGCAGAGTGGTGAAACCACAACAGCTGCTACCTTTACCATGCCCTTTAGCATGCTCAGTTCTTTCCTTTATCTAAAGTATGGATTATAAAATTTCATATTAAAAATACATTTTTATCTAAACCAAATTCATAAAGGAAATACATTTGCAGAGGATTTCTAAAAAGAGCAATAGTATTCTATGGAACAAAGAAGGCTGCATTCTTCCTAAGAGAATGTGGGGAAGGCCACACCAGCTGAGAAGGTCAGCCGTAGGAGAGCTTGGGAACCTGCAGGAGACTGCAGACATTCCTGGGGCTGTGTGCGTCAGCCATTTTTGTGGAAATGCACTTCCAGGCTGTAGTATGAAGGATGTATGTTTCCAAGGCAATGTACACCAAGGTTACTTCCACTATCTCTGTCTTGATGCACTGTAGCCTCTAAATCAACACCTAATGTGGCAGCAGAGTTCTAATTCACCAGTTCAACCCTTCACTGGGGCAATCAGAAACTACTGCAGTGTAAAGTCATTCCACTAGGAAAGTTCCCCTAGCTCCACTCACAGTGATAACTGGAGAATATTTGTGCTTTGAAAAAATAAAAGAGCACAGAGGTATTTAAGTCAACTGTTAGTTTTGTACTGAAATATTGATGACACCTACCCATCAACCTTTTCAATATAGTCCGTCCCTGGAACTACTGGAAATAGACTTTATCATTGAAAATTTTGCATTCCTATTTTCCAAGTTCATATCTTCTTTCAAAGAACTCAGCATCTCCTTTTAGAAGAAAATTCATTTAACCAGGCAATATTCCAACTCACATTTAATATGCATTTTAAATGTTTGCATAAAATGCTTACTAGAGACTCTGCTTTATTTTCTTAGATGATGTTAAATAATGTATTAAGTACATGGCACAAACTCAAAAGAATCTGAAAAAAGTCAAATAGGTATTTAAGTTTATCATCCCCCACCCCCATCCCAGTCATAAAAACTTTGAAAGTTAAGAATTGACATATTTGCTTCTGTTAAACTTAAAAAAAAAATAATGAGAAAGAAAGAGCTCACCATGCCTCTTTGATTCAGTTCAACAGGGCAGCAAAACAACCATGCAGTTGGAGGTTGTTGTTTTGCTCTGGTGCCCCTAGGTTACTATGGATCATTGCCTGCCATTATAGTTCATTGATGAGGAAATTAAGGCATAGAAGGTTTAAGTGGCAGGGAAATAGAGATCCTTTGATGCCAAGAGACCTCAGCATTGAGTCAAATTAGAAATTTTAAAATCACAAGCCTCTTTTTATCCAACTGAAAAAAGGCTAATTTTTATGTCAAAAGTTCATCTAAACTCTTTTAATCCTAATTTAAAAAACAAATTTAGTAAACCTTTGATTTCAGTTTTTGTCTTATCATCTTAAATATCAAGAAGTGCAAGGTAGAATTTAGTTCAGAGGTAGAATACCACTTTCCAGCCTTGGTTTCTGGGGCAACCTCAGGTTCTTCATAAATTCAATAACTATTAGTTGCACATCTATTATATGCCAGACAACCCCGTGGATACTAAAGATGAAAAAGTGAAAAAAGCATGTGAAAACTCCTGTCCTCAAGGAACTTGACTAATTCAGTACAAGACAGGGCATAATTCCTACTGTGGAGAAAATAGAACCAGGAAGAGAGATAAGGGGTGAGTGCAAGGTCAGTGAAGACCACAGGGTGTGATATTTGAATAGAGCTGAAAGGAGGGAGGAATGGAGAGAGAAAGCAAAGGGACCAGAGAGGGACATATTAGGGACAGGAAGCAGCAAGTATAAAAGACCTGAGGTGGAAGTAGTCCTGGTGTTCAGGACTTGCTGCTTATTATTTTAGATAATGTATATTTTTCTTTATAGAAATTTCTGTCAAATGTGTTGGGAGGAGGTCAGGAATACACATGTAATAAACACTGTAGACAAGTTTCAGATACTATGTCCTTTCAAAGGAATTTTTGTGGGTACATGTTGCAATGACCACTGGATTCACCTTGCTACGTCCCCCTTCACCTGCCCATGTCTTCTGCATTACAAATCAAAAACTAACTTCCAAAAGCTAACTTAGGGTGATTAAAAAGAAAAAAAAAAAAAGCAATTTTTTTTTTTTTTTGAGGAAAACGTCCACCTCAAGTAAATCAAATTGACTGGCAGAGTACCCAAGCCATAACGCCCACCTCCTTTCAACTTTTAAACTCACTGATACTTGAATCCTGCATTTAACATTTAAGTGCTACCTGGCCTTGTTATTTTGTTGACATCTCATTATATGCTACTTTGTATTATTATTGTGTACACATCTGCTCTCACAGTGACTTCTCTGGAGCAAGGCCCATATTTGGGGAATGTGTGAAATCCACCACAGGGCTTTGCACGTGGATAGCAGCAATATCTGTTTGATGGTGATGTCATAGAAACAACCACAACAAGCAGCAGACATTCCTCCTGTTTGAAGTATCCGTTTGTGGATAAAGCCTGAAAGAGACATCATCGTCTCTCATAGGCCTTTGGATAATCTCAGCAGTTTGGCCAAGTTACTGTTCGTGTAACATTCCATTTTGTCTAAGTTTCCCTCTGCATTTTCAGCTGGGCAGAATACACACTTTCAGCCTAAACCCAGGCATGGTCTAACCACAAAACATAGAAAAACCACACTGTATGAAACCCTGTTCAGTTCACTTTAATCAGTGTTAAACACTACTATGTGAAAGGGACTCCACGTGAAACTATTAGTTTCAAACTACAAGACATTGTCCAGACAGTCTAGCAAGACAGACATGTGAAAAACAACTTCAGTTCATGTATGATAGGAAGAAGTATTTTGAAAAGTCTATAAGCAGTGGCTTAGAGGATGAGGTAAGGCTTCACAGAAGAGCTGGCACCTGAACAGACAGGGTTTTGAAAGATGAATAGGCCTGGGACAATCAGACACGGGATCAAAGGGCATTACGGATTGTGCAAAACACTGGCTGCAACATCACAGATTGAAAATGGCTGGAAGAACACATTCACCACCAGTAAAGGAAAACTGCTCTGTTTCTCAAGCTTTCCAAGAAAAGAAACATACTCTCAAAGAAGAGGTGAGGAGGAAAGTTCCACCAGTACTTGCTAGTTAAATCTCTTACTTTGTTTTGCTCTTTCTGTTTTGTTTCTCTCTTAAAGAAATGAAGTACTGTGTTGGCTTAAAACTTAAGTGAAGAAAAGTACTTCAACTGTACTGTAGGAAAAGAAAACAGAAAGTGGACAAGAGCCAAGAAGTAAATATATAAGAAGTAAATATATGTATATATTTACTTTCACTTTTCTGGAAAATATGAAGGGAACACAATTTGGAAATCAGTTATCATGGAACTGAAATACTAATTCCAACCCTTTTCTTCACTAGGTCCATACATGTTTATCTTGTGCCCACTGCCTGTTAGTATCTGGGATACCAGGCCAATGAGGCAGTCTCAATGCCCTCCTCTGAGCAAGCTCTTGCTTGCAATGTAGTAAAAGAAATAAGTAGAAGGCAACTCATTGTGTACCTTGCTCCTACAGATGCCAACCAAAACCTGAAGCTCAGAGCAGAGTTAAATTCCAGTCAAGTAAACTGTTGAGAACCAAACACACTTAAGCAAAAACTATGAAATAAAAATTTCATAGAGGTCTTTGTTAGGTCAGTGGCCATACAGGAAAGGAACATCAATCAAGTCTAGCAAGTCTGATTGCCTGTCAATCAGCAGGATCTCCTGGCTAATGCCTGTCAATCAGCAGGACCCCCTGGCCAATCCTGGAGTTCAGCCAGCTCCCCTGACCAACTTCAGCAGGACAAGGGACCCTAAAAATCCCCTTTCCTGCCCCAATCCCTTCCCTTCCTGCCGTGAGCCCCATAAAATCTCAGGCCGGTGAGCTCCCATGAGGTTTCTCCTCAGACCCTTCTCCTGTCCACTCTGTGGTCTGATTGAGTTCGGCCTGGGAGTGATATCTCAATAAAGCCTCCTCCTTCGGTGGCCTTTTCAAATCTGCCTCCTTTGGTTGCTACCTGCCTCGCCTGATCTTACATCTGGTGCTGACACCCGGGAAGGGATTTGGGGGCTTCTCCCTCAGGGGATTAAGTCCATCCCTTCCCCCTTGAAACGAACCGGGAAATTTCTAAGCTGCTCTTTCTGGGCCAACAGGAGTAGGGTAAGTTCGCTTCCCCTGACCTTCCAGACCCTTTCCGTCGTCCGCAGGGTCTATCCATAAGTCACGTGCATGCCATAGGCCCTGCCCGTTCTGTTCAGGGCTCCTCGAACTGTGGAGACATCCCAGTCCTCCTGAGAGCTTCCTGATCCCTTTGGGCCCGTGGAGGCCCAGGGACACCTCAACCTCCGCCTGGCCCTTATCCGTTCCTCAGGTGAGCGCGAGCCGAATTTGGGATGCCTTTTTCTGTTCCCACTCACCCCCAAGGGTGCCGGAAGGTCATGGGAAACACGAAATCCTCTTTGGACCCCACAACCCCTTTGGGCTGTTTATATACAAATTTTACCAAACTAGGACTTGCTCAAGTCCTGCGCCTTAAACATCTGGTCTTTTATTCTACTGTGGCCTGGCCCCAGTATGAATTGGACAATGGGTCAAGATGGCCCCCAGGGGGAACATTTGACTTTCAAGTCCTCACTGATTTAGATAACTTCTGTAGCCTGACAGGGAAATGGGTACAAATTCCTTATATTCAGGCTTTTTGGGACATCCACTCCGGTCCCACCTTCTGTTCTATCTGTTCTACTGCCCAAGTTTTCCTTGCTAGAGAAAATCCTAAAACTCTCTCCCATTGTTCCCATTGGTGGGAAGACCCTACATCCTTTAGGTCTCAACAGCTGACATGGACAGTCCTACCCCAAGGCTTCAGGGCCAGTCCCCATCTCTTTGGGCAGGCCTTGGCATGGGACCTAACTGCTTGTGACTTGGGGGATAGCACGCTCTTACAGTATGTGGATGACCTCCTCCTATACAGTTAATCCCTTAAGGCTTCCCAAACACACTGTTCAGCTCCTCAGTTTCCTGGGGTCCCAGGCTATCGAGTCTCTCCAGCCAAAGCCCAGCTTACTACCTCTTCAGTTACCTATTTAGGTGTACTTCTCACTCCAATCTCTAAAAGCCTGACAACGGACAGGATTCAAGCTCTCCATGACTTGCAGCCACCTGAAACAGGGGACTACCTCCTTTCCTTCCTGGGTCTGGCAGGTTTTTTCAGGCATTGGGTTCCTAACTTTGCACTTCTCGCTAAACCTTTGTACCAGGCAGCTAAGGAGACTCCTCACGGGCCCCTTACCTCCCCTAACCTAGTAGCCAATTCCTTTTACAAGCTCAGGGATGCTCTTACTTCTTTTCCCACTCTTTCTCTTCCTAACCCTAACCATCCTTTTCACTTCTTTACGGATAAAAGACAGGGTATCACCACTGGCCTCCTCGCTCAACCAATTGGACCCTCCTATAAGCCGGTGGCATACCTCTCCAAGCAGCTTGACTCTACGGTTCGGGGATGGCTACCATTCCTCTGAGCACTGGCAGCAGCAGCAGAAATAACTAAGGAAGCCCTAAAACTTATTTTGCTCCAACCAATAACTGTATTTTCCACTCATCAACTGCAGGACCTTTTAAACCATAAGTGTCTTCCTCTTCTGAGCCCTTCAAGAATTCAAGAATTCCACCTCCTCTTTATAGAGAACTCCACCATTACCCTCTGTTCTTCGTCTCCTCTCGATCCAGCCACACTCCTCCCTCTATCCCAGGCCCCCTCAAGTGCTAACCATTCCTGTCCACAGGTGCTAGAGGCCCTTTGATCACCCCATGAGGACCTCTTTGATGACCCACTTCCCTCACCTGACTTAACCATTTCTGTGGATGGCAGTTCAGTGACGGGCCGTGACGGACACCGTAGATCTGCATATGCAGTACTCACTGCTGCCTCAATTCTGAAAGCCGGCTTCCTTCCTGAAGGAACCACCTCCCAGAAGGCTGAACTTTTCTCACTTATCAGGGCTCTTACTTTATCCAAAGGCAAACAGGTTAACATATATACAGATTCCAAATATGCCTTCCTAATTGCTCATTCATATTCAGCTATTTGGAAGGAACGAGGATTCTTGACCACAAAAGGATCACCAGTGGTCAATGCCTCTCTCATCTCCAAGCTCTTACAGGTACTACAACTGCCATCACGAGTGGCCATCATACACTGCAGAGGACATAAAAATCCCTCTGACCCTATAGCTATAGGCAACAACAAAGCAGACTCTATAGCCATGGGAACTAACAACAAAATTCTCAGCAGCTCCTATCTTATTTTTATCCACCACAATTAAGCCTAAGTATTCTCCACAGGAACGACAGAACCTAATAACCCAAGGTGGCCATTTCAGGAAGGATGGCTGGATTTTCCTGGGGGATAAAATTGCCCTCCCTAAACAGCAAGCTTACAGCCTATTGATGGACATACATAACTCTCTTCTTATTGGCCCCAAGCCCCTTTTCCAGTTTTTACAACCCCTCTTCTACTTCCCAGGAATGAGAACCACCCTCCAGCAGGTCCACTGGGCTTGTTCTGTCTGCTCTACAGTATCCCCACTAGGGGGCATCAAACCTAAACTCCCTACACATCAGATGAGAGGCCACCAACCAGGCGAAGACTGGTAGATTGACTTCACTCACATGCCTAGGCACAAAAAGCTGCGCTACCTACTTACTTTGGTTGATACTTTTTCAGGTTGGACAGAAGCCTTCCCAACCTCCAGGGAAACTGCTGACACCGTCACCTCCATCCTCATTGAGCAGATCATTCCCAGGTTTGGACTTCCCGCCACCATTCAGTCAGACAATGGTCCAGCCTTCAATTCTCAGGTTGTTCAACTAGTTTCCAAAGGCCTCAACATCACTTGGAGGCTCCACATCCCTCACCGACCCCAATCCTCTGGTAAAATTGAGAGGGCTAACGGCATTCTCAAGGATCATCTCACTAAACTTGCTATTGAACTCAGACTGCCCTGGCCCAATCTTCTGCCATTGGCCCTCACCCGAATTCAGGCAACCCCTAGAGCCCCCTCAGGCCTTAGCCCCTTTTAGCTGCTCTATGGGTGCCCTTTCTTAATCAACCAAAACTTTCCTGTCACTCCTCCTCCCCTTGTGTCCTACCTGCCCTATCTCACACTTCCACACAAACTCCTAAGGGAACACGCAGATGGGTGTCTTCCTGCACCATCCGTTACTTCTGTCCCAGCACAACCAGGAATTGAATCGGACCCTCTTCAACTGGGTGACATAGTCTTAATTCGAGAGCTGCATCCTCAGTTGTTGAAACCTCGCTGGACAGGACCCCATACAGTCATACTTGCTATCCCAACGGCAGCTCTTGGGTCACTCCCCCGGTACCATGTCTCCTGCCTTAAAAAAAGCACCTGTTCCAAATGTCCAGTCCTGGACTTCCACCATGTTGGGGCCCACCAAACTCAAGATTTCTTGCCAACCCTCTCCTTGTATTACTAATCATTAATCTCTCTCAAGCTTCTATCCCAACCCATAGATGGTGCTTCTACATCCAAGCGACATGGCAGCAGGATGGCACCACCAGCTCTCAGTTTATGGGTCAAGGCGATTGCCTTTTCACTGGCTGTAATTGGGCCGTCACCCTTAATATTACTGGATTCAACCAGGCCACCTCGTCCCACTTAAGTTCAGCAATGCTATGCTTCATAATACACCAAACTGAAGAATCCTGTAAGCACTGGCCTGACACCTATGGCGGGTGCCCTTATACTTCATGAAAGAAACATTTCCTACATAAGTTTGTTATGAGAATCAAGCGTACACCAAATTAACTATTTGGGACCCATGGGACCCAAAATGGGCTTCTGGTGTTGATGGTAAATTTTATTCTTGGGGTTTTGCCAAACACCCCTCAGCCTCTATCAGAATATGGAGAACTTACATACAAGTGTTCCCTCAAATTCACATAACCATCCAGGAGCAAGAGAAGGAACTCCAACACCAGCTGGATACAGTTGCCCATCCTAAAGCTGACCCTTTCTCATGGATGGCCCTAATCATCAGGGCCTTCAGCTTCTCAATTTGTCCAAAGTTAATAACATTTCAGACTGTTTCCTCTGCGCAGGTTTGGATCATACTCCATTAACCGCGATTCCCATTGATTTTCTGCTCAATACCTCAACTAGACCCCAAGGACCCCCCTCTCCAGCCTTTGAGGAAGTACCTCTTTTTCGTAATTCATCAGGGAATTTCTCTTGCTGCTACACTTCCTCAGTTAAGCACCCTGTGACCAGATTGTTCTAATTTCTTCCTTAACCTTGCTCCACCTGGGTTCTTTTTCTGGTGCAATGGTACCCTAACAAAAAAATCTAAGCCTCAACATGCTGTTTGCTTTTTGTGTTCCTTCCACATTGGTCCCCCAATTAACTCTGTACAGTGAGACTGAATTAACATGGCTTGTTACTATCTCCCTTTCCAGGACTTGTTACTACCTCCTTTTCCAGTCTTTCTACCACTAGTAGTTAGACTTTCCCTGGCCTCCTCCCTTGCTGCCTCTGGACTCAGGGCAGGAGGACTTGGTTATGCAGTAACCGCTACTCAAAAGCTTGAATAACAACTTCAGGAAGCAGTAGAGGCATCAGTCGCTTCCCTACAAAGGCAAATAACATCTCTTGCCCAAGTCTCAGCTCTAGATCTTCTGACAGCAGACAAAGGAGGAACCTGCCTGTTCCTGAAAGAAGAATGCTGCTATTATATCAATGAAACTGGATCGATAGAAGAGAATGTTGACACCCTCCGTCGTTTGGGTGAAAGGCTTAAACAGCAACAATCAAATGACCCTTGGCCAGACTGGCTAAATTCAACCCTCATTGCGTGGCTGACTCCCATTCTCACTCCTATAGTAGTAATAGGACTTCTATTAATGATTGCTCCCTGCCTCCTCAGGTTAGCTCAAAAGCGCTTGAGTGAAATTGCTAGAGTGACCCACAACCAGATGCTCCTACACCCCTGCAGTCGCCTACCCACCGAACCTACAGGAAGTAGCTAGACGAAATTAGCTGACCTGTATCACCAAAAAGGCCCAAAGGCCCGGGATGTTAGGTCAGTGGCAGAGACTGCAGCCCACAAGGGAAAGGAAACATCAATCAGGCGCCAGCCAAAATGCCTGTCAATCAGCAGGATCTCCTGATTAATGCCTGTCAACCAGCAGGACCCCCTGACCAATCCTGGAGTTCAGCCAGCTCCCATGACCAACTCCAGCAGGACAAGGGACCCTAAAAATCCCCTTTCCTGTCCCAATCCCTTCTCTTCCTGCAGTGAGCCCCATAAAATTCCATTCCAGTAGAGCTCCCACTGTGGTTTCTCCTCAGACCCTTCTCCTGACCACTCTGTGGTCTGATGGAGTGATATCTCAATAAAGCCTCCTTCGGTGGCCTTTTTAAATCTGCTTCCTTTGGTGGCTACCTGCTTCGTGTGATCTTACAGTCTTCATTAATGTGTGCTGTCAGCTCTTCCCTTAGTAGGTAGCTTGAAAGGGGACCTCCTTGCCAGAGATTTGAAATGATGAAAGGGAAGCAGAGAGAGTACAAAAAAGGTGACATTACCTGGGAGCTCAGGTAGACTTTGAGGCACTCATCGCACACGGCCTTCTTGCAGCAGGGCAGGGGCTTGATGGGTTTGTCTTCCAGGCACACCCGGCACATCAGCACCGTGAGGGGCGCAAAGGGATCACCTACCCCGCCCAGGCCAGAGTAGGGTGGAGCTCCTAACAGGCCCGGCACAGAGAATGGCTCGGGCGCCAGGTAGAACTCCAGCTCCATGCTGCCGCCGTCGGGGGAAAGGGGGTCAGCTGGGAGTGACAGCCTGGGGCTGGGGAAGGAGGACTGGGGGTTGGAGGTGTTGGGCACCTGCGGAGCCCCAAGTGGCGATGCCGGTGGCGAGAGCTTCTCGGCGGTGGGGACCTCCGGCAGGTCGCTCTCCACGCAGTACACAGAGCAAAAGACTTGTCTCTTGGCTGGGGGCAGGCGCCGCTGACCCAGCACGTCCAAGACCACTCCATCGGGAGCCACGGCGTGGGTCCTGGGCTCCGTCTCCTCCCTGGGGGACGCCTCCTGCTGTTCATCCCCTCCCTCTTTTCTGTCCCCAGCTTCCTCCTCCTCTTCCTCCTGCTTCAGCTGCAGTTGCAAAGTCTGGGGATTGAGGGGCCCGGTGAGTGCCAGTCCCGCGGGCTGCCCGAGTGCTTGGCTCTTCCTCCACTCGGGCGCTCCCCGGCTCCTCGTAGGCTCCGGGGCGCTTGTGTCCGCACAGCTTGAGTCGCTTCCGCAGCCGCCGCCGCTCGACTCCGAGGAGTCGCCGCGCGGCCCGGGAGCCCCAGCGCTGTCCCCCCGCGGCCTCGGGGACTCAGGGTGGCCCGCGGAGCCCCCGTCCGGGCCCCGCGCCTCCTGGGGCCCGCCGCCGCCGCTCACCGTGCTCTGCTCCTCGCCCATCGCCGCCCGCGGCCCGCGCCGCCGCTGCCCATCCAGCCGCCGGGACCCCCACCCGGCGCCGGCGGGCAGCGGGGGCAGCGGCTCGGCTCCACTCGCGGCTCCGCTTCTGCTTCCGGGTCCCTCCTCCGGGGCTGGGACGCCCCAAGCTCCCTCCGGGGAGCCCGTGCTCCCGGGCCGCGGTGCGTGGGGAGCCCGGCCCGGCCCGCCGCTCCTCCTTCTCGTCCTCTGGCGCGGCCAGGCACCGCCTCGGGGGCGCGGAGGGCCGCTCGCTCGGGGCGCGGGGGCGCCCGCCCCACATGCAGGTTGGGGCGGTGCCGCGGCCCCCGCGAACCCTGGGCGGGGCAGAGGACTCCCAGAGGAGGCGGCCGTCAGTCCCGCGCCATCGCGGGTCCCAGCGGCGGGACGCGGGGCCGGGGGGCGGTGGTCAGAGATTCAAGGGGCCTGTGGCGCCGCGGCTGCGCGCACCAGTAGGTGCTGGAGCTCGAGCCAGCCGCCTGGGCCCCTGGGGGAGAGGCCGGAGCCGGCGACCTCCCTCTCCTGGAGCTTCACCTAGAGCCCTCCTCGCCACCCCTCACCCCACCCCTCTGGCGCACACCTCCCCACACGTACACACGCGCGTAGGCACCCGCGCACACACTCACACACCCGAGTGGGTGTGATCTAAAGAGCTGAGATGCGCTCTGGCGCCCAGAGTTCACACTGGGTCTCAACAAAACCCTTCAGGTCAGGCAGACTCCCCTTTGGGCTACACATTAAGTAGAACTTCCTACAAAACTACTGAATATTATTGCGAGCTGGAACTAAAAAAGGCTGACTGCTTAAGGATGTTGGATTGGAAGACACAATGCTAAGGATTATTCAAAATGCTGTTATATGCTAGTGTTTTCTGCCCAGTGAGGCAAGAAGGATCTTTGAAACCCACAAGAAATCCAAGAAGCACTTTCAATCTACTTCAGCTGGAAGTAAGGACAAGGGCTAATAACTGATCAGCGATTTATTCCTTTTTTTTTTTTTTTCTCTCTCTCTCTCTCTCTCCCCAGTGTTCTCTCAGGAAATTTTGTATGTGTGTTTCTTTGATTTTTTTTTTCCTAAACCTTTTTTAAATGGGCAGCACAAGGTAACTATATGATCTGGCCTAATTAATAAATTGGATCATTGGTGGAAATCGTGAGGAGTTTCGTTAACATAACCACATTCATCCCCAAAACTGTTTCCAGGACAACAATTATATTTGAGCCAGAACTTAATTATGTGTTGATCTATCTTTATTATACAGGAAGTATTAGTCACCCATACACTGGTGTATTTTAGTTCCCTAAAGCCAATGAAAACATTTTTGGGAAACCAATCTTTGGGGGTTTTTTTGTTTTGTTTTGTTTTGTCTTGTTTTTTTTGTTTGTTTGTTTGTTTGTTTTTTTTGTTTTGTTTTGTTTTTTTTAAACTTTATCTTGGGAAGGAATTCAATTTACACATTCACGTGATAGGAAGGAGCTGTTAGGTGTGTAGAATTTTTTATTCTATCTTGAAGTTGTTATTGGTTTTAAAAAAATATTTTCCAAATTAGATGCAAATGTCATCAAGGTGACTAGCTGTACAGTACTAAGAAAGCAATGTTAACACCAAAGAATATTTCCATCATATGTATCCAATGCTCAGGTGCACCTGGAGGGGATAAATTTGATCACTCCAAGTGCCATATCATTTATTGGTCTGACACATGAATGGCAAATTCTTATTTTGAAGATGAAAATTTTTTTCCATCTTTGCTCAATGATTTCCTCATAACTGTTGTGTTTCTCTGAAACATGCCCTTAGTTCCCAATGCTTATTGTTTATTTTTGTAAACTTTTTCATTGCTGTGACCAAAAGACCTGAAAAGAACAACTTTAGAGACAAAAAAAAAGGTTATTTGGGGGCTCACTGTTTCAATGGTCTCAGTCCATACATGGCTGATTCCATCACTCTAGGCTCCAGGTGAGGCAGAACATTATGGCAGAAGAGTGTGGCAAAGGGAAGCAATTCAGAACATGGCACCAGGAAGCTGAGAGACTCCCCGGGTATGCCCCCAATGACCTACCTTTTTTCAGCACACCCTACCTGTCTGCAGTTAACACCCAGTAAATCTCTATCAGAGGGTTAATGCACTAATTCGTTTTAGGTTCTTATAACCCAATGCTTTCACATCTAAGCTTCTTGCATTATTTCCCACATGAATTTTGGGGGGATACCTCACATTTAAACCATAACATAGGGACAAAAAGCCCACTTACGTGTGCCTTTTGTATGTGCTATGTCATAAACTTCTCTCCCTGCTCTTTCCAAATGGACATTTTTTTAAAAATCCATTTTCCAGATGAGAACAGGCTGAGAATAAGGCCAGAGTAACAATAATAGATACAAAAATGTATGTTTCCCAACATCTGTAAAAATCAAACCGCTCAAAGTCCCATAATTTTGTGTCTCCCTCCCACACACACTTGTCACTGGAGTTCTGAGAACTTGATCTTCCAGTATCCACTTTGTTCTTTATCCCATAGGTTTACCTCAGCTCTCTGGAAGTGGCTTCTCTTGACACGTAACCAACTATAAGTCATTGTTGGGATTCCTGAATGCTGCCCATAACTTCAGTTTCAATGGACTCCCCTTTTCTTTGCCATGACTTCTCTCTTACAGGATTTAGCTGCTCTTTGTGAAAATAAAACCATGCTGTTCCCTATGTTCACCCTTCAAGTAGACCCAGCACTGAATTTAGGACCCAGCACCCCTGACATCCAGTTTGGGGCATGCAAAATCCCAAAAGTGGAGAAATTAGTTGAAAGACATAAGGTCAAAAAGGTGGTTCTAACATCAGTTTCTTCAGAATGCACAAAGCATCAGTGATGATTGCACTTATGGGATTTGTGGTGCACACCTGTAATCCCAGCAACCCAGAATGCCAATGCAGGAGGATTTCAAGTTGGAGGCTAGCCTCAGCAAGGCCCTATCTCAAAATAAAAATAATAAAGGGCTGGGAATGTTGCTCAGTGGCTAAGTACCCCTGGGTTCAATCCCTGGTACCAAACAAACAAAAAGGATTGACTGAAGATGGAGTTACTGTAGTAAAAACTCCACTTACCTCCCACAAACTTAATGTTCTCAAAACTTGAACAATGTGTTTGATGGTAGGCTCTATAAAATGTTAGTATAGCAAATCTCAATAATATTCTGCCCCTACCAGTTTCTCAGCACGTCCTAATCTGCAATGAACTATGTAGACTTCAATATCAGAAGACTACCTCAGATCTAGAATTGTCAGTTTTAGAAGTGACAGGCAATTGCTTTTGATCATTATTGAATGCTCTTTTTTTCTGCTGCCACCTTTCTTATCTTGGCTTTTAAACATAGCTTGGTTTTGGCCCCTTAATTTTTTTTATGCAAAAATTAACTAGACAATTAAAAAGCCTAGATTTATTAACTTTTAGAAAAATGATATGACATATGAGAAGCTATGAATCATTTTACTTTTTCATGTTAAAGCTAAAATGAATTTCTTATTAACTGTTGAGGAGAAGGAATACACAACATTTTAAGACCATGAAACATTGTATAGAAAATATCTGACTTATTTGTCCACAACAGTCCCTCAATTAGCAGAACATGCAAAAAGAAACAGAAATGCTTTAATTAAAAGAAATCTGTGTTCTGAAGAGGAATAAAGGAGCACAATGGCTTCTGGGCCTACTTCTGAAAAGTCCTCCTCTCCTATCTTCCCCCCACCCCCTTCTTCTGTGGAAGAAGAAAACCTGGAATCCCAAAAGAAGTGGAAAAGAGAACATACCATTTCACTTTATTTTCCACCCAAATCACGAAGAAAAATCCAAACAGCAAAATTTATGGAAAAGTTACTCTGACAAAGCAGTGTAATTTGTTCAGAATCTAAAAGTAACAAATGTCCGAATGCTCATGAAACAGAAGAAACTAAGAGAGAGGAAGAAGAGGAGGAGGCAAGAGAAGGGAGGGAGAAGGGGAGGTTGGGAGTGGGGAAGGATTTTACCTACTCTCCAGTACTCTAAATAACTGTTTAAAGCACTTAATACATTGGTGTGTTTCATTCTTATGTTTGCATCTGTGTGTATAAAATGTATATGAAATTTTAATACTTTTTCTTCTGCTTTTCTTCCTTTTCTTACTTAGTGCTGTATCCTGAACCCTTTCATACTACAAATATCCCTTTACATGATCCTGAATTGTGACCATATAACATTGACTATATACACTATTGTGGTAACTTATTTAACCAATTCTACTGTACTCAAAATAGATCACTTATAATTTTAATAAAGTGTTTAACATTCATGTCATTTAAATGTTTTATATTAACCTATAACATAACCTTTGTGTACATTCTGAATATACAGTAGGAAAAAAAGTCCTAACAATTAAATTGCTGCAGAAAACGGTGGACGACTTGGAAGACTTTTGATACATATCATCCCAGAAATTTAGCATGAATTTATAATCCAATCAATAGTGTGGGTATAAGATAGCACTTGAATCATTCTAAGGAGATTTTTTTATGCATAATATGACAATTTTAATCAGTGGATACTTCTTTAAAATAAAAAGGATAATCTAATATTAACTCTCAATCCTCCTCTATTTATACTTTAACATGTATGTTAATGGTTCTCTGTTACTAAGGTTAGGATTCTGACAGCATCCCTTTCTCATCTCTTTTGAATTTCTTCTTTATCTCTTCTAATGACAATAGTGTTGTAATCAATTAAACTTAATCATCATTAATACTTTTAAGCCCACAGTGCAAATTATCAATTTCTGCTCTAATAATGGACATGAACAAAAAAGATTTTTTAAAATATTTTTAGTTGTAGGTGGACACAATACCTTTATTTTATTTTTATATGGTGCTAAGGATCAAACCCAGTGCTTCATGCATGCCTCATGCAAGTGCTCTACTGAGATACAACCCCAGCCCCCAACGAAGATTTTTTTTAAAGAGTAAAACAGTTTTAACTCAATGAACAGAAAAATAGGTTAATTATTAAAGATGGTTATTTGCATTAATGTTCATGACAAATTAAGGTACATAAGTCCTCCTTCCTTGTTATAATTCCATTCAAACACTTCTCAAATATCTATTAGATTCTGTGTCAAGCTCTGGAAAATTGAGTTTCTTAATTTTTTTCAAAGGAGAAAATAATTGTTTTCCCAATTTTTTCCTTATTGTTAACTATGTAACATCTATAAAACACTTCAAACTATCCAGAGCAGGTGTGATCTATATATGAAAGCCCAGTACGTAGTATTCTGCATATATTTAGATCCCAAGAAAATATTTTTAAAGGGAACAAAAAAACTATTCTATAGTAACTCAAACATTATATAAAACTGTAGTTTCCAAATTGTGTACCAAAGTACTCTGACATGTAGTAAACTCATAGGATCATCCTTTCAAATACTATACAAACTACTGCTAAGCTGTTTGGATCTGATTACTATTAGAAAATTATGTTGGCTTAAAGGGCTCTGTGAAAAATAACTTGAGACATCAAGGCATCATAAGCCAAGAGAGTTTGGTTGGTTTTTGGTTGAAAATCCCAAGCATAGGGTAAAAACTATGAGATAGAGACCCTGATATCTATAAACTTAAAATTTAAATTTAGGAGACACACGTATAATAAAGCATTAACCTTGACCAAACAAAGGTTTGACCATTGCCCCAAATACCCAGGAGGTAACCTCTAAGCCATTGGAATGGCCTTTTGGGTGAGTATTACCTGAGGTCCTCTGGCCATGCCATCTACTCTGTGCTAACAATGTGATTTATGGTTGGGGCTTTGAGTCATGTGGTATCAGCTTGACTTCAAGAAGGGTCAGAAACTGAGGTCAACTATGTGGGTGGTCAGCTATGTCTACATTATTGACTCCCAGTAAAAATCCTGAACACCAAGTCTTGGGTGAATTTTCTTATTGCCAGTACTCTGTGCGTATGGTCACACACCATTGCAGAGAAAAATAAGCATCGTCTGCTCAGATTCACTGGCAAAGGACAACCAGTAACTCTGTGCCTGAACTTCCCTGGACTCAGCCTGCTCTATGTACCTTTTTCTATTGTCGATTTTAATCTATGTCCTTTCACTGTAATACACCATAACTGTAAGTAAGCCACTTTGCTGAGTTCTGTGAGTTATTCCAGAGAGCAATTGAAATTGAGGGCGGTCTTAGGAATTTCCCAAATTATAGCACTTGGAAAGCCAAGTCCATTACCTTCATAGTTTCTATTTGCCTGATTATCCCAAGTGGTAGGATGTCATGGAGAAGGTTTGGCTTCTGGTAATTCAAGAGTAAGACAATTCAGTATGGAAAGAGAAAATGAATTCTTTTTCTTTTTTAAAATTTATTTATTTGTTCTAATCAGTTAAGTTACACATTACAGCAGAATGATCTTCAATTCATTATACACAAATAAAACACAATTTTTTACTTCTCTGGTTGTACACAAAGTAGGGTCACACCTTTGTGCAATCATACATGTACATAGGATAATGTTGTCCATCTCATTTCACCATCTTTCCTACCCCCATGCCCCATTTTTCCTTCCCCTTTGCCCCATCCAAAGGTTCTCCACTTATCCCATTCCTGCCTCATTATGGATTAGCATCCACTTATCAGAGAAAACATTTGGCTTTTGGTTTGGGGGGATTGGCTTACTTTGCTTAGTATGATATTCTCTAACTCTATCCATTTACCTGCAAATGTCATGATTTTATTCTCTTTTATTGCTGAGTAATACTTCAGTGTGTGTGTGTGTGTGTGTGTGTGTGTGTGACAGTTTCTTTATCCATTCATCTATTGTAGGGCATCTAGGTTGGTTCCATAGTTTGGCTACTATGGATTGTGCTGCTATGAACATTGATATGGCTGTGTTACTATAGTACAAATTTCCTTTTTCTTGTCACAAAATAAAGTTGATTTTTTTTTCAGATAACACAGATGAGAAACTGACCATTTCAATTTGAGGGCTACTTGAAATTAGTGATGACATTTTATGTGACAAAATCTAGCAAGAGGATCAGATTCTGAAAGTTTTTAAGCCACCTCTTAAGCCATTCAGTAAGATTTATTTTAGAATTAAGGCAAATAATTTTATGTATTTATCTTTTAACATACTGCTACCAAGTTGGAATGGGAGATCCAAGCTGCCTTTGGGGGATGATAAATACCACAAGCTGTTTCTTAAACACTGTGGAATCAATAAAACTCAAAATATTTTTCTCAAATATTTTAAAAAATGTTCTCAACATGCAAATATCTTTAAAAGCTTTTTATTCACATATTTCTAAATTATTCACATTGTATTTTTTAATATTTATATAATTTTGGAGTTATATTTTATAACTATTAGCATCGTGAGAATTATATTTGTTCCATAATTATGGGAAAAGTGCCAGATTGAGCAAATGGACATCTGTGTTCTAGCCTTGTCTTGCCATCGAGTATCCATTCACCTGCACTTTTCCGGGCCCTGGTTTTTACTTCTGTAAAATGGGTATCTCAAACTGGATGACTTTAAGGTTCATTTTAATACTAAAATGATCATTTTCAATTTAATGAATACATATTAATCCCTATTTTGTGCACTATTTTTTTGAAACACATGGGACTGTAACTTATTCCAGGCTTTGAAGAATCCTTCAATCAAGTCAAGACAACAGATCTCTAACCATAATTTTATCCTAACCAGACAGATTTTGCGGGTGTAATCTAGAACTATAAACTTAGCACTATGAGAGTGGCAGCACAGGGCTGATTTCTACTTAGGTTAGTCATATTAAGTTTCACGGAGGGCCTGTCAGGGGACTTCAATTTTTATAGTTGAAGAAGGTGTTAAAGACAGTATTTAGAAGTGACTATGTCAGCAAACATGTGGTGACAGAACACACGGTGACAGCTGCCTGAAATGGCAGGTCCTAGTCACTTGTGAAGAAAGAAAAGAGAAGCTGACACACACACACTTGTTTAGGGACTTTGTGCAGCAGAATTCCATTTGCCCTTCTATCTCTCCACTGGTCTACCCTCTGTGCTCCTGGAAGCTGACCCACAGAGACACACATCAAGAGTTCCAATGCCCTGCTGTCCTCCAAGTCACTTCAACCAGTGAACATCCCGAGTGGGTGATCAGAGACTGGGGTGTTTATTTTTCCAACTTTTCATCTTCCAGGCCCCTGTGGGCTATCTCTGTCCTCTATTGAAGGCCATGGGTATTACCATCTCTGTGTTCTGAGAGTTTCTTTCTTTGGGCTAAAGGGAAATGTATTTGTTTCCTAGGGTTATTGTAAATAGTAACAGCCTGTACGTGTTAAAATAAATTGGATGCCTTAAAACAAGAGGAATTTGTTGCCTCGTAGTAGTTCGGGGGCCTCCAAGTCCGAAATTAAGATGTTGACTGGGCTGTGCCCCTTGGAAACCTGTTGGAAGAAATATTTCCGTGTCTCTTCTAGTCTTGGGTGTTTTCTAAGGCATTCCTTGCCTTGTTGATGGAGCACTTGAATCTCTGCTTCTATCATCACGTGGCATCCTTTTCCAGAGTATCTGTCTCTGTATCTGTTCTTCTATTTTTTTTTTTTTTTCTAGTACCAGGGATTGAACCAGGAGCTCTTAACCACTGAGCAACATCCCCAGTCCTTTTTTATTTTTGGAGACAGTGTCTCACCAAGTTGCATAGGGCCTCATTATTGCTAAGGCTGGTTTTGAACTTGTGATCTCCTGCCTCAGCCCCTTGAGCCGCTGCGATTACAGATGTGTCCCACCGAGCCCTGCTCTTCACCTATTCTTGTAAGGATAACATCACATCAGACTAAGAGCCCATCTTACTACGGTAAGATCTTATCTGAATAAATTCTACTTGCAACATTCCTAATTCCAAATGAATCCACATTCTGAAGTCCTTAGGGTTAAGACTTACATATCTTTTGAGATAACAGACACAAACAATTCATCTTGTCAGGACATAACTGTTCCCCATGTTTTCTAATCCTAGGGTACTGCACTATGGCATATGCAAAACCGAAGCCCTGTTCAGACTTTGTAATTGGTCCCATTAATAAGCTTTTCTAAATAGAATTTGTTTTCTTCAGAGATTCTAACAGTACAGTTTTGATTGCCTTTAAAATTATTTGGCCAGCTTTTGTTTTGGACAGTAGGATAATTTTAACAGAAAAATCAAGATCCATTCTGGGTTTAAGAAAAAAATAGGTATTGTGGCAAAGTAAAAATAGGCATTAGAGAAAGGGGCCTCAGGAAAAAAGATATGAGGTGATAACCCACTATTATGTCACATTTTTATGTTGAGATATGATGGAAGTGGGAAGTAGGAGGGGGCACCAGTGGCACCAGTGGCTGACAGTGGCCCATAGTCAAATTCAGTCTCCTTAAGTCCTTTCACCTGATGGCGCTCTCTCTTTGCCTGCTTTCTCCCCAGTCATTCCACATGTGTTCCCTCTGTCTGGTGTGCCCTTGCTCTCTGTCCTACATGCTGACCACCCGTGTCCCCCAACTCCCTTTGTCAGAGGGATCTTCCCTAAACAGCACCTGCCCTCCAACACCTTATCCACTGTCACCTCTGTCCCTTTCCTCTGTTTTATTCTTTAGAGTACTAACCCAACCAACTCGATAAGTTTGTATTTTTATATTTATTAGTTGTTAATCCATTTTTAGATTTTTAAACTCCATGAAAATGAGGGCTCTTTCTCTTTATTGCTATTCTAACTTCAAGTGTTAAAAATGTGCCTGACATACAGTAGGTACTCAATACACATTTATTAAATTGCAGTCATCATTAGACATAGAATCTATAAGGTATGCTAATAGATATAATATAGTCATGAGTGACAGGGAAGAAATTAAACCTGATTCCACGGTTATTTCCTCTCTCTCTTGAGTAGTCCTGATGTCATACAAGTAAATTTTTTCTAATGTTATTGTATCTTTTATACCTTGATTTAATTTATTTATTTTTATGCAGTGCTGAGGATCAAACCCAGTGCCTCACTCATGCTAGGCAAGCCCTCTAGCATTGAGCCACAACCCCAGCCCTCATACAAGTAATTTTTAATGCCTGTTTTACAAAGCAAGATTTGCTAAACCAGTTTAGTTATTTTTGAGATTTATAATTTGAAAAATAGTTTCTTTCATTTCCAATGTCATTCTAAAATCCTAATGTTAGTCATAAAAATTAGGTTCCTATGAGAAAAAAATGTTAGTAGGTTGTATGACTCATAAAACACTTTTTTAAGATTGTGCTTCTGATCTGTACATCGTTATTCTACTGACACATTCTATTGATACTATTTTGACTATAGGTCACAGCTAGCAGTTCCAGGGCATTTCCCCCCTTTCTCTTAATTTCATGTACTTATTATGCCTATGCATCATCAGTTGACTTAATTTTCCCATCTTTTCATCAAATAGTTAAGTTAGAAAATTAGTCAGTGTGTTTAACATGATTATCCAGCTTGTTCTATGATGCATGATTTTGTTATTTAATTTTTTGCTTCCAACTTTAGGCATGACTAAGAGATATTGTGAAATTGTAACTTCACCAGCATAGGCTTTCCCGCACCTAACACTCCGGCCAGCATGGTGCCTGCATTCCTTGTTCCTCATAGTGGCATCTGCAGGATCTTCCACCACACATTAAAGACAGAATCTGCTGATCTCTGACAGTCATAGTGAGTCACAAATATGCAAGGCCTCTTAGTCTCTTGCCCTAGAGATTATGCTATGTTATTATTTTAAGAATCATTTTAAATTCATAGGAAGAGTAAATAAAATTAGGGTGATTTTGAAAGTTATCGATGATAAGCTAGTGTCAGTAAAATTAAGTTAAATAAGACCAGATTCTTGAGAAAACTGGCTTCTGTATTCCTCCTAGAGAATCATTGTTAATAATATTTTAAAATTCAGACATAAAAGTTATTCTTATTTTTTTGTCTATTAAAAATTAGCAGTGAAAGCCTCTAGCTAAGAGTCTTTACTTTTAAATTTATAATACTCATTTGAAAGACTATGAAATAAAAGTGAAAAACAGGAAATGAAGGAGAATTTTAATCACTGAAAAATTATACGTTAAGATCCAATTGTAAGAAAGACAAATTATAGTGTATACCTAGCTAGAGATGATAAAGATGGTTGATTTGGGCTTTTTTTTTTCTCTCTAGTCCCAAAGCAACCAAAGTTGGCTTTAGAGAAATGTTGTGAAATAATGTGTGCATTAGTGTTTACTTTGCTCATGGTATACATGCTAGGATCACATGTTTCTATAGGAAAAATTCTCTCTCTTGCCATATTAGTCTGGCAAGATCCAGGATTTTCCTGCATTCTTCCCCCATCTAAACTTACATTAGCTTTGTTCAATTCCCTCAGGCCTTTGTGTCCTTTTTCAAATAACAATGACTAATTAGTTCCATTAATAATAATATCTTGCATATCTGTAGCATGATTTCCAATATGTTTTTACTTGCATTCTCCCATCTGGATTTTCAACAACATTACACAATAGGGATGTCTACTGTATAGAGTTGGCAATTTACAGTCCATTGACTGGTTTTGTATAGGCCTTCAAGCTAAGACTGGCATATTTTAAAGGACCTGTCAAAAACAAACAAACAAGAATAGACAACAAAGTCTTGTCCAGAAAGTCTAAAATTATTTTACATGTCACTTTACAGATAAAGTTTCCCACCTTAGGCAAGTATCATTATCTTTATTACCAGATGAGTAAACAAAGGCAAAGCTACATATAAATGAAAAGCTAAAAACCTTTCACTTTAAATTTTTCTTTAAAGACTGATTAAAAGATCCTCCCCTAAATAAAGGGTAAGAGTACTAGTTTTTTTTTTTTTTCTGAGACATGAAAAATTAATAGTAAGAATGAGGAGTTAAAAGAAGATGAAGAATAAGTACTTAGTAGATATTTCCTTTGTATCACTTGTTCTCAGGTGTACTTTTGTATGCAAATATTAAGAATTTTGAGATTTTCAATAAATATCTGTATTGCCCATTATATGAACCTATGTGTAGTACTGAATAATACCCTGTGATTCTTCATAGCTCACAAAATCATATGGTCCTAACTACACCCAATAGAAAGAAAGTAGTAGTTATATGGAGTGACACATTACAGAGTGAAATCTCAAGAATATGTTCCGAGTACTTCATACTGGATATGAACCATTAAGAAACTTAGGGTAATGTATTTTAATGTTTAAACCACATAATAATTTGGTCTTCATCTTCTTCTATGTAAAGTTGAATGTTTACCTGGATCATTTGAATCTATCCTAATTTATAAGGCCATATACCTTTAAATGTCAACACTAGCCAAATTGCAGATAATTACCTTTGAGGTCTGAAATATTCTGTTACAATAAATTTTTTCAAGGGAGTTTCATGACTCTCCCCAAACTTATGAAAATAATTTAGGGTCTAATTCAATAGAAAATACAACTTTTCTAAATACATGTTTACTTTTCTTGACATTTAAGGCATTATATTGATTTTTTTCTAATTCTATGGCCATGTAAGTTCTCTCATATAACAGCTATAAACTCTCATTCAAAACCCAAAACAACACCTCCCCACACACACACTAACTATCTGAAAGCTCTATACAATGAAAAAACACAGACATATCCAGTTCTTGAGAGGAGAGGATTGACACTGGAAGATGTAACTAGCTCTTAATTCACCTCCTATTTATATTGGCTTAACCTGAGGGCAGGGCATGGTCTATGTGGCACAGGGAAGAAGAAATCCTAATAGAAGGGTAAGCCACAAATTCTATGTATTGATTCTTCTAAAATCTCTGGCTGACCTTGAAACACATGTGCACAGAGCAGACTGCAAGAACCTCCACTGATGAGATAATAGTTAAACTGAGATGCAAAATCCTACACAGAGACAGCATTCATAGTTTGAGCCCAATTAGGTTAATCATTTGATAAGAAAAAGAAATTAACAATTTGGAAAAACCATACAGAATTGAGAGTTTCTACAACATATTAATTTCTATACTTGGGATTTAATATAAAACTGCTTGGTGTAAACAATGAGAAAAATGTGATCCATTTTCAGAAGACAAAACAACAGAGAGCATCTGCAATACAACCCAGAAGTTGGAATTAGCAGACATTATTATTATATCACTTATGGTCAGTGAAGTATCTTCTCTTTTTCTCTTTTTTTGATGTTTACCTAGTTTTTTAAAAAAATTAATTGATTTTATTTTTTAAATACACGATAGTGGAATGCATTACAATTCTTATAGAGCATATACATATAGAGCACAATTTTTCATATCTTTGTATATAAAGTATATTCACGCCAATTCATGTCTTCGTACATGCACTTTGCTTTTTGTGTTGAATTTTTTAAATTACAGAAAAAGTACAGATATAACAAATCAGAACCTAGTAGAAAGAAATATAACTTGAAATTTTAAAATTCACCCTTATGGACAAAAGAATGGAAAGAGTCGGTAAAACTTGAAAATAGATAAATACTATGGGTGTCCTATTGAGGAATTTGGAGCCCGACCCCACCGAATGTAGATCGTAGCCAACTTTTTCTTCTATCAGACGGCCTGTCTCTGATTTGATATCAAGCTCCTTGATCCATTTTGAATTCACTTTTGTGCATGGCGAGAGAAAGGGATTCAGTTTCATTTTGTTGCATATGGATTTCCAGTTTTCCCAGCACCATTTGTTGAAGATGCTATCCTTCCTCCATTGCATGCTTTTAGCCCCTTTATCAAATATAAGATAGTTGTAGTTTTGTGGATTGGTTTCTGTGTCCTCTATTCTGTACCATTGGTCCACCCGCCTGTTTTGGTATCAGTACCATGCTGTTTTTGTTACTATTGCTCTGTAGTATAGTTTGAAGTCTGGTTTTGCTATACCGCCTGATTCACACTTCCTGCTTAGCATTGTTTTTGCTATTCTGGGTCTTTTATTTTTCCATATGAATTTCATGATTGCTTTCTCTATTTCTACAAGAAATGCCGTTGGGATTTTGATTGGCATTGCATTAAGCCTATAGAGAACTTTTGATAATATTGCCATTTTGATGATGTTAGTTCTGCCTATCCATGAACAGGGTATATTTTTCCATCTTCTAAGATCTTCTTCTATTTCTCTCTTTAGGGTTCTGTAGTTTTCATTGTATAAGTCTTTTACCTCTTAACTAGAATCAACAAATGGGACTTACTCAAACTAAAAAGTTTTTTCTCAGCAAAAGAAACAATAAGAGAGGTAAATAGGGAGCCTACATCCTGGGAACAAATCTTTACTCCTCACACTTCAGATAGAGCCCTAATATCCAGAGTATACAAAGAACTCAAAAAATTAGACAATAAGAGAACAAATAACCCAATCAACAAATGGGCCAAGACCTGAACAGACACTTCTCAGAGGAGGACATACAGTCAATCAACAAGTACATGAAAAAATGCTCACCATCTCTAGCAGTCAGAGAAATGCAAATCAAAACCACCCTAAGATACCATCTCACTCCAGTAAGATTGGCAGCCATTAGGAAGTCAAACAACAACAAGTGCTGGCGAGGATGTGGGGAAAAGGGTACACTTGTACATTGCTGGTGGGACTGCAGATTGGTGCAGCCAATTTGGAAAGCAGTATGGAGATTTCTTGGAAAGCTGGGAATGGAGCCACCATTTGACCCAGCTATTCCCCTTCTTGGTCTATTCCCTAAAGACCTAAAAAGAGCATGCTACAGGGACACTGCTACATCGATGTTCATAGCAGCACAATTCACAATAGCAAGACTGTGGAACCAACCTAGATGCCCTTCAATAGACGAATGGATAAAAAAAATGTGGCATTTATACACAATGGAGTATTACTCTGCATTAAAAAATGACAAAATCATAGAATTTGCAGGGAAATGGATGGCATTAGAGCAGATTATGCTAAGTGAAGCTAGCCAATCCCTAAAAAACAAATGCCAAATGTCTTCTTTGATATAAGGAGAGTAACTAAGATCAGAGTAGGGACGAAGAGCAGGAGAAGAAGATTAACATTTAACAGGGATGAGAGGTGGGAGGGAAAGGGAGAGAGAAGGGAAATTGCATGGAAAAGGAAGGAGACCCTCAGGGTTATACAGTGGAGGGGGTAGAGAGAGAGGAGGGGAGGGGAGGGGAGAGGTGGGGAGGGGGGAGGGTGGAGGATGGGAAAGGCAGCGGAGCACAACAGACACTAGTATGGCAATATGTAAATCAATGGATGTGTAACTGATGTGATTCTGCAATCTGTGTATGGGGGGAAGGTGGGAGTTCATAACCCACTTGAATCAAAGTGTGGAATATGATATGTCAAGAAATTTGTAATGTTTTGAACAACCAACAATAAAAAATTTAAAAAAAAAAGTACTTCAACAACAAAAAAAAAAGAAAATAGATAAATACAAATTACTTAATCTGAAAAAGAGTGAAATATTTTTAAATGGCAACTATGAGACAATAGCAAAATATCTGATATGCAAGTAACTAGAGTTGCAGAAGGAGAGGTGAGAAATCATGAGGTGAAACATACTTAGGGAAATAATATTCAAAATTCTTCCTAGTTTTATAATCAAAAGATTTCAACAAACCTCAAGCAGGATGAATGTATAGAAAAATTAACCTCTGCTTATCATAGTCAAGTTGCTGAAAACCATAAATATAAGGTAATATTTTTAAAGGAAAAAAAAGAGACACATTATATATAGGTTAACACTGCTTCAAACAACTATTGACATCTGAAACCATGAAGGTCGAAAGACACTGGAAGAACATCTTGAAAGTGTTAAAACAACAACTTAAAACAGTTTTAAAAATGTCAACTCAGAATTATATAACCAATAAAAATAATATCCTTTAAAAATAAAAATGAGCCCTGACACCCTGTCAGGAACCTGACATCCCAGAAACTCTGGAGGCTGAGGTAGGAGGATCATAAGTTCAAGACCAGCCCCAGCAACTTAGAGAGATCCTGTCTTAAAAATAAAACATAAAAAAAGGCATTGTGTACTGTAAGTATAAAATATTTCTTTAAATTCTTTAAGCTACATATGAATGTTTAAAGCAAAAATTATGATATTGTTTTCTGGGAAATATATTTCTAGTCTGAGGTTATTCCATTTTCTTTTTATCATTATAATAATTATTAATACATATTAACTGTGCACATTAGTGTGATTTATTGTGATATTTCCCTCATGAATCCATCACACATTGACCAGGTCCATTCACCCTTCTTCTGCTCTTGGCCCTCGCGCCCTTTTTTGTTTTATCAGTTTTAAAGTGTCCTATCTTACAAGTCAGGGGTTCACCTTCACATCTCTATTCAACGTTACATTGGAAGTTCTTTCCAGTATAGTAAGGAAAAGAAGATGATAACAGGAAAGGAAGAAGATGCCCTTATTATTTACAAAAACTGATGTTTTTATTTACAAAGAAAATACTATAAATCCTACAAAATCTATTAAAAACTTTTAGAAGTAATGGATATCTCATTAGATACAAGTCAAAAAGAAAAATCCTTTGTATTTTTATGTATTAGCAACAATTAAATAATGAAATTAACAATCATTTTTTAATAGTGTCAGAAACATAAAATAAATGGCAATACATTTGACAAAAGATGTCAACAAGTACTACATCGAATTTAACATCATTAAATACTAGTCATGGGGATGGGATTGTGGATCAGCAGTAGAGCCCTTGCCTCACACATGTGAGGCACTGGGTTTGATCCTCAGTACCACATAAAAATAAATAAACAAAATAAAAGTATTGTGTCTATCTACAACTAAAAATAAATAAAAAATACCAATCATTACCCCATAGACAATTGTGTTTTTCTTAGAATTGACAAGATGATTCAAAAATCTATATTGAAATGCAATCTTGAAAATGAACAAAGCTGAAGGACATGTATGACTTGATTTCATGTCTCACTGCAAATCTACACTAATCAAGACATTGTGGTATTGGCATAGGGTCCACCAAGAGGGCAACAGAGAAGGTAAATGCCCCCAAATAAACACATGCTTTACACTGTCATTTATTTTTAGCAAAAATCCTTGAGTAATATGATAAAGACAATAATTAATTTGAAATATTATAGGCCTAAATGCAAGAGCCTAATTCATTGGACTTTAAGGAAACCAAAGGAGACTATCTTTGTGACTTGGGCATAGAAAAGGTGTTTTAAATTATAAAAGGCAAACTATAGAATAAAATCAATTCATCAAATTTAAAACCTATTCATCAAATACACACCCAAATCATAAAAATGAGGTATAAAGGAGAAAATATTTTTAAAACATATATGATAATAAAAGACTGGTATTCTGCCCATACAAATAACTCCTATGACTCAACAATAAAAAAATCAAAACTATCAAATAAAAATGGATAAATAATCTGAAGGGAAAACTTTATGCAAAAAAGGACATAATAATCATTAATGTGCACATACACAAAAGTATAAACATCATTAGTCATTAGGGGAATGCGATTGAAACCTCAGGGGCTATCACTACACATCCACCAGAATAGACAGAATTAAAACTTCTAAGTTGAATAATGATACCAAATGTTGCCAAACAAGTGGAACAAATGAAATTCTCAAACTTGCATGGTAACGTAAAATCATATGATAACAGATGACTATAAAAGTAAACATGTATAATTCATTGTCATATCATAGGACCCAGGGATTCCAATCCTAGGTATTTATCCAAATAAAACAAAAATATGTCTAAAAAAATACTAGTAGAAGTGTGGTCAGGAGAGTGTAATTCATATTAGCCCCAAACAGAAGGTATATAGGAATATATTTTAGAACTCATGGCATATTTGTGCAATGGAATACCACCCAGAAATAAAAAATACTGATATACACGTTGACATACATAGCAGAAACTATACTTGCCTTTGGGGGTGAATGGAGGATTCCTTGAAAAAAAGTACAAGGAACATTTTGGTGAGATAATAATATCTTAGTGCAGTTTAGGTTATACTAAGATGAACATTTATCAAAGCTCAGAAACAAACAAAACTGAACCCTAAATATGCATACTGAAGTATTTGCAATTTACTTTTAATTGTGTCAACAGTGTAAGATGGGTTACTGAATGGAAAGATAAATGAATAGTAAGTCACAGATAGTAAAATGTTAATGGTAGAATCTAGGTGGTGGGTATATGAGGGTTTATTATTACTTTTAAATTTTCTTTAAAATTTTTTATAATAAAATATTGAGGGGGAAATCAAAACTAGGATTATTATTAATTAGTAATTATGTTATATACACAACTAAAAGTTCAGCTTATTTTTAATTCTTGTTGAATTTACTTAAAGGTATTTTAGAAGCCTCTTTGTACCCAGTGCAACTACTTTAGCTTGGGGGAAGATTCAATTTCATATTAATTGTTAGAATCTTGAAGCTCATTCTAATAACACTGTAAAATTATCAACAAATTCTTTAATAACTTACAGATAAAGACAAAATAATTTCTTTATGGAAAAAGGATGAGGAAAGTACAAACTAGATCTAATTTTTTATATCTATAGAAGTTCAGTCTTAATGCAATGTCAAAACTTGAGAAGACAGGTCTGGGAGAAATGTAGCCAAACAGGTTCTCATATGAAGAAGAACCTCGGAACCCCTCAAAGGCATTGTCCAGAAACACATGTCTCCCTGCTCTGCCTGGCTCTCTATAAAAATGTAGACATAAAAGCATGGGATATATTCTGTTTTTAAATATATAAATCTTGTAAATTGTTACACCTTTGCAACTCCTGATGATGGTTTTGAAAGGGAATTTTTCACATATGACTAAACCATCTGACAATTGATCCAGAAGACAATGAATAATCTTCTGAACAGATGGCACAGGCCTATGACATGTGTTGTACTACTCAGCAAAGAGGATGTAGAGCCTTTCTTGTGGAGTACTTTTAGGTAGTGACTCTCACATTCACTATCATGCCACTGATTTTAGGATAATTTCTTCTCCAAATGTGTATTTGCTAATATAAATTTTAATTACATATCGTTTATGTTTTGTTTTGGATCTGGAATGTTCCACCAAAAGTACATTTGTTGAGAGGCTGGTCCCCAATTCAGCCAAGTTCAGAGGTGGGGTTTTTAGGCAATGAATGGGGCTCTGATCTCATCAGTGGATTAACCCCTTTGATGAAATAATCTGGTGATAGCTGAATGGACTACTGGGAGGCAGGAGTTAATTGAAAGAAGTAGGTTAGGAGAGGCAGAACCTGGAAGGGTCCATCTTTTCCCTGGTCCTCACCTTTTTTTCTGTTTACTGGCAGCCATGAGCTGAGAAGCTTTCTTCTGCCATGCCTTTCTGCCATGGTGTTTCTGCAGTGGCATTAGCTGACCATCCACGGAGACCTCTGAAACCATGAATCAAAATCAACCCTAAGTCACCCTGGCCAGGTATTTTTTCCACAGTGACAAAGATGACTAATACAGCTTATTTTTGCTTATCAATAGCACCATGTTCTAAGTTTTAAGAAAATAAATTATATTTCTTATGGAGTTGAAATATTTGTTTCTTTAAGCAAATATTCCCTCTTATTCCCTTCCCTCTCTGGCTTGATCTCAAGTTATTCTTGAGCTATATCAGTATTCCCACACTCAGTGCTCACTGCTTACCTCTAACACTATAGTTTGCTCATCTCACTTCCCCATCAGACCGTAATCTCTTTGAAGGAGGGTCATCACTTATGTCTTGTAATCCAGGTTGTAGCATAGCAGCAGTCACATAGAAAGAACGCCGTAAACGTTTGTAGAATAAATGAATAAACTTTGTTAATTCAATGCGATTTAACTGGCCTAGTACATGAAGAAATGTAGATAAGAAAATTCAAAGTAGCAAAAAAGAAAAGTCAATATCAACTTATTAATCTGTAATTTGATCCAAAGAATCCAATTCCAGGAGATTCTATCTAAGGCCCCAAACTGCTATAGCCCCTTTCAAAGAAAACTCCCTTCCTGGTATCAAGATCCCTGGAAAACTGAAGCTTCAATCAAAAGATGCTTTGGATTTTATTTACGTAACCTCTGCTGAAGTTTCCCTGTCTGTAAAGAACACATTTCTCTAATGACTATCTTCATGTTTCTGAACCTTAAACAATACTGGTTAAACATTAATAGATATTGTGCTTCTCTGAATTTCTATCTCTATTTCTCACTCCCTTTCTCTCTCTCTCTCTCTCTTTGCTATCCCCCCTCTTCTAGTTATCTGATTATCTCATTTCTGACATATTCAGTAGCTGTGTTATAAAATAAAGTATTATCGAGTTACTGTCATCACTGAATCAATATTCAATTTTCTTATTTGGACAAAGACCCAAATGATCTGGATTTTGTTTCAACTTTACAACTTTCTCTTCTACACCGTGTTCCACATCTAGGTGCCTTCTCTTCCCCCAATATGCCAAGGTTATCCTGACCTTGGGGCCTTTGAACTTGCTGATTTCTCCTAGAATGCACTCTCCTCTCCCCATTTATGAATGGCTGTTTCCTTCTCCACATTCAGGTCTCAGCGCAAATATAATTTCCTCAGTCATCCTCTATCAGGTCAGCCAGAGTCATTTTGTTTCTAGCGCTTACTGACAAGGATGCTCTCTCTCTTTTTAATCTTATGTATGTTTATTTGTTGACTTTTCCATTTGAATGCAACTTTCACTGCTTGTATTTTCTTTACTGTTATAAATTCAGCCTTGGTGCTTAGAAGGTGTCTCACATATAGTAGGCCTCAAATATATTTGTTTAATGAATGACTAAGGACAGAAGGCAGTATTCTGTTTCTATCGCCTCTTTATACGTACACTGATATTCAGAGTCCTGGGAACATGTTCAGCCTTATGACCTCACCTTTCAAATTTTATCATCCAAATACAAACAAAAATAAATATTGGCAAGAATGTGGGGAAAAGGTACACTGATTCATAGTTGGTGGGACTGCAAGTTAGTACAACTACTCTGGAAAGCAGTATGGAGATTCCTTGAAAAACTAGAATGGAACCACCATAGGACCCAGCCATCCCACTTCTAAACTAAACTAAAATCAGCATATTATAGATATGGACATATTGATATTTATAGCAGCACAACTCCTGAGAGCCAAATTATGGAATCAGTCCAGATGCCCACCAATGAATTAATGGATCAAGAAAATGTAGAGTTTTATTCAGCTATAAAGAATGAAATCATGGCATTTGCTAGTAAGTAGATGGAAATGGATAACATCATGCTAAGTGAAATAAGCCAGGTTCAGATAATCAAGGATCAAATGTTTTCACACAGAGGTGGAAGCTAGAGCAAAATAAGGGAAAAAAGGCAGTGTTGGGGGGATTGGATATCATAAGGATATGAGATCAGTGGACTTAGAAGGAGATTAAGAGGGAAAGAGAAGGAATGGGAAAGGGGAGGAAATGTTGAATGAATTTAACAAAATCACATTATACACAAACGTGCCACAGGAAATTTCACCTTGTGTATATATAGAAAGTAAAAATCCAAAATAAATAAGTAAATGAGAGAAAGGAAATTTAGTAGATTAGAGGAAGGAAAATAAGGGGAGGGGAGAGGAGAAGAAAAGGGGTGGAGAACAGTATTGAAACCTCACTCCAGCTTGCATGATTTCGTCAAAATGAACCCAACGACTATGTGCAAATATAATGCTCTAATTAAAAAAATAAAATAAAATTTATCATCTACCAATGTCTTCTATAGTTTTCTCATCCTTTGCCAGTCCATTTGTTATGATCTCCAGCTCATTTTAAGTACTTTGGGGTTAGAGCTCTTCTCTGTTCTTCTTCATCCCCAGCTCCATTTTGTTTGTTTAATGGTGACTCATGTAAGGAGAGGCTCACGATACACCTAAAATTGTGCTATTATTCTGCAGTAAGGATCAGGACGTTTGGGCACTTGTTAACCCAGGGATGAAATTATGGTGCAAACCCTCACTGACACTGAACATGGAGAAAAAGAGTGGAGAATTCTGGCAAAGAATTGTGAAGGGAAGCAGGAGAGGTAAAACAAACAAACAGACAAACAAACAAAAAACCAGGAGAATGTTCCCTTGGTATGGGAGTGGGGAAGTGGGATAAAAAGGAAGGTAGAATTTTAAAAAAGGTAAGAGCAGAGGATTTGGATAGAAGAAACAGTTTTACTGAAGCCATGATTACGAAGTATTCTGGAAGAGCTTGAGTGTTTGGTATTAAAAATTCCTTTTACTTCCTTAGCAAGCAAAATATTGAATAAATTACTGTGATTTAATGGACTAAGTTGTCTGACCTGATTTTCCAGAAGGAACATCCACACAAATGTATTTCTGTTGCCTTACATTTATTGGTCTCAAGTGTAATTGCATCTGGATATTCTCCATTTATTTGCACTTCATTCATTTTCTTTTCTTGAGACTTTTCACTATCTTGCCTTTTCATAGAGTCCCTCCTTTTCCCATGAATGTTGTGCAATATTTCATTGGGAAATACTGAAGAGATCTCAGAGAAGAGATGTCATGCTTATAGGTAAGGAGCTGAGACAGAGCTCATGACAGCTCCACTCCATCTTAAGAAGGAAGAGAGGCATAGTTTACTGAAACCTACCCTAGGTATCCTGAGTGACTTACTGGGAGGCAAGCAAGGTTTCCTGGAGCATTAGAACATGGGAATAAACATGGGAAAAATCAGAATTATACCTCTTTTTAAATCAATTAATTAATCAACCCAATCAAGTTGGGGTTTAGTGAAAAGAACATGATATTTTAGTGCCAAATTGACTGGGAATTGGTTGTAAAATTTGCACAAATCACTTATCCTTCATGATTTCAGTTTTTATGTTTAAGTGATGAAGAGTAGACCTGTGAGATCTCTATGATCTCACTGAGAGTTGGAGAAGAAAGTCTGAATGTAAACATATAAGCGATAAATTAGTTTTTCTATTAAGATACATAGTCCACTGAACAGTCTTTTCTTTTTAAAACATTCCACTGTGCCAGATCCTTTAATCATTTCCTAATTTCTTAATTATTTTCACTGGAAATGTTTATATATTTTTTTCTTTTACTACCTAATAAATTAAACACATAGCATATTTAGTAGAATTTTCAAAAACTAAAGTAGAAAATAAATCCAAAATAAAACTTTCCCAATTTATTTTATCGCTAAGTTATATTTATTGTTAAAGACCAAAATGTAACAGTCAAAACAAAGAGTTTGAATCAATGATTTTAATTCCTATAAAGATAGGAGACAAAAGAATTTCCACATAACATGGTATAGACACATTTTTTTCCACAACATCAATAGAGAATGCCCTGTCTTTTAATTTACTAACTTGCTCTTCTCTTTCCCAACTGGCTTACAATTCTTCAATTACTAGTGGCATTGAATATTTTTGCATGCTTATTCACTATTTTTAACTCTCATTTTAATAGTCTGATGGTAATCTTTGGCCATTCTTCTACTTGTTGATTTATTTACATTAAAAAATCAACCTGTTATCTATTATAGATATATTAACTTGCACTGTAGATGAGCAAGCTCATGTTAGCCAATCATTTTTTTTTTAAACGATTTTCCTTATAGGCATCCATGATTTTACTGTGCAACAAGTTAGATGCCAACCTATAGAGCGGTAGCCACAGGAAATATCTCTAAAGGGCTCATATGCATTTTCTAACAAGCTCTGACTTTCAAAGTTTCCCATTACTTGTGTGGACCACCAGGATTACAGCAGTGTTTTCTCTGTGCCTCTACGTCTAAGTTCATCATGATTCTTTTCCAAACAATCATGTTTGATGTGTCACACTTTGTGTATGCTTTCCAGCATGCAGGACTTCATCCTTCAAGAATTCAGTGTTGAAAGAGTCAGAATTTCAACAGGTACCTGAAAAGAGTAAAGGAAAGAGAAGAACTATTGTGAGCTTGCTTAGGCAGAGAAATAGAAGAGGCTTTCTTAGAAGGGTTGTCTTGACTTTATGTCACTACCAAAATGACAAAATAAAATGAGCGCATAGTTTTAGAACTTAAATTGTAGAAACAAATCGAATGGACTTTTCCCGATTTTGTATTTTTTAGCAGAGCTGTTTGAGAAATCTAAAATGATAATCTAATTTAGAGTTGCAATCACATGAGAAGAATCCATATATTAGGAAACACTTTTTTTTTTTTTTTGTCAAAAGAGGGAATATTTGGGCAATCTTTTTTGAATTAAACATTTCCATAGTACTAACTGACAAACAACAGGAAGATGAAAATCATAACCAAGAAGCAAATAATTATAGCAGAAATTATTAAATTAACCAGCTGTTCATTCTAATATACAAGTGAATGTTGGAACAAATTAAGACTAAGTCACTGTATTATCTAAATTGGATCATGTATAATTCTCAGCAGAACAGCCATTCTTATTATCATTCCCCTTGTATAGTTTTTCCTTTACTTGAAACCTTATTAAGCACTGAACATTTGTAAAAGATTCATTTAGAGAAGCAATATTTTAAAACACCATTTCATCATTCAGAATATGAGAGTTTCACAATGTTAATAATTTAAAAGTGTTCTGGAATATAATCAAATTAAGCAATTAAAGATGATAAATCTGTATGGATACATGGGATGTTCAAATTTCAATTTTAATACATTTCTCTTTTTCCTCATGAAAAATTCTCCTTCAGAATTAATTTTTTAAAAATAGAAGACCCAGTATAAATTGGTTGAAATAAAACTTCCTTTATCACCTGATTGCAGATAATTTGTTTGCTTCCCAAAGAAATTCACTTTATTCTACAAAGCTTATCAGTTAATTATAGTACAAATCGTAAAATAATGAATGCTCTGAGGTAAATTTCAATAACTTTGTAACTCCTAAAATAACAAAATTAAGTCCAAAAATAAATTATCTTTTAATATTATGGAAAAAGTTATAGTTTATATACTCATTTCTTTTTTCTTTTTTTTATTGGTTGTTCAAAACATTACAAAGCTCTTGACATATCATATTTCATACATTAGATTCAAGTTGGTTATGAACTCCCAATTTTACCCCAAATACAGATTGCAGAATCACATCAGTTACACATCCACATTTTTACATAATGCCCTATTAGTAACTGTTGTATTCTGCTACCTTTCCTATCCTCTACTATCCCCCCTCCCCTCCCCTCCCATCTTCTCTCTCTACCCCATCTACTGAAATTCATTTCTCTCCTTGTTTATTTTCCTATTCCCCTCACACCTCTTATATGTAATTTTGTATAACAATGCGGGTCTCCCTCCATTACCATGCAATTTCCCTTTTCTCTCCCTTTCCCTCCCACCTCATGTCTCTGTTTAATGTTAATCTTTTCTTCCTGCTCTTCCTCCCTGCTCTGTTCTTAGTTGCTCTCATTATATCAAAGAAGACATTTGGTATTTGTTTTTTAGGGATTGGCTAGCTTCACTTAGCATAATCTGCTCTAGTGCCATCCATTTCCCTGCAAATTCCATGATTTTGTCATTTTTTAGTGCTGCGTAATGCTCCATGGTGTATAAATGCCACATTTTTTTTATCCATTCATCTATTGAAGGGCATCTGGGTTGGTTCCACAGTCTAGCAATTGCGAATTGTGCTGCTATGAACATCGATGTAGCAGTATCCCTGTAGTACGCTCTTTTAAGGTCTTCAGGGACTAGTCCGAGAAGGGCAATAGCTGGGTCAAATGGTGGTTCCATTCCCAGCTTTCCCAGGAATCTCCATACTGCTTTCCAAATTGGCCGCACCAGTTTGCAGTCCCACCAGCAATGTACAAGAGTACCCTTTTCCCCACATCCTCGCCAGCACTTGTTGTTGTTTGACTTCATAATGGCTGCCAATCTTACTGGAGTGAGATGGTATCTTAGGGTGGTTTTGATTTGCATTTTTCTGACTGCTAGAGATGGTGAGCATTTTTTCATGTACTTGTTGATTGATTGTATGTCTTCCTCTGAGAAGTGTCTGTTCAGGTCTTTGGCCCATTTGTTGATTGGGTTATTTGTTTTCTTATTGTTTAATTTTTTGAATTCTTTGTATACTCTGGATATTAGGGCTCTATCTGAAGTGTGAGGAGTAAAAATTTGTTCCCAGGATGTAGGCTCCCTATTTACCTCTCTTATTGTTTCTCTTGCTGAGAAAAAAACTTTTCAGTTTAAGTAAGTCCCATTTGTTGATTCTTGTTATTTACTTTTGTGCTATGGGTGTCCTATTAAGGAATTTGGAGCCCGACCCCACAATATGTAGATAGGAGCCAACTTTTTCTTCTATCAGACGCAGAGTCTCTGATTTGATATCTAGCTCCTTGATCCACTTTGAGTTAACTTTTGTGCATGGCGAGAGGAGAGGATTCAGTTTCGTTTTGTTGCATATGGATTTCCAGTTTTCCCAACACCATTTGTTGAAGATGCTATCCTTCCTCCATTGCATGCTTTTAGCTCCTTTATCAAATATAAGATAGTTGTAGCTTTTCTTTTTGGTACTAGGGATTGAATCTGGGGTGCTTTACTACTGAAACACATCCCACATCCTTATCCCTTTTTAATTTTTATTTTAAGGTAGTGTTTCACTACATTGCTTAGGGCCTCACTAAGTTGCTGATGCTGGCCTCGAACTTGTTGTCCTCTTGCCTCAACCTCCTGAGTTGCTGGGATTACAGGCATGCACCATCACAACTGGCTTTTAGTTTTATTAGCTTGATACCCATAACATATAGTATAGAGATCCCTTAAGTTTCTTTTTTTTTTAAAGAGAGAGAGAGAGAGAGAGAGAGAGAGGGAATTTTAATATTTATTTTTTAGTTATCGGAGGTCACAACATCTTTGTTTGTATGTGGTGCTGAGGATCGAACCCGGGCCGCACACATGCCAGGTGAGCGTGCTACCACTTGAGCCACATCCCCAGCCCCCCTTAAGTTTCATTTTACACAATTCCTTGGTATGTTAAAAGACTGGCCAGGTAATCACAATCAAATTGGTCACAAATTAGAAACATTTTTCAGAAAAGACTTTTTCAATTAAAAATTGTTCTTTTCCTCTAGCCTGTGTAAACTCTTTTGCAAAAGGTATTGGTAGCCTGGTCCCTTGGTGGCTGAGTCAGAAATGGGCTAGAGTGGTACTTCTTTACCCTATTCAAAAATAAAAATCAAGGTCATTAGTTCACAACCATTTTGTACTTGGGACACCGTTTTGAAACAAAAATATTGTTGGAATTTTTGAACAATTGAAAGCCTCCAAACAAATAAGGAAAATTTACAATAAAAACATTCATGCTTATAACAATACACAGTTTAGAAATATCTGTAGCCACCACATTGTTAATTTGATTCCTTTGCTGAACTGGGCCTTTGAGGAAAAAATCTTCACGGCTCGAATCTCTGTCTTATGCTTACAAAGCAAATGTATTGCCTATCCCTGTAACCACATGACTTTTCTAACATCCTTTGTACTTGACAATATATTGATATTTTCCTTAAAACCAGCTTTATCTCATTTTGTCAAGTTACTCGCTTGTATTCACATTGTAATATTATATAGGTGTGTTTATAAGAGAAATGATTTTACACACTATAAAGTTTGAAAGAACTCCACAAAGCACTTTGAAGTTCCCAGAATATTCTCAGTAACATGATGGGACACAGCATGTTATAACTGAGAAATGTTCATCTAAAACCTAGTCTGATTATGCCCATTTCTTTTCTCCAGATTTATGCTTTTATTTTTTTTTTCAACTTGATCTAAACTTCTCATTGTTCTGCATCATTTAATATTTTTCAGGCAAGGAATGAACATTCTCCATTTGGAGCATTACTCTATTTCGCCTTTGGGTTGCAATTGAGCAGTTAACCTTATCAATTCTCCTTTTTCTAAATCCACTACCAATGATTGCTTTTCTCTGGATGCACTCTAACTTTTGGAATGGGTCTGTTATAGAAGAAGAAAGGAAATTACGATAGCCTTCGACCTAGGCTTTTTAAATAGGAGCAGAAAAACAGAGCATTTGGGGTGTGCTCTGTTCTTCCATTCTTTAAGCAGTCCTTCAGTCAGACCACCCAAATACCTCTGGAAGGTGTGGCATTTCAGGGGAGACTTGGCAGAGGCCCAGAGACACAGTGCTTATTGCTTAGAAGCCTCCCAAGACATGAACACTACCCATCACAACAATGGAACTATTCTGTAGTACAAATACCTGTTTTTAGCAGTATCTGGGCTCTAATCCTTTTGCTCAAGAGAGGCATATTGTACCTTGCTAGCCCTTTCTGTCTGGGAATAACTGTGTGGACAGCTTGAGGTCTGGATGATGGCCAACCTTCCTAAAACTGCCAAAGAGCTCACTGTGTTTGCAGAATTGTCTGTGTGGACACGCATTTCCATTAGACTGGAAGACCTCCAGGTGTTTGCTTAAGGAAGTCATTGAAATTCAATGCAAATTAAGACCAGCTTTCCAGGAGAAGAAATTCAGCAGTAAAAATCTTCCAGGCACAATATTTGAAGACATACTATTAAGATGTTCAATATATGATTTGTAATATAAGTAATTAAAATAGGTTTAACTTTAAAAATACTAGTTCTTTTGCATTTTGAAGTATGGGTCACTTTGCTTAGGGTTTATAACATAGCATATAAGACATTTTTAAGTTCAGGCAAAAAAAAAAAAGTTCAATGAGGATAGAATACCATTATATCATTTCCCAAGAATTTGCTCAAAATGAGTTTCCATTGAGAATTTATAAGAAATATATTATCTTGTAGGAAAATCAAGAAAGCTAATTTTGGGAAAATATAAGAAAAACTCATAAATGAATAATACTAATTTAAAAAATATTTTTACTTGACATGGAATTAGTCAGGTATTACTTCAGAAATAAGAACCTATATAAAAATTTAATAATGAATAGTTTAACTGACACATTGGAAAGTTAGACTAAATGATAAGACTAAAGGAGTGCAATGCTTTGTGTCCCTCAAGTTCATGTGTTACAAACTTAAGGTGAGACTCTGAATAGGTCAGAGTAAATCTCTCACCTTCAGGCATTCTGTTATTGAAGCAAAAAATGAACTAAGATACCAAGTAAATGGATAAAAAACATGCTGAATAATTGCTAAGTCAAATGTTTACAACTTACTAAGAAAAACATTCATGGGGTAAAAACCTACCACTATCTATCTCGTGTCTTCATTTTGTAGATGAGGCAATCAAGGTCATATTTGGGTAAGACATTTGCTTTCTGTCACATAGCTAGCTGGCATGGTTGAAGTGACTTCTTGGCTCTAGATCTAAGGCTCAGTAAACTGAACAGTATTAAAGTATGCATTAAAAATGGATTCTTTAAACATTAATGTTAAAAACAATTATAAATTTGCAGCATCTTAATTTGAAAACACATAATTTTTACATACACAGTTATAGTAATTTACTTCCAGTAGCACCCTGATCAATACATTCATGTGAGTTTCATAAGGATTGTAAATACTATTGATAATATGGGGAAAACATAGAAAAAGATTTTATTCACATAACTAAAATTACAGGTTTCATTTTAAAACATTAGTTTTGTATGTTTCATCTAAGAAGGTACCATTTCATCTGAAGACATACTGAATTGAGACCATGATAACCCAGTCAGAAATATGGGTTTTTTTGTTTGTTTATTTGTTTTTTATGGTGTTTTGGGAACAGAATCAGGGGTCTTTTTGGAGACAAAATAGGTGCTTGGGAAAAGACATATTAAGGTACAAGAATGAAAGAAATAACACCCCAAAATGTACAGTCATCTTTTATAATCTAAGGAAGGAAGGAAATCATCAGAGCCATCTTAGATCAGGTTCTGTTCTTTCTCAGCAGGAGATCCGCTTTGTAAGGTTGAGTAAAACAAAACCTCCTCCATGGCTGTGAGGTCACCTGATCCCTCTACAAAGTTCTTTCCTCCTCCACCATGGACTCTGGGACTTTTCCCCCAAGATCATTTCCTCCTTGAAGTCTATATCCTGCCCTTTTGGCTTTTCCATGGCTCCTCCCAGATATAAGCATAGCTAACATTGCACCCCACTTAGGACTCTGACTTGTTACCCTGTAGGTTGGCCTCCTGTTTACATCACTCTCATGTCGTTATCCTGTTTTACTTCTCTTCCCAGGACTTTTCACTACCTGGAATTATGTGATCCACTGATTGGTCCATGAAAATATAACCTCTCTGAGGACAGAACCTAAGCTTTATGAAAACATATATGCTTTTAGATCTATAAGAATCAAAAAATTTCTTTTGCATTACTGCATTTACTCCACCTTATACAGGCTTTCCAGGATTGCTTCACTTAATCTTCATATAAGAAAAAAAAAAAAAAAAACAAACTATTGTATTCTCATCATTTGCTGCTGGGGAAACTGAAACTTATCAACATTAAAAATTGTACCTTAAGTTACAGAGGTATTAAATATCTAGAACAGGATTCAAATTTGGGTATTATTGGCTTTAGGTCCTGAGCCCAAAACAATGTAAAGGAAATGGAATTTCAAGGCAAATAAATGACATAACTACTCATAGGTATAAAGTGGACTAAAGCATAAGGTAGGTATCATAACTCTCAGGGAATAGGATCGAAAGAACTTTTACTTTCAAAAATAGAAGTTCATTGTATTAGACAAAGGGAAATGAAGACAAAGGAGGGAAGATGGAAATATAGACAGTAGAATGAATTGGACATTATTTTCCTATGTTCATATATGAATACATGATGAGAGAAACTCCACATCATGTACAACCACAAGAATGGAATCCTAATTAGAACAAATTATACTCCATGTATGTATCATATGTCAAAATACACTCTACTGTCAGATATATTTAAAAAGAATAAATAAAGAAAAAAAATGTAATATTTTGTCAAAGATCAGCAGAACTGAGCACATAGTAATCACTTTCAAAACATATACTTAATTGGTGCAAAAATTGTCCAAACTATTATCGAGTCAATCATATCATGCTTAAATATAAAGGCCTGAATTCTTAAAAGGGGACAATGTTTAAAAACTCTTCTTGCTGTGGCTTCCCATGAAGCTAATTTCTAACATGTAAAAGAAATGAATTCTCTTCTATATCAAATATTTCTGGAGTGGATTTTTTCTTTTCTTCCCTTTGGTCAAATATGTTCATCCTTCTTTTAATTTATATGTAGTTTTAATTTTTCTGTCCAAAGTTTCCTTCCTTTGCTGGGCATGGTGGTGTATGCTTATAATTGCAGTGACTTGGGAAGCTGAGGCAGGACAATCATGAGTTCAAAGCCAGTCTCAGCAAAGGTGAGATGCTAAGTAATTGTGTGAGACCTGTCTCTAAATAAAATACAAAAGAGGGCTGGGGATGTGGCTCAGTGGCTGAGTGCCCCTGAGTTCAATCCTTGGTACACCCCCCCTCCAAAAAACAAAACAAAACAAAACAAAAAAAAAAAAACAAAGTTTCCTTTTTTTGTTCAGTATTTTTATGGAGTTGAAAGGTCTACATTTTCTCATCAAATTCATCTATAGATTTCCTTATTGCACACATAGCCACAGTAAAAAGACTCTGATTTCTCAGTAACTAATTCCTCCCTTTTCATAAACCACAAAGTTTAAGAGCTGACTGGAAGGTCTAGAGAATTTCTCCTCTCTCTTAAGTAACCAGAAGATTGCTAACTGGCTTCTGGAGGGAACATGTGTTCTTGATTTCTCTCTGGGATCCTCAAGTAGACCCAAGTACACCTTCACAGGATTAGGTCCTGGCAATACAAACTGTAGCCTCAAATACAAAGTCATCAAACTGTAGGACTGGCATGGAGGTTGCACACACTTGGGTTGAATCAGCCTGGTAAAGCTGGTCTCTCTAAGTCAGTCTTCTGTTTAAATGAGCAAAGTATGAACTAGTTTTTCTACATAAAACACAACTGAATTATTCGCCTCTTGGTGCATACATAGAAAACCAATAGTGTACATCCTGGAAATTAATGTCCTGTCTGAGGTACAGGTGGCAAGAATACAAGTAACAATAAATGCTGGTGAGGATGTAGGGGAAAAGGTACACTCACTGGTGTATGAGTGGTTGTAAATTAGTGCAACCACTCTGAAAAGCAGTATGGGTATGGAGATTCCTCAAAAAACTGGAAATGGAACCACCATTTAACTAGTTATCCTATTCCTCGGTATCCAAAGGAGTTAAAATCAGCATACTACAGTGACTCAGCCATCTCAATTATTATTGCAGCACAATTCATAATAGCTGAGTTATGGAACCAACCTAGGTGCCCTTCAACAGATGAACAGATAAACAAATTGTAGTGTATATATACATATGAATATTACTTTTCCATAAAGAAGAATGTTTTTATGACATCTGCTAATAAATGGATGGACATAGAGACTATCATGCTAATTGAAATAATCCAGTCCGTCAAAACCAAAAGTTGAATGTTTTCTCTGATATGCAGACGCTAACCCACAATAAGAGTGGGCAGGAAGTTCATTAGATTAGACAAAGGAGAATGAAGGGAAGGGAGGGGCAATAGGAATAGAAAAAACAATGAAATGAATCTGACATAATTTCCTATGTACGTATATGAATACACCACAGTGAATCTCCACATCATGTACATCTACAGGGGTAGGATTCTAATTAGAATAAGATATATTCTATACTTGTATAAACATATCAAGATAGACTATGCTATTATGTATAACTAAAATCAAACAATTAAGACAAAAGAAAATCAATGGTGTTGACTGGCTCAAATTAAATTCAATCAAGCTTTGTATGGAATTACCCAAACAGTTATGAATAGTATTGGCCCAAACATGTTCTCTGGAGCGTTTTGAAAAGATGATGCAGTAGGAGCCATGGATCTAGACCATGCAGGCACATGCTAACCACAATATTTCTTTTGGTAAGGCACAGAATAAAATCTTGTCTTTAAAATCTCTAATGAAATCCCTAAAAGCATGGAATATAATTAAATTTTCAGAGTTTTTCAGGTGATCGAGGTTGTCTGTGTGAACAAATATGTGGTTCAACTGGGCCAGCTTAAAAATTCCTTGGTCGCTGTGTCTGTTTGCTCTTGCCACTCACAGTGCATTAAAATGGTCCAGTTAAATCAGACTGTCAAAATGGTGAGGTCCCTGTTTGATTTACTCATGCCACATAAAACCACGCAGACGGTTATGAAAGCCACGTTTGAGAAAATCTCCCATTTGTGAAAACATATTGGGTCACATTAAGAAGGGATTAAATGAATTCCTTTTTCAAAAAGTTTTTGGTCGGTAGAAAGGAATGCTGAGGTGACGCCTGGGTAATGGCAGAGCTACAGACTTCTCTTTCTCAGGGAAATCTGCTCTGTGGGCTAAAAGTCATTGCATGGGGGGAAGGGAGGACTATGAGAGGCATGCTTCAAATTACCCTGGTATGAAAGGCTGGCAAATGAGAGCCTGACCTTCTGCAGGGTATTTAAGAGTGCAGAGCAAAACGCATCCCCCACATTTCAAAAGAAACCCCGTTGTGAGGTTTGCTGCACCTCAGCACCGCCAGGCATGCTCTCCTTCTCTGTTCTACACTGCAGGACACAGGCAATTGAGTGAGGGACCCATTTGTTTTACTTCTAAAGCATTTACTGCAAGCACAAAGTTCTCAAGTCTTGTTTTTAAATGGAATTATAAAACCAGCGGATATAAGTACAAATGTCAGTGTATTATATGAATGTGTCCTAGGTTAGATATAATGAAATTTTATAGAAACTAGACTATCTTCCTGAGGGACATGCACACCGATGTCCAGCAAGGTGCATGTAAGCTCATAGGATGACCAGTGACTACTTCTAGGAATCTTAATTCATGAGGAATTAAAAAACAAAACAAACAAAACAAAGCAAGGAAAGAGAATGAAAGGTCAAGTTTGAGTCAGACTGCAATTTAGTGGGCCTTTATCTTATTCTGTTGTTGTTACTAAAACACAATACCCAAGGCTAATTTACAAAGAATACAGATTCTTTTTTTACAGTTCTGAATGCTGGGGAGTCCAAGATCAAGGCACCAACATTCAGTGTCTGATGAGGACCTTCCTGCTATATTCTTATACAAGCTAGGGCAAAAGGCCCAACTTCCTCCATTCTTCTTATGAGGACTAATTCCATCCACGAGAGCAAAGCCCTCATGGACTAATAAACTTCTAAGCCTCACATCTTTTAATACTGTTGTATCGGGGATTAAGTTTCAATATGAAGTTTGAAGGGGACACCAACTTTCAAATCATAGTATCCTATCAGGAGGACTGGAATTTGGGGCCCCAAGGAATGATTCTCTGCATTACTAGCTATCCTGTGAGTAAAATAATAGTGATTGAAGAAACATCTTCTTATTAACTGAAAATCAAAGGATTCTTGATAGAAAAGTGATAAATAATTTTGTTGTATGACATAGGTTGATACATGTCCTTTTATTTCTTTGAAAGTAGAAGGGTAAGAAAAATTTCAATGTATTTTACAAAGTACATGTATGAAGAATTGAATTCGGTGTCAATATACTTTATATATAAAAACAGATATATGAAAAATTGTGGTATATATGTGTATTAAGAATTGTAATGCAAAAAAACCAGAGTACATGTATAAAGGCATAAATTGGCATGAAAATACTTTATATACAGAGATACGAAAAATTGTGCTCTATATGTGTAATAAAAATTGTAATGCATTCCACTGCTGTCATATATTAAAAAAAATAAAGTCAATATAAGATAAAAAAAATTTACATTTACAAGACTAGAATTTCAAAAATATTTTACAGGTTTAAGGACACTTTATTTATTAAAGTCATTTATTTGCATCATTTGACAATTTGCCTAGTAGGTAAATCCTACTGATGTCATATCATATAAGTAGTCCCAAACCATCTCCAAAATGATTGTGCTGTTGGAATTTAACAGGAGCCAGTCATGGTGCCCAAGCCTATAAGTCCAGCAACTTGTGAGACTAAAGCAGGAGGATTGTAAGTTCAAGACCACCCTCAGCACTTTGAAAGAACCTAAGCAACTTAGCAAGGCCCTGTCTCAAAAAAATAAAGAGGGCTGGGGATATGGCTCAGTGGTAGAGCACTCCTGGGTTTAACGCCAACCCTGCCCCTGTGCCCAAGAAAATAATGAAATAATACTTCTTTATGCTGCTTTTCAGGAGTTCTTTTTCACATTTAATTTTGTTTCTGCCCCTTTAATATTACAAAACACAGCACATTCAAGCTCAAATATTTAGTGTTTGAAGCACTAATTTCATAGAGTACAAAAAAGACCTAATTAACAGGAGCAAGTTAACACTGTTTATTGTAAAATTTCCCTTCTCAGACAGGAAGAAAGAGGGAAATGCTACCTAGAACTGTAAGAAAACATATTCTCCCTAATTGATCTGCAAAATCTGTCATGCTGTTAACTTGCTTGAGAGGCCAAACAAGTTAAAAGTCAAATATGTACAAAGGATACCTGTCATTTATTAGGTCTCTGGGGCATTAAACATGTAAAAGGAAATAGATTGACAAGACTGAGTGCATGTTTGAAGGTGGGTAAGGATGATGGTTAAAAAAACATAGCAAAAACTTGGTGAGGGAGGGTAGGCAGAGCATGGTCTGCTTTAAGAAGAGGGAGAACTTGCCAGACACATCTCCCAGGCACAGCCTTGAGCGAGGCCATCACACAGCCTTTCCTACCTCAGCACCACATTTCTAAAAGAGATATCAGGATGGCCATGTTGACATTTCCTGCACAGAACAGACTTTGATGTCACTGATTAACGTTGGGCCTTATCCAAGAGTACTTTGTTAATACATCTGTTGATGTGTCAGATAGACGGATTTAGTTTTTAAGTGATTTCTTAAGTGATTTCTCCTAAAAGGAGGTCACATGGTAAGGCTTTAAAGGTCAGCATGACTACAAGTCTCTGGCTTTATTATTTGATGATGTAACAATATTTTTTTACAGGAAAAGAAAAAATTTTTTTTTTTTCTCTATCCTATTATGCTTGTTTCCTGGGGGTCCATGAATCAAACTGACAAAAGACAGATTAACAGGAGGTGAGACTTATTAGTAGGCAGAAAGGAGCCATCAAAGAAGTAGTCAGCTCACAAAATGATTAAGGTTAGACTTGCATACCTAGTTTAGTAGGTGAAAGGTGGGAAGGTGGGGGAAGAAAATACACTCATGAGAACACAAAAGGAGTTTTTCTTTTTTTTTTTTTGAAAGATGAATGGATTTTAGGAGAACAAACTGGAAATAAAAACGTTTGCAATAACATTTGTCTATACATGTATGAGTCGTCTTTCCCTCACTAGGGATATAGATCTCTTTCAAGAAAGGGGTTTGGGATAGATTTTATTCACTTCATTCCTTCTGTGATTAGATCCACCTTGAAGAGGGAATCTGTAGGAATTTATTTTCTAGTGCTTGTGGCTTTTGGTCAGATAAGGGAAGCACAAGGTTTCTTTTCAGTATTTGTTGATTCCCAGTTGCCTACAGCTTAATGTAATCTTTTGCCAAAGTGGCATGTTACAGGGTGGCGTATTCTCATTTCATTCATTTAATAACCAGCTGCCATAATAAAGCTATATCTCTTAATTAACAAAGATGTTAATCTTTGAAAAATAGGGATAGCTTTGTACCAAAATATAAGATTTGGGTGAGTTCTTGGCATGTAAGGGTAGGAAAAGATAAATATCTTAGTTGCAAATTTCAACACCATAGTCAAATTTTGCCCCAAACAGATGGCATCTAACACATTGTTCCTTAAACTATGTTTAATATAAAAAATGAAAAACAATATTTTGGCAGGAGAACATATAGTAGAGACAGAAAAATACTAAACTATACTTTCTTGTGATAGCACAGTAATGATTTAAATATACTGCAGAAAAATTTTAGTAGAACAATTTCAGAAGTTTACTCATCAATTTTGAGATATTTGCAAAATAATAGGCGAAGTGCTTAAGAGACTCCTAGTATTAATGCTTCACTCAGAGCTTAAATTTATGATTCAGGAATTTATGTAAAATTTTGGATAAAGGAAATGTGGCACGTGCAAACCATGGAATACTGTTCAGCGACACCCATGAACCTGTAGGACATTAGGATAAATGGAACAATGTAGACATGGGAGAGCAAATATTGCATGCCTCCATTCTCATGAGTTCTCTAAAGTGGTCAAGCTCATAGAAACAGTGTAGAGTGGTACTTACCAGAGACAGGAGCAGAGGAACACAAGGAATTGCTGTTAAGTGGTGTTCAAATACCTGAGAGGCAATTAGGCAACTCCAATGCCCTGGATTCCTACAGTAGAAATCCAACTCAGTGTCAGCAGATGAACCAATCCAGAGGTGCCAATCCACTTTAACTAGTGACTTTCCACTGGAATGATTCAAAGATACTGCTCTACTTTTACCAATCAAATGCTTTCTTTGTCTTGCTACTGTGTTCACCCTATAAAAGACCTACCCTCCTGCCCCACTGGCAGACCCCCTGAAAACTTTCACTTTGGAGCTTTCCAATACATGAGTTCTGTCGGCTCAAGTAAACGTTTTTAAAATTTAATATGCCAAATCTTATCTTTTAACAATGAATATAAAGTTTCAGTTATGCAAGATGGTTAATTTTGGAATTCTTCTGAATAACATTGTGTCTGTGGCTAGCTGTACTGCATTATTTCCTTAAAAGTTGTAAAAGGAGTAGAACTCATGCTAAGAGTACTGAGCACAAAAAAAATATTGAAAATAGTAGGATTCGGACATAATTTTATAAAGAGTCACCATGTGCAATCAATCATCCATCTATGAATAGAAAATTTGAAGATCTGCCTAAGTTAGCTGTCTAAAAAGTGGCCAAGTTTAGATTAAAATACTCAAAACAACTCTCGTTCTTCTTCTTTTTTTTTTTTTTATAAAAACAAAAAACATTAGTAGTAAACATGAGCTGACACACAGTGCTTACTATGGGGCAGGTATTATTCACTACAACACCCTGCATCAGCAACTATTATTGGCTTCATTTTGTTGATGAGATTGATAAAAAGAATTAAAGGGTATTATCAATGTTCATTTATGCTGCTATAACCAAGTCTGGGAGACATAGGTTATTTGTAAACAATAGAAAGTATTCTTCGAGGGGTGTGGTAGCACACACCTGTAATCCCAGCACCTCAGGAGGCTGAGACAGGAGGATTGCAAGTTCAAAGCCAATTTCAGCAAAAGGGATGTGCTAAGCAACTCAGTGAGATCCTGTCTCTAAATAAAATACAAAATAGGGCTGAGGGTGTGGCACAGTGGTTGAGTGCCCCAGAGTTGAATCCCCAGTCTCCCTTCCTCCCCCAAAAGAAAAGTATACCTCACAGTTCCGCAAACTGAGAAGTTCAAGATCAAGGTACTAGTAAGTCTGGTGTCTGGTGAAGGTCCACTCCTTACAGATGGCATTATGTAGGGTGGAAAGGATGGCTAGGCAAAGGGAAGAAGGGCACCCTCACACTTCATTATTTTTTTAAAGTGAGTAATTTTATTTTATTTTTTAAATTTTGATTTGTTTTAATTAGTTATACATGACAGTAGAATGCACTTATATACTTTGATATATCATACATAGATGTGATATAATTTCTAATTTTTCTGATTATATATATTGTAGAATCACATCGCTTATACAGTCACCTACCTACATAAAGTAATAATGTCTGTTTCATTCTACTATCTTCCTTATCCCCCATCCCCTGCCTTCCCCTCCTTTCACTTCCCTCTACCTAATCTAAGATAATCTAAGGTTACGCTACTCCTTTTTTTTTTTTTGCCTTTATACATGTACTTTTTTTTGCATTACAATTCTTTTTTATTGATTTTCATTCTTTTTTAAAAATATACAACAGTGGAATGCATTACAGTCCTTAATACACAGAGCACAATTTTTTTGTATCTCTGTATAAAGTATGATCACATCAATTTATGCCTTTATACATGTACATTTTTTTTGCATTACAATTCTTAAAACATATATACCACATATATATATATACACCACATATATACATATATACACCACAATTTTTGTATCTCTGTTTATATATAAAGTATGTTGACACCCAATTCAAGTCTTCATACCTGTCCTTTGTATAGTGATGTCCATCACATTCCACCATCCTTGGTAATCCCCTGGCTCCTCCCTTTCCCTCCCACCCCTCTGCCCTATCTAGAATTCATCTGTTCCTCCCATGCTCTCCCTCCCTATCTCACTATGAGTCAACCTTCTTAAATCAAAGAAAACACTCAGCATTTGTTTTTTTTTTTTGGGGGGGGGGGGCGGGCAGATTGGCACACTTCATTTTTAAGGCCCTTTATCCTGTTCATGAGGTTGTACCATTACTACTCCATTGTCTTGTACAGGCCCTGCCTCTGACGACTATAACACCAATTACTAAGTCTCAACATATAACTTTTTGGGAACACAGAAAATAGCAGATATAGTATTAAATTATCAAATAGTTGGTTAACTTATTAACTAATCACTCAGAAAATGCTTATTGGACCCTTTTTATTTGCTGGGCACTTTTTGAGGCTTGGGGATATGGCAGTGAGCTACATAGCCATGCTTTTTTGTCCTCAGTGAAGAAGAGAGAAATAGACAAATATATAATATCAAACATGATAGGTACCATGAAGCATTAGCAAGTGTCCAAGGAAGGAATAACCTAGTGTGGGAGAATGTTGAGCTGAATACATTCACAGAGCCAGCTCAGTGAGCAGAGGGGAAGAAGGGCTCTCCACGTATGGAAATAGCATGTGGAAAACTCTGGGCTGGGAAGGACCAAGCTTATTAGAGTCCAAAGTGGCTAGACAACAATTATAAAAGGAGAGAGTGGCAAAAGCTGGGTTAGAAAGGTAGGGAAGGGTGTGGCCACCTGAGGTTTTTTATAGGGTTTTTTTTTTTTTTTTTTTTTTTTTGCAGGAGGTACTGGGGATTGAACTCAGAGCACTTAGCCACAATTTTGTATTTTATTTAGAGACAGGTTCTCACTGAGTTGCTTAGTGCCTCACTAAATTACTGAGGCTGGCTTTAAACTCACAATCCTCCTGCCTCAGCCTCCTGAGCTGCTGGGATTATAGGCATGTGCCACTGTGCCCAGCTATAGGGCCTTTTAAGGATGCTGAACTTTATTTCTGAGGTAGAAGAGTTAGGGACCTATGATAGTAGTTTGTCTGAGATATTGATTCCCTGGGCTAAAGCAGTAACAGATGTAAAGAAAAAAAAAGGCATTTCTGACACAGGTTAGTCAGATTTGGATATGGTTGGTCAAACAATAGGACAAATGAGGTGATAGTTGAATCTTGAGTTTCTAACTTGAACAATTAGATGGATGTATAGAGCAGGCAGAGATGATTACTTCAGTTTTTGATTGGTTAAACTTTATATGTTCATGGAATATTCAACTGAAAATACTAAGAGTAAACTATTTACATATGCGTATATATAATATATATATATATATGTGTGTGTGTGTGTGTGTGTGTGTGTATCTTTTAAGAAAGATCCGAATGGAGGTTATTGGAAGGTGACGGCCTATAGATGGTAGATAAAGATTTAAATTACATAAGATTATGCCAGATACAAAGTCTAGAATGAAAAGATTGGGGTCCAAGATTGACATAAAAATTTAATGCTCTTTTAATGGATGGGCAAAGTTGGATAACTCATGACAGGGCAGATAAGCGAAAGAAAAATATTTTTCTTTTTAAGTAACTACAACTTAACAATACTAGACAACATATTATAAGAGAAAATAAGTAGTAGATGGGTAATTAGTAGAAGAAATTGCTGGTCTTAGAATGGTCAGGAAGAACTGAAAGGAATAGGGTCCTAGTGGATTCTGAGATGATCAAGGGGCCTAGGTGAAGAAAAGGAAAGGGACAAGGAAAATGGCACAGATCTGCAAAAAAAAAAAAGAAAAAAGAAAAAGATAAAAAAATAGAGATGGTAATTTCTGCCCTCACAGAACTTACATATAAGTGGAAAGACTATTCCAAAAAAGCATGAAATATTTAAAAGGACTATATTATACAAATTAATATTGTGGATTGTCCATGTGGAATGCCAGGGAAGCATGAGAATGGCTGTGCTATTTTAGGGTTAATTAGGGGAGGATTGAGGAGGAAATGGTTTGGGAGTTACAGTGTAAAGAGGGCTATGGATGTGAATTCTTAGACAGGATTCAACATTTTCACTAAAGAATTTGATTGCCCAGTAAATATATTTTGACTGTCCATTCTGTTGTAGGTTTTCAAAGCCTGATAAACAGCACTTGAAAGGTTTTTCCCTTTACTGTTCATTATAAATGTAACTTGTAATTGCTACAATGAACCATAATTACCTAAAGCCAGATGAGATGAAATCCAAGTGCCATTACTATCTCCCTTAATTAGGGAAGGCAAGCTCAAGGGAAAGAGAAAATGGATGTACTGATCGCTTTTACTTAAGCAGAGAAAGGACACTGAATAGAAGTTAGGCTACAATATTATAATTCTAAGCTTATTAATGCATTAAAAAGTTTACCATGAAAGAACGATATTATGACTATTTTTGAGTCACATCCTAAACCCTGAATCCTCTAGCTTGGCTTTTACCATTAATAAGCCTTTTACTCTGGATGGTTTCTTTGTGTCCAATGAAAATCCTTCTTCAGCAACTGAAGAGAGAAAGGGAATGACTTCATGGTAGCACCCAATGAAAGGGTTTCTCATATATTTATTTTTCTCTTCAATCGTATGCTAATTGTTTGATTTCCCCCATTATTTTAACTTCTAAGGGAAGATGATTCTAACCTAGCTTAGATGGAGGAGACAAAAGAAACAGCCATCTGTTTTTGTACAGAGAGCATAATTCTGCAAATGTAAAGTCTCTTGCTATGTTTGTTTTCTTCTTTTCTAGGTCTCTCTTATTTCTGAAGTGATTGTAAATAATTCCCAGAGAATTATGTAGATTGTTTCCTAATGTCAAGAAAACAAAATCAAACCATAAACAACAAAAGAGACACGGTGCGTGATGTCACTCAGAGCATAATGTCCACACTGTCTCTTAAAAGATGGAATCTTCTCCACAACCAGAGGTCTTGCAGGCTCAGTGGGCGCATTTGAACATGGTTGAACATGAATAAGAACTTTCTCCTTTGTTTTCAACAAACAGGGTTTCTTTGTGGTCAAATAGGGGCCTGAGGCGTTTCTCGGATGAATTACTCCCAAAGGGGTGTCAAGCAGATTCACTAAGCCTATGTAACATGTCTTTGAGTTTGATGAGCTAGAACACCCACACACACAAGTTACACGAATCTGGTTTGTTGCTCACAGAGGAGCAGCAAGGAACAATGGAAGGCCAGAGTTCATTGTGAGGAAAGCTACCTGGACCAACCATTCTAGGGGGCTGGATCAGAGGCCAGGTGTTCCAGCCAGCTCTCCTGCACTTCAGGGTGCTGCTTTCCCAGCAGGTTCAACTACTCTTCTTAAGAACTACAAGAGAGAGTCAGGCGCAGTGGCGCATACCCATAATCCCAGCTATTTGGGAAGCTGAGGCAGGAGCATAGCAAGCTGGAAGTCAGCCTGGGCAAACTTGGTGAGACCCTGTCTCAAAATAAAAATTAAAAAGGGCTGGGGATATAGCTCAGAGGTAAAGCACTTGCCTAGCATGTGTGAGGCTATGGGTTGGATCCCAAGCACCACAAACAAACAAACAAGTACACATGAGAAAGAAGGCAGAATTGTCCCACGAGGTTGGCTGTGAGGGGTAAAGACTTCTCTTATACTGAACATGGGTTTTAAAACAATATGGTGCCTAATATTTGCAGTTAGATAACTCAGGGTTTGAACTCTGCCTCCAACAAAACATTTTTATTACAAAATAATGCCTGATAGTTGTAATAAAAATAGTAAAATCACATATAAGAAATAAAGAGTAAAAATTACCTTTTATCTTGTCGTTCAGAAGAAACCATATTTACAAATATGACCATACTGACTTTTTTCATACAAAATACTTTTTCATCAGGTGGATGATTTTTTTTAAAAGGGTTGCATTTATTTTATTTAACAATTTTTTTTTGCAGTTTTAGATGGACAGAATGTCTTTATTATATTTATTTATTTATTTATTTTAATGTGGTGCTAGAACCCAGTGCCTCGCATGTACCAGGCAAATACTCTGCCACTGAGCTACCGCCCTAGCCCCAAGGGTCGCATTTATTTGACAGGAATACTGTGACTGAAAATTATGTACTTATAAGGGTGAATTACTTAACCTCTTTACACATTAGTGCTTGCAATTGTAAAATGAGGATATTAATTCTGTTCAAAGAAGTTTGATTAGGATTAGATGAGTTTAAAAGCAAAATGTTTCGTAAAGTGACTAGAATATGGATGAGGAAGTCCAACAAATGCTAAATGTTATCCAGAGCTCTTGCTTCTGTTCTGTTCTATGATCACAACCATCCTCCAGGGTTCCTCCATTGCTCATGTGCCCAATATTATCTAGATCATCTGATGTCCTGCAACCACCCGAGGTCACGGGCAGTGGTTAGTCAGAGATCACTGATTGAATGAACATACCACAAGTCTAACATTGAGCTGTGTTGCAGAGATTGATTAATGTCAGTTTTCCTTTTTAGGCTGGAAGACCTGTGATACAGTGGCCTTTTATCTTGTGCATTTTCTTCGCTTCATCCCATAAAATAGGGCTTAACCAATATTTGGTAATGTAAGTATACTTTTAATATTGTCAAGCCCAGAGCACATCAGGACCTCAGCGGTAAGGAGTGTGAAGGAGCAAATTCCAAAGGCCCATCATGGAGTGGAATGAGAGGCCCGCAGCCTCCAACCTCTCCAGCAGCCTGGCGTTGTTTTAAAGTACCCAAGTATCCTTCCTTGTGACATGTTTGATCTAGAATGCTTGATCTAGAATGCTTGATCTAGAATGCTTGTCTGGAGGACCGCCACGGAAGGGTGATGTGTTGCACAGGTCCATCACTCTTCTTTGAGAGGAGCCATGAGGGAGAGAGGACACATTGACCAGTGAGAAGATGCTGCAGGTTTCCATGGTGCTTTCTGGTTGGACTCCCAGAACTGAATTGAGCTTTCCTATCTAATCCTGAGGATTTCTAGAGGAAAAAAAAAAAGTTGAAAGGGCACTACTAGGTGCTCTTTCTTTATTTTTACTTTAAATATACATGGACTATTTGACTTTCCAACTTGCATATATATCATCTGGAATTTATCCTGAGAAATTAGATGAGCATTTCTCTCTTAAACTTAGTGTTAAAATTAAAAATTCATCCACTTTACTTACCAGAATTTTCTGGCAGCCCTATTGTTTCTTTGTAAGACCACATATTTACCTACCATGGAATATAAATTGGCCCATACAATGGCCAACATTTCTTTTTATTTGTTTGTTCTTTTTAGATATATGTGACAGTAGAGTGTGTTTTGACTTATTATACATACATGCAGTATAACTTATTCTAATTAGGATCCCATTCTTGTGGTTGTACATGATGTGGAGTTACACTGGTTATTTATTCATAATACTGTCTTTCCTATTCTTATCTCTCTCTCTGCCCTTCATTCCCCTTTGTCTAATCCAATGAACTTCTATTCTTCTATCCCGCCTACTGTGTGGTAGCATCCACATATCAGAGAGAACATTTGGCCTTTGTCTTTTGGGGACTAGCTTGTTTCACTTAGCACGATGACTATCATGCTAAATGAAACAAGCTAGTTCCATCCATTTACCGGCCTATGCAATAATTTCATTCTTCTTTATGGCTGAGTAATATACCATTGGGTATATACATCACAGTTTCTTTATCCATTCATCTGTTGAAGGGCACCTAGGTTGGTTCCATAGCTTAGCTGTTGTGAATTGAGCTGCTATAAACATTGATGTGGTTGTGTCATTGTAGTATGCTGATTCTAAGATCTTTGGGTATATACCAAGGAGTGTGATAACTAGTTCAAATGGTGGTTCCATTCCAAGTTTTCCGAGGAATCTCCACACTGCTTTTCATAGTGGTTGTACTAATTTGTAATCTAAACAGCAATGTATGAATGAAACTTTTCCCCCACATTCTCATCAGCATTTATTGTTACTTATATTTCTGATAATGCCATTATCACTGGAGAGAGAGAGAGAGAGAATCTCAGGGTAGTTTTAATTTACATTTCTCTAATTACTACTGATATTGAACATTTTTTTTCATATATTTGTTGACTAATTGTGTTTCTTTTGTGAAGTGCCTGTTCAGTTCCTTTGTCCATTTATTGAATGGATTATTTGATTTATTTGTGTTAAGAGTTTTGAATTCTTTGTATATCCTGGAGATTAATGCTCAATCTGAGGTGCAGGTGGCAAAAATTTTCTTCCATTCTGTAGGCTCTCTCTTCTTGCTCTTGATTGTTTCCTCTGCTATGAAGAAGCTTTTTAGTTTGATACCATACACCCAACATTTCTATGCCATTTATCGTAGGTTTCACACTTCCCACACATCCATGCAGGTAGTTGATGTAGATGTGTGTGTGTGTGTATGTGTGTGTATTCTGGAAAAAAATCTATAAGAGTTTTCTCTAGTAAACATTTATTATATCTGAGACATTAAAAAGTTCTCTTTTATGAAAAACAGTGGTAAAATATCATTTTAACCATTTTTAAGTATGCAATTCAGTGGTATTAAATACATTCACAAGGTGAGTAAGCACTACTGCTATATATTTCTAGAATTTTTCCATCATCCCAAACAGAAATTCAAATAAGGCCTTTTAAAATAAGACCTTTAAAATCATTAGTTCTAAAAGCATGTTGAAACATTTGTGCAGCTCTTCCTTGAAGGTTGGAAAGTATATAATGGAACAAATGATAGTATATTGCCTAAGTAGTTGTTGAGTTTTCTCCCCTACCGCCATATTGGAATAACAAGACTGCACTCAGAGTAGGTCTACCACTGAGCTACATCGCTGGCCTTTGTCTTTTTTAAAATTTTGGGACAGGGTCTTGCTAAATTTTCCAGGCTGGCTGCCTCAGACTTGCAATCCTCCTGCCTCAGTGTCCCGAGTTGCTGGGATTATTATCTCATACCACCTCGCCCAGTTTGAGTTTTCTTTTTTAACTACAGCTTTAAAAATAATGTAAAAGCACATTAGAAACATCCAACACGGTCTATGGAATCAAGGTAGAAGTACAAGGTAGAAGAGCCAATCAATGACAAATATAACCTTCCCATCTTAGCCTTTTTCAAAAGACTCATTTCAAATTGTACCTCCCCCATTAACTTCTTTATTAATTTTACCAGAAATAATTCCTCATTCCCTGAAATTTGCTTATTTATTAGTTTCTTTTATTATTCTTTTACTTTGAGTCTCATTAAGAATTCATTGCCCTATTAAAGAAATAGTTCTTTGACAATGAATATTTATTAATTCAGGGATAAAACAGTTTGATATAAACTGTTTTATATCACCTCTGATAAAATGTTTATCTTAGTAATATTTTTAAGCCTGTTTATTTCCTCACTAAAAATTACCATTTCCTGAATAGCCCGAAAAATCTTGAAAAAGAAAAACAAAACTGAATATCTCATAATTCTTGATTTTAAGATTTGCTATACAGCTACCCTAATCAATATGGTGTGGTACTGGCATAAAGACAGATAATCTACCATTGGAATAGAATAGAGTCCACAAATAAATTCTTACCTGGTCAAAGATTTTTGAAAATTGTGTCAAGAACATTCAATGGGAAAAGGATAATCGTTTCAACAAATAATGTTAAAAAAACTGGAAATCTACATGCAAAAAAATAAGTGAACAATAAAAATAAATAATAATTTGGATTATATCCTTACACCATACACAAAAATTAACTCAAAATGGACCAAAGATGTAAATTTCACAGGTACAAATGACAAACCTTAGAAAAAGAAAAAACTTAGTGACATTAAATTTGGCAATGATGTTTTGGATGTGACACCAACTAAACAGAAAATGAATGAAAAAGTTTTTTTTTCTTACTTTTGGATGTCCAATCACAATGAACTTCATTATAATTAAAATTTTTTGTACATCAATGACTTTATCAACAGAGTTAAAACACACACATTGAATGGAAACAAAATTGCAAGTCATATATTTCCTAAGGAAACAATATCTAAAGTATATAAAGATTTTCTACGATTCAAAAAATAGGATTATGATTTAAAAACATGTAAAGGACTTGATATAATAAAGAAGATTTACAAATTGTCAACAAACCCACGAAAAGATGTTCAACATACCATTCCTTAGGGAAATGCAAACCACAAAGAGATGCTACTTGACAGCCATAAGGATACCTATTACCCAAACAAAGGGAAACAAGCAACCAACCCCAGAAAATAACAAGTCTTGGCAAACATGGAGAAACCAAGAATCTTGGGTGTTGTTAGTGTGAAAGTAAAATGGCCATCATTGTGGACAATATTATAGCAGTTCCTCAAAAAGTTAAACATAGAATTATCAGTTGCACTTAGTATATTCCTCAAAGAATTGAAAAGCAAGGACTCTCTCGGCACACACTAGCAACTCCAGCAACTTGGGAGGCTGTGGCAAGAGGATCACAAGTTTGAGGCCAACCTCAGCAAACCAACAAGAACTTTAGCCACTTAGCAAAACCCTGTCTCGAAAATAAAAGACTTGGGATGTAGCTCAGAGGGATTCAATCCCCAGTACCAAAAAAGAAAAAAAAATGAAAAGCAAGAACTTGAAAAGATGTTTCTCACCCATGTTCATAGTAGGATTATTTACAATAGCCAAAATAGAGAGAAATGCATGTTTTTATGAACAGAAAAATGAACAAACAAAATATGGCACATATATATACACATACAACATATGCATAGACACACAACATATGCATAGACACACAACATATGCATAGACACACAATATTATTCACTCTAAAATGGGAAGGAGATTTCAATACATGCTACAACATGGATGAACCTTGAAGATCTTATGCTAAATGAAGTACATTAGTAACAAAGACTGTATGATTCGTATGAGATGCCTAAATTAGTCAATTTTATGGAGACAAAAAGTAGAATATGGATGCCAGGTGCTGGAGAAGGGAGGATTGGGGAATGACTGCTTAACTCAGTGGGGAAGATAAAGGAAGAAGAAGGATGGTGCTGGTGGTGGCCACAGGGCAGTCTGAGTGTAATTAATGTCATATATCTATATCCTTCCGTGGTCAAAACTTACATTTTACATTTTTTTTTTGCCATAAAAATTGATGTTTGCTCTTCAGCCTCATGTCTTTATTTTCTTAGCTGCCTCAGAGTAAACTTGTAAAGAAGACATATTTTCCCTTCTTTATCTTACATTCATTAGCATCTTTCTGGACCTTCCTCACGAACAAAATGATCTAGTGAGATTAAATCAATTAGACTCTGGAAGCATCTGTGATGTCTATAATTTATACCAGAATGGAAAATCAACAACAGAGGCCTGGAGCTCAAAGATAATCAAATCTATCTCCTGAGTTTCCCAGAGGCCTGGGGCGGGCGGCAGGATTTCGTGACCTGAGCAGATAACACAGCTGCCTGGTGATGAGATGGGTCGGATGGGTCCCATAGCATGACTGCTTTACCAGAAGCCAGGAGGTTTATGGCTGAGAACACTTGTGGTGCAAATCATATTAGCCAGCAAGACAAAGTACAGTACTGACGCATTCAGTAAACAGCACAGTCATTAGGAAAACAGGATTAGGTCAAGGCTGAAAGAAGCAGGTACAGGATCTAAGACTTTGGAGCTTGTGATTCCTGGTCACAGCACTGAGTGGCTACAGGATAGGGACAGTAAACTGCTAGCTTCTGTCTTCTGCGAATTAAGGTTAAATGCAAGGTGTGCATTATAAAATTCCTCTTAGATTAAATGAGATAGGGCACACAGAGTGGCACAGGATATGCACTCTATCAGAGTTTACCTTTGGTATGTAATCCAATGTTATCTATTCCATAAGGAAAGAAGGAGTTTGTTTGCTTGCTTTTCATAAATTTATCAGAATATATGGGAAGTGTGCAATGGAAATACATTCTTGAAAAGCCAAAATATTTTTCCTCTGGGAGATAGAAACATAGGGAAATAGGAGGGAGCTCAGTAAGTGGAGTACAGTCTTTGGGGTCTTTAAATACACTCCTTCAAACCACAGAACATTTTCTCTGGCTTCTTCCCCTCAACCCAGTTCAGTGTACTATGTCCCTTGGGTCAGCCTCGCCAAAGTACTCTTCTTCCTTACTCTTCTTCCTCCATGATTCTTATCACGTAGGGGTTTTATTACTATTCACAATGGTAAAATAAACAAAAATAATATGTAGAGGAAAAACAAAGGTTTAGGAAATCTCAAAAGGACCTTTTAGTCCTATTCTCTGGGTTATGCCAACTACAGATGGGATCAGATCTGCCTTCTTCACAGTCCACTTTTACTGTTAGATGGCCTGGTGGAATGACCCTCTTGTTATGTCTGTTTCTTTCATTTAAAAAATTCTAGAGAATGCCCATGATATTACAATTTCAAAGCTATATAGTTGTTCTATGAACTCTTTTTTTTTTTCTTATTTGTGGATTGTGTTCACCAAATTGCTGGTTCAAATGTCTAGGGAATTGTGCTGAGATATTATTCTTAGATATTCTGTACATTATTTAAAAGAGTTAAGAGATATTAAACAACAAACATTCATGATTATTTATGCATGTTAGAAACTTATTAGCTATAGTATCTTGATGTTTGCAGGTACAGCCAGAGAGAAGACTGGGGGATCTTCAAGGAAAACAACTTTTTCTCATCTCTGCTTCTGCAATCGTAGATGTAGGCACACAATAGATGATTATGAAACGGTCAAATAAATAAAAGAATGAACTGGAGAAGTAATAATAAATTGAATGGTCTTTGCTAATGAAATTGCCCCCAATCATATTTGAAAAATTCATTTCCTCTTTTTTTTGAAAAGATCTAATCTGGAGTATGAGTAGAAACAGAACATAAAGGTGAGTTTAAAACAACAACTTGGGCTGGGGCTGGGGCTCAGTGGTAGAGCACTTGCCTAGCATGTGTGAGGCACTGGGTTCCATTCTCAGCACCACAAATAAATAAAGTCCATCGACAACTAAGAAAATATTTTAAAAACAACAACAACAACAACCCTCCTGGAGTAAAACTGTTGTGAGAAAAATGATAATTATTTTTAGTTAATATTGAATTAATATTTTAAGATTGTGTATTTACTATGTGCCAGGGAGCTTTATCCTTTATGTACTATTATTTTGATTAAGTTCTTTCATTAAAAGATTAGTTGAGGATTAATGTAATCCCTTACATGAAAATTATTTTGTTATGTAAAAACATCAGTTTGCATTTTAAAACTGAGCAAAGTACACACTAAGTACAAAGTTGGTGTCCTTCATGCAGTCCAGGTCATCAGCAGCTTTTGAAATATTAAAATACAGATTTTCACATCCAAACATACTGCTTCAATTTCATAAAAATTGGAATAACCATGAATAAGTTCAACAAGATACAAGATTAATATATAACAATCAATAGTATTTCTACACATTAGCAAGGAACAATGTAAAAATGAAGTTAAGAAAAGCAATTCATTTACAATAGCATCCAAAAGCATAAAACGCTTAGGAATAAAGTCATTTATTTATTATTATTTATTATTATTTTTTCAGCTCCATGGGATCGAATTCAGGGCTTACACAAGCTGGGCAAGTGTTCTACCACTAAGATACACCCCAACTCCAAGAATAAATTTGAAAAGGAAGTGTTGATGGTGAAAACAAATAAGATCTAAAAAGGTAAATAATGTTCATGAATTGAAAGGCTCAATTGAGAAGAAAACAAAGAATGGGAAAAAATATTAGTAAGTCCTACATCTAAAAAGGAACTTACGGTTTGAATATATAAAACTCTTACACTTCAACAACAAAAAGTCAACTAATTGAAAAATAAGGAAAGCATATGAATAGACACGTTCCCAAAGAAAATAGATAAGTGACCAAAAGTCCACAAAAAGATGTTCAACATTATTAGGTATTAGGAAAGTAAAAATTAAAACCATCATATGATACTGATTTATATTTACTTAGATGGTTGTAAGATGGAAACAAACAATAACAAGTGTTGGCAAGGATGTGGAAAAATTAGAATGTTAATACGCTGCTGGTAGGAAGGTCAACTGGGGCAGTCCCATTGGAAAATAGCTTAGCGCTTCCTTCCAATATTTAGAGTAACCATGGCCTAACAATTCCATTTCTCGGTATATCCAAGAGAAATGAAAGCATGCTCACACAAAACATTTGCAAAATGTTCATAGTAGTATCATTCATAATAGCTAAAAAGTAGAAACAACCCACATGTCTCTCAACTAATTAATGTCTAAACAAAATATATCTACATGAAAGAATATTATTGTCTGAAAACGCACGGAGTATTGATACTTCAACAATATGGAATTTGGATGAACACTGAAAACATTATGTTAACTTTTAGAGCCACTCACAAAAGCCTATTTACTGTATATTGTCATCTATGTTTATATGTCTAGAACAGAAAAATTGGACAGAAAGTAGATTAGAGGTTGTCAAGGCCAGACAGGGAAGACTGGGAGGAAATGTACTCCTAATGAGTACAGGATTGTTTTTCAGGATGATGAAAATGTTTTAAAATTGTGGTTGTTGGTGAATATAGTAAAACCCAATTAATTGCACACTTTGCATGTTGAATTACATGTTGATCAAGATGTTAAAAAAGATGTTAATACTGGAATCTGTGTGTTGAAACTAGCTTTGCAGCTAACTCTTCTCCCTCATTATATTTTGTATAGAATTCAGTAAAGCTGATAATGATTCAAACCAGTACTGCTCTAAGGGAGGAAACACATTCTTCCTTCCAGGTCAAGAAAAGTACAGTTTTCTATCAAAGATTCCACGGGCAAGACGAGAAGGATCCCACACTTCTAATGTCCTGCTTCAAGTCTTCTGAAGTGATTGTTGTACTGCCATGAGGACAGAGTCAGCCATTTAGACGCTAAGAAAAACCTATCATTGGGGTGAGAGCCCCATACCATTCCTGATTCCAAAATGCTTCTGCTTTTAGGGCTAGGTGACAGATATGTTACAATCTCATTGTACTGAGCTAGAGCCATTCTCTTAGTGAACTCGTGGAGGATGAATGCCACTCGTGTATGGATACAGCACTCTTCACTGGTGATTGGAAAACTTGAGTTCCTAATGCTACATTATAGAAGGATTTGAGAAAAGAGAATAGGGAGGCTAGTCCACAGCCACTTTACCAGCAGAAATGAATTGCCTTGTAGAAGATGGTGTCTCGATGCAGTACAAAATAAGATGGTAGGTTGACAAGTAGATATGTATACACAAAGTTTTTTATTTATTTATATTTTTATTTTTGTAGTGTCTGGCACTGAACTCAGGGCCCTATGTATGCCAGGTAAGTGTTCTTCGGTTCTTCCACTGAACTACGTCCCCAGCCTCAACTATGATAATTTTGATGACTGATGATATTAAACTTCTGAGCTTACAAATACATGAATCAAGTTTTGAAAGACAGAGAACTCTGTCCTATGACTAGGTAGTAGAGGCATAGCCACCTCAAGAAACTCGGCCCTGAAATTTTATGCATTAATAACATTATCATTTATTTTAAAATGACTTTATGGCTATAACTAAATATCAACCAAATACAGTGCATAATCTTTGATCTAATTCTGGAATTTAAAAAATTCAATAAGGAACATTGTTTAAAAAATAAGGAATGTATTTTTTCATTTTCTATCTGTTCTTTTTGGATATACAAGTAGAGTATATTTTGACATATTATACATCAATGGAGTATAATTTATTCTAATTAGGATCTCATTCTTGTGGTTGAACATGATGTGGAGTTACCATGGTGTATTCATATATAAACATAGGAAAGTTATTCCAAATCATTCTTCTGTCTTTCCTATTCCCATCCTCCCTCCCTTCCCTTCATCCCCCCTTGTCTAATCCAATGAACTTCTATCTTCCCCATCCTCCACTTATTTGTATGTTAACATCTGCATATCAGAGAGAACATCTGGCCTTCAGTTTTTTTAGAATTGGCTCATTTCGCTTAGCAAGATGTTCTCCAATTCCATTCATTCACTGGCAAATGCCATAATTTCATTCTTCTTTATGGATCAGTAATATTCCAATGTGTGTATATACCACATTTTCTTTATCCATTCATCTGTTGAAGGTCACCAAGGCTGGTTCCATAGCTTAACTATTGTGAATTGAGCCACTATGAACATTGATGTGGCTGTGTCACTGTAGTATGCATACTCTTTAAATATATGGTACTGGGAACATTGGATATCTACCTGCAGAAGATTATTGGTTTGAATTTATGTGTTTTAACTTTCCTGTTTCTATTTTAGAACTGGTGTGTCCAAAGAATTTTGCTTTTTACTTATTCCAGAAAACAATTTTGCATTATTACCATATTTCACATTACCTCAGCTAAATTTCTATTTTAGTGCATGTTGGGAGCTGATTTATGGACAATATACAGATGTGATGGCTGCTCATTTCTCAACTACTCATCTCAGGTGAGTTGAACCAATGACAAGGTTGGGCATCACCATTATCTCAGTTCTGAAAAGACAAGTACAGGTGGCAATGTAGGATTTGAGGGAATAGTGTAGGAATTCAACAAAGGACATGAGACCACTGATGGAAACTAGTGTAGGGAAGCAGGCAGCAAGGGGTGACAAGAGAAGGGAGTTCGGACTGTGATTCTGTAAATGGAAAATTGATGATGGTGAAATCTGAGCCCAACCCACAGGCTGTGTTACGGTTTAGATATGAGGTAGCCCTGAAAGCTCTTTTGTGAGACAAATCAGGAATGTTCAGAGGTGAAGTGATTATGGAAGCTGAAACCTAATTAGTGGATTAATCCATTTGAGGGGTAAATAATTGGAAAGAACCACTGCTTTGGGTGGTGACTTAGGCAGGTAGGATAGGGCTAGAGGAAGTAGGTCACTGGGTTATACCCTTGGGGTTTACATTTTGTCCCTGGTGCCCAACCCCCTCTCTTTCCTGGCTGCCATGATATTCTGCTTCACCTTGAGCCCAGAGCAGTGGAGTGGACCAACCATGGACAGAGACCTCTGAAATTGTGAGCCCAAATAAACTTTTCCTCCTCTAAGTTGTTCTGGTCAGATATTTTGGTCACGGCACCCAAATCTGGCTAACACAGCCTGCATGTTCTGGGAACAAGAGGGAGGGGAAGGAGCAGAGGGAAGAACACAGGGGTGGCTCTTAGAGATGTGGAAATTTCTAAACATAGGAAGACCCCAGCATATGTATCAAGAATGGATTATAACAAGAGGGGCTGAATTCAAGGGGAACAGTTAGGAGGCCATCACAGCAATCCAGGGCCTGGATTTTGAGGTGAGTGGGCAGGTTCTGGACTGGTTTTGAAGGCAGAGCTGACAGGATGTGCTGATACATAGGATGCGGAAACTAAGAGACACACAAGGTTCATTCTATATTTATTGAGTTGGTATACGTGTTAGACATTGTGCTAAATACCTTGGCCTAGAAAGATAAAAAAGCACAGTTCCTGCTCCTAAGGAGCAAATGATCTAGTACATCTTTTTTTTTTTTCCAGACTTTTGACTGCACAAATAAAAAAATACATTTGATCCTGTGACCCGTTACCTGCAGATGCCTATTTGTATCTGCATAATTGAAAGAAAGATTTCAAGATATTATATACTTCCCTAAATAATGTGTGTTAATATAAAGCATAAAGTTCATATGAAATGTGACTTTAGTAATACTAAAATATAATCTTCTTATATATTCTATTTCACTTGAAAAATGCTGGTCACAATACATTAAATCAGTGTTTCTCATACATTGTGGTCTCATAAATTTTTTCTTTCTTAAAAATTATTGAGGAATACAGTAAAGAGCCTTTGTTTATGTGGGTCATACCTATCAAGATTTACTATTTTATAAATTAAAATGGATAATTAAAATGCTTATTTAATTCATCTAAAATGACAATCATGAGCTCATTACATGTTAAAATACCTACCTTTTTCTATCTTAATTTTTTTCTTTTTAGTTAGACATGGCAGTAGAATGTATTTTGACATATCATACATACAGGGAATGTAACTTCCCATTTTTGTGGTTGTACGCAATGTGGAGTTACACTGGTCATGTATTTATATATGAACATAAGAAATTTATGTCCGATTCATTCTACTGTCTTTCCTACTCCCAAGTTGACTCCCTTCCCTTCATTCCCTTTGTCTAATCCAATGAACTTCTGATCTTCCCCATGTGTGTTAGCATCTACATATCAAAGAGAATATTCAGTCTTTGGTTTTGGAGGATTGGCTTATTTCACTTAGCATGATAGTCTCCAGTCCCATCCATTTACCAACAAACGCAATTATCAAGAATAAAAATAACAATAAATGTTGGGGAGAATGTGGGGAGAAAGAGTACATACATACATTGATGGTGGGACTGAAAATTGGTGCAACCACATTGGAAAGCAGTATGGAGATTCCTTAGAAAAGTTATAATGGAACCACCATTTGGACCAGTTATTCCACTCCTTGCTCTATACCCAAAGGATTTAAAAACAGTATACAACAGTGACGCAGCCACATCAATGTTTATAGCAGCACAATTCACAATAGTTAAATTATGGAACGAACCTAGTTGCCCTTCAACAGATAAATGGATGAGGAACATGTGGTACAGATGGAATATTACTCAGCCATAAAGAAGAATGAAATTATGGCATTTGCCAGTAAAATATCTATTTTAATGAAAATATTCTAAAGAAAACCTAAAAGAAGTTAATACAAATATATGTTGTTTTATATATTTTTTCAAATTCCTCTAATGTATAAAATAGCTAGATTCCCATACCTTCTGACTTTCAGTCTGTTGAGATATGCTATTTTAATTGAAGTATACTAAGAAAATTTGGCCTTATAGAACTAGTACAGATGGACTTTACTTACAATAAGGTTTTATTCAGATAAACTCATTGTAAATTGAGCATATTGGAACTTGAAAATGCCTCTTACACACCTAACCCTCCAAGCATCATAGTTTAGACTCAGAGTACACTGGAAAGCACCACCTCTTTCCTCTTGAGATGTGACTGCCTGGGAGCTGCAGTTTGCTGCTGCTGTCCCACTTTGCAAGAAAGTCATGCTGCCTATCACTAGCCTGGGAAAAGATAAAAATTCAATATTAGAAGTATGACTTCTCCTGGGTACAGATGGCTTTGTCACCATCTTTTGTTACATTTTGAAACTACTATTTTTAAATTTCAAAGCATTTTTTAATTGACCCATAAATATTATCCATAGGCCTGAGGTATCTTGTAGAGTCTCAATATATGCATAGATTGTGTCATGTTCAAGCATGGGTAAGAAAGTCTATCTCCAAACGTTTATTTCTTTGTAATGAAAACACTCAATATTTTTTTCTTCTAGCTTCTTCCAAGTGTAGAGTACATCGTTGCTCTCCAGTTACCCTATTGTGCAATAGCACACAGAACTTACGTCTCATATCTAACTACATCTTAGCACCCATTGATCCGTCTTCCCCAGCCCTCCTTTCCCTCTGTGCTCCCTGGCCTCTGGGAACCACTCCTCTACACTCAACTTCTGTGAAATCAACTCTTAGATTTCACATGAGTGAGATCCTATTTGCACCACCTTAAAGTTAAAAAAATTGTAAATCAAATCGTTGTTACACAAGGACTGTCTGTAGTTTAAAAGGAAGAGAATTTTAATAGGCTTTTTGAAGGTAATTGTTGATATTCTCTATTATACAAAATTTCAAAATGTGTTTCCAAAGATTGCCTGCCTCATAGAATCTGAAACTGTGCTGATGAACTTTTAGTGTACGGGGAGGCTTCCAGAGCCTTGTTAGGGGGTTCTTCTTCCTGCCAAGGAGGGCGTAAGCCACCTGAGAAATTAAAGCCTACAGGGATTCCATCTCTTGGGTCCCCTTCTTCCTCCGGGAGAAGTCTTTTCTGCTGTCCTTTAATAAACTTCTAATTTTCCACTCAAAAAAAAGAAAAAAGAAAGAAAGAAAGAAAGAAATTAAAGCCTACAATAATCAGTGAAGAAAAAAAGAGAAGTCAGAATTAGATTTAAAGGATTGGAGTGCCTGATAGGTCCAATCCACACAGAAGCTGTTAGAAAATGGCTCCTGTGGTTTATTTAAGGGGGTACATCAAATGCAGGGGTAAGGTTACAGGGGCGGATTCTTGCAGTCAGCAGGTGGATGGCATCTTAGCAGGTCACATCCATCTTGGAGTGGCTGTGTGGCTACAGCAGGTCACTCCATCTCCAGTGCTATGTGGGACCTGGACCAAACTGAATAGGACTCACGGTGTGTCTGGGCAGTCAACCAGAGGAAATGTCAACTGGAAGATCCCAGACACCAGATTCTCCTATTCACTAGGTTGTGAGGTATGACAGTCCACACACAGCCCATGGAGGATGGCTGTCTACATTAGTGTATTTTCATTATAATTCGTTGCCTTATCTTGAACTTCATTTCTTTGTTTTGATATGGAGTCACTAAATTGCCCAGGCTAGTCTCAAATTCCTGGGCTCAGTGTATCCTTCTGCCTCACCTCCCAAGTAGCTGGGACAATACATGTGTACCTACCTACCTGCCTTGTACACTGGGCTAGATGTCTAATGGATCTTTTAACCACATGTGATTTGAGAATACCCTGAGTTGGTCATTTGGGAAATATTTATCCCTTGAATTATTTTCCAAATGTTTCAAACTTCTAATATCAAAAAGTCACATGTCTTAGTACTACCATGCATCTCATGTGAAAAAAGTCATTAAGTTATTGGGAAGCTCTCAGGCTCACAGTGATGGATACAAGTTTTCCTAAGTTCCAATTGCTGCTTGACCTCTTGAACTTTATCATGGGCCTTAATGATACAACAATTTTACACATCATTCCTTTTGTATTATAGTGCAAATGTCAACACCACGGCAAAGGTAAATGATGTGTTAGTACCACTGTGAGTAACTTGAACCTCATAGATCTCCTGGAAAATGTTTGGATCCCAGGGCTTTATAGTCTACCCTTTGGGAACTGTAACACTTAAGTTGGTTTGATAACCCACCAACAGGTGACAGAACTGGGTTTCACAAAGAGAATATAATAAGGAAGAAAAACAAAAACAAAACAGAAAAAAAAGGTAGAAAAAATGAAAGCAACATCACTGAGCTAGATTTGTTTTTATGCCCACTAACCAAGATCATGGCTAATAATAGGATGAGAGGGAATTCAATTTTAATTTATGCAGTTTTAAAACCTATAATCTTTTCAATAGGAATACCATTAGTTTCTAGGAAAATCATGAGAAAAACAATTATTTTCTCAGTAAATATTTATTTAGCATCTGCTATAAACCAGATAGTATTCTAGCATCAGGAACATTGTGATTCTAGGTTGCTGAGAGCCACGGCGGAGTCTGTATGGCCCCTGGCATTTTGCCAACAGTATTGATTGACAGGCGAGGCATTACTATCCGCCTCTGCCGCAACTTTTGAGTTCTCGCACTATTTTGGAGTTCTCATGGGGATTTCCAGGGATTCCCCGAGAGTTCCCATTGGTTGGGGAAGTGCAGGAGGAGGGATTTCCGGGAGAGATATTTCCGGCTGGGGGTTGCTGGACAAGCCTCCTGGCGCGTTCGGGAGGATTCCCCGGGAGCTGTGTGAAGTGTTTTCCTGCAGTTTAAAAATAAAGTTTGTTCCTGCTTCAGTGGCTCGTGATTTGTGCCCAGCCAGACTGCGGCACTAGGTATTATGATAACCAGAGTTTATTTGTAGTCTCTTAGTCGCAATGTTTTTCTAAAAAATTGATAACTTGGGCTGGGGCTATCGCTCAGCCTTGCATGCACAAGGCCCTGGGTTTGATTCCCCAGCACCAGATAATAATAATAATAACAACAACAACAACAAGAAGTCAATGAAACAAAACAATGACATTTCAGATAGTGCTAAATTCTGTGATATAAATACAGAAAGGTAAGAATAATACTAACCAGTCCACATGCCTTAAATATCAGTAAGGACCTTCTTCTTACACTCTTGCCCACGAAGCAAAATATCCCTGGGGTTAGGAGTCATGCACTCTCCAAAACAGCAGTCTCAGAACTCCCTGCTCCTAGGGCAGGGTTTGTATTTTTAAAAAAGAATGAGCTACAGATGTGCACATTTCTAGAACTGTTAGATGAAGCAGGAAGACCAGACTAAGCTGTTCTTAGGCTTGAACGTGAGGTCTTTCTTGGCCCAGGATGAAACAAAGTGGAAAGGAAGGTGGACATGGGGCAGGCGCCTCCATTTACACCTTTGCCTTATCCTGTCCATGCTAAGGGTGGACTTGAGTAAAAGGGTAGGAGAGACTGGGTGTATGGCAGGTAAATTAATTTTATTTATATACTATTGCAAGTATAAAATATATGATATTGAATTGGGCATAGATTAGGCACTCTTGTAGAGGTCTCACCCAACACCATGTAAAACATGAAAAATGTACCACATTAAGTACTTATTTTTTTGCTTCAAAATATTAAGAAATTTTTATACTTCTGTTTCTGATAGAATTGGGCCACGAGAAACTTGTTTAATTTACAATTGGCCATGATTTGATTTTGTGGCAATTTTTATGTGTATTTGGAAACTCTTGTGAAGAAGAAAGACATAACCAACAAATTATTTGGAAAAATAAAGCAAACTTCTTGAGTTTTTATTTGAATATTTTTAAGTTGACAAAATGGCATGTTACTATTTAATTATGCAAAATCAAAATGTTCTTTAATTTTGATTATGAGTTTTATTTTGTAAAACTAGTTTTTTCAGGTATCATGTATTTCCTTTTGCCCCTGAAAAGCTTACATTATATTTAATGAATTTGATTTTCATAATATGGCTTGATACGTTAGGTCCTAGATTGAGACTGTACTGTTTGGTACAGTAGCTACTAGCCAGATGTGATGATTTACATTTAAATTAATTAATATTAAGTAAAGTTAAAAGCTCAGTTCTTTTAATGCACCAGCTACATTTCTGGGACCCAATAGCCATGGGTGTGTAGTAGCTGCCATATTGAAGGACACAAATAGAGAACATTGGCATCATCAGGCAAAGTTTCATTGAATAGCACTGATCAAGGCCACTTTCAGCCATGAAATTTCAGAGAGTGATACTGTTTGTAGACTCCAGATCAAGTTAGTTGTGAAGTATTGGGAGAAAGCTTTCCCCAACAGAATGTAAAAAAAGGGGTGTGAAGAAGACAGATAATATTTGCAGACTGCTTTGGAGGTAGCTCTCCTAACCAAGTACATATAACAAAGAACTGAGTACAGAGTGAAAATAAAGCTTGGAGTAAAACACAAACAAGGAAGTGGGTATAACAGCTGATTGAACTGATTTTCTTTTTAATTGAAAACTTTGAAAATTAGGACTTGCTCCTTGCAGGAAAATGAGAGACAATTTAGTCAAAGATGAGAAAATCAGATTCAGGTATCTGTCTGTTGCATCCAGAGGAAGAAGCAGATCTCCAAGATAACACAGAGGAAAGAGCAGCAAATCTGGCCACTGATTATTAAGTGTGATGAGGTAAAAGAAGCTCTTGGGAGACAGCAGAGGAAAAGGAGATGGTTCCACAGACTCAGAGCCATTGAGAACAGTCCAGGTTGTGAGACTGGAACAGCCTTGGGAGGAAACAGACTCTGGTGTTTATCTTTTTTTTCCATTGACAGGGTGGTCAGAAGGTGTCACCCATCCGAAAACAGGAAGAAATGTGGGATTTGGTGGGGTTAGGGGTCAGTAGGTAAATCATTCACAAAAAAACGAAGGCTTAGAGACCTAAACAGATGGGCTTTCTCAGGAAGGAAGAAAATAACCAGAATCCTTGTTTGAGAGAGGCTCTGCCCAGTGAGGAAGATAAGACATTGCCTAAAGGAATGCAAAAGAAAGGGTCAGTAGGATGCCCAAAGTCCAGAAGAGGGAGAGCTCTGAAGGTCAGCTGTAATTGGAAGATCTCAGGGAAAGGCAACAGCATGGGTGTAGAAAAGATCTTAAGAATAGAAAATGATAGACCTGTAAGTCCTCTATCACTAAACCTTTCTCATAGTCCCTGACTATGGAGGCCAGAAATACCTTGGCCTTAGGTCATGATGAATCAGACAGAAAATTCTGGGATCAGTACATTTCATTCCTAGGAGTTGCGCATAACTGGTTCGTGGGTTGACGGCAGAAGGGAAATGGTTCTGTAGGCCAGTGTTTAAAAGGTCAGAGGCACACAGACACAGTTACTCAGTACGAACAACCTCAGCTTGCAAGGCAGTTGGTGTTCCAGAGTGCTTTTCTTCAGCACTCTGTCTCATTTGAGCCCTGGCATGCATCCTGTAGGAAGGCCCTTCTCCTCTCCCATTTCACACATGGCTGATGAACTGACAGATAAGAAGAGGTTTGTTTGTTTGTTTGGGTAGAGCAGTAAGGAGCTAAAAACAAGCCAGGAATGTCAACTCTACTTTAGTTGTCTCTTCTAGGTCTTCTTCCTACATTCCATATGCTACATTTGGGAGTTTACAGTATGTTTGCAATAATAACCAGGCTGTAACTGTCTGGTTTTTTGAACACACCATCAAATTTTGCTCAGTAGAGTCTTAATTGCTTTAGGACTGTTTAAGGCTCTAAGGTTCAACCTTGGCCAGAAAAGAAGAGAGAGCTTTTGAAGGTACGAGACTAGTTATGTGCTCATGTCTGTATTTTGTCTCAAACCAATTGGAATTATCTTATAAAGACCTTGTGTCTTTCTGATATTAACAAGTCTGCTTTGTCTCAGGGGACGAAGAGATCCATCCTCTACTTAACAACAGACTTTGCACTAAGAAAGTAAAACTGTCCGTAGAGTAAAGCTGTACCTTACTAGTAGCCACCTCCCCCACCATCAAAAAAAAAAAAAAAACTTGTTGAAAGAAGTGTATTTTTTTTTTTTTTTTTACAGGCAAAAGGGAGCCGCAATTCTTATTTGAGAACTTTAATCAAGTTTTCTGTCTGGGAGACATGGATTAGCAACTTGGTTTTATTTTGGTTTCTGCTGTGTATGTAAGAATGTGAAGAGACAGTAAGTCTGATTTAATGAACGGTTGAAATAAGAAAAAGAGCAATCCCTTCTTATCGGTTCTCTGGTTTACAGTGTGCTGATGCTCTTGACCTCTTCAAGGGCCCCCATTTAGCTTTCCAGTTTCTTCTGACAATTTTAATACAACCTACCATCTCATCCACATAGAAAGTCCCCAATATACAATCATGTTTTATGCCTCTGTATACACCTCTATAAACCTCTAGTATGATGTTTATTACTCTGTTCAGTTATTACTTGTTTATAAATCTTCTCCATCTATAGATTTTGAAAGCATATGGGTTAAGGATCTTGCCTAATGATCTCTGTGATTGGGTGACAGCCTCATTCAAAATTTCTTTTGTTTGTTTTGGGGAACCCAGAGGTGCTTAAGCACTGAGCCATATTACCAGTCCTTTTAGTTTTTATTTTGAGAAAGAATCTTGCTAAGTTGCTTAAGGCCTTGCTAAGTTGCTGAGGCTGGCCTTGAACTTGCTGTCTTTCTGTGTAGCCTCCCTAGCTGGGATTTCAGTCATGCGCCACCACACACAGCCCAAAATATTTTAATGTCAAACATCAGTTTATGAACCAGGTGTTTGCTGAGGAGAGATGTGAATGTGCAATAGAGTTTAGTGGAAGAGAAAAGAGCTGAAGTGTGAATTCCGATTAAAAAGGAGTAAGCATTTCTGTCTCTGGAATACTTACGCTAGCATTCCATTTTTAACCACTTTATGTATCACTGACTTAATAAATAGTTCAACCTCAAGGAGAGTCTTCTTGGTGTCTCATTCTCTGTCATTGCATAGAACTTATATTTTGGATCACTTGAAGAAGGCACCTTGTCATGGTGGAAACATTTAGTTCTTCTGTGGAATAACAGAAATGGGAGGACAATGAAGCCTCTTGGGTTGAACTTGGAATACATCATTTAAAGTGGCAGCAAGTGACGTAGTAAGCCAATGGAGTGAGCTAATTGGGGAAAATGATACATAATTTATAATCTTGAAAATGAATGTCAAATCCTTCAAAAATGATTAGAATTTTTCTTCAGAGGCAGTTTAGGTACTTTTTTTTGTTATACTTAAGAAGCGTTTTAAAGAACATACACTCTATAGAGTATTAATAAGCATTGTGTTTTTAAAAAGCTTCACTGTAAACTTTTGAAAATATTGGTTTTAAAGAATCAAAGTGGGATCTTTACTATTGTCTTTAACATTTGATGGTGTTGGGGCTGGGGATGTGGCTCAAGCGGTAGCACGCTCACCTGGCATGCGTGCGGCCCAGGTTCGACCCTCAGCACCACATACAAACAAAGATGTTGTGTCCGCTGAAAACTAAAAAAATAAATATTAAAATTCTCTCTCTCTCTCTCTCTCTCTCTCTTTAAAAAACAAAAAGATTTGATGGTGCATTATAAATCTTCAAGAGACTTATGTGGCATAGAGTAGTTTACATTTTCCTGACCACAGTCTCTTTTCTCTTTCTTAATATTAATGCAGGGCTCTTCTCTTTTAATGAAACACTTTGATAAATGTTTTACATAAAGAGTTCCATAAGAACTTAGTTCCCCACAAAACACCACATATTAATTATACCAGTAGTAACATTTTGTCCTCACACTTCTGCTTGCCAGCCTGAGACTGAATATGATTCAAAGGATATCTATTTATTTGTTTATTTTATTTTATTGGTCCTGGTGATAGAACCTTACCACTGAGATACACCCCCAGTCATTTTTATTTTAAATTTTGATTTTGAGACAGGATCTTGCTAGGTTACTGTGGGTCTCTCTAAGTTGCTGAGGCTGGCCTCAAACTTGGGATCCTTCTGCCTCTGTGTCAGCTGAAGATTTCCTATTTTCACAATAAATAAAACAAGGTGGGAATGAGGTTGGAGAGCAAGAGGAGTGTTTTTCAGAATGAATTAGTGCTTGATGTAGGCCCAAACATTTCAAGAAATGACATGTATTTGAGCAATGATCACGAGATAGAAACGGCAGTGAATCTCACAATGTAGGCAGTGTGTTTGACAAAAAAAAAAAAACAAAAAAAAAAAAAACAAAGCAAAACAAAAACAACCAAGTTAACATTATCCTGTAATTTGTTTTTAACAAAATTTCCTGATCAAATTTCAAATGACAATTTGTACTTTTCTATTTTGGGGTGGTTGGGGGTCTTTTTCTTTCTTCCTTGAAAGAACAGACAGGAAATGATTCTTGCCACTCAGTCGAAGGGGGCATATTTACCTAGTTCCTCATGATGTGACCAGGAAATCCTGTGTAGAAAAAAAAGTCATTGAAAAAGGAGGGGAAAAAACGTAGCCTGCTTATGTTTTCTTAAACTCCTGCCCCACTCAGGGAGCCATTGAAGATAAAGTCTCACTTTTTTTTTTTTTTTTTAAACAAATTTCATCACCCAGGTTCCTGCATTTGGATTTGCTTGTCTCCTGTTGTTGAAACCCTAAGGAAAGGATTTCAGATGCATTTTTCTTGCAGTCCAGGATTTCCCCAGGACCCACAGGAATGGTGGAATTTCCATGCCGAGGAGAAGGCATTATTGTTTTGCAGGTTTTTAACCTCATGCCCCACAGGCCTTTTGGTCTCCTGCTGATGTCTGTGAGCTGCACCTCAAAGGCAGAAATGAACAGGCTCTGTGATCTCTCTCCTGAATGACAGTGACGCTGCCAGCCAGGAGGGGGCTGTCACTTCGGATTCCACAGCAACTTGAGCAGCTGCAGCTGCTGCCTCAGGGAAAACCAGATGCACCCATGTTTCCAATGCACATTCAGGTTTCTTAGGAATGTACAGACTTGTCGCAGTTGCTTTGCAGGACTCTGGTATTTGAAATCTGTCACAAAGCCAATTCCAATTTGGGTAATAATATGATAACTCTTTGAGCGCTAGGCGCCACGTACTAAATTTTACTTGAGGGTTCACACATTCTTGCCGACAAGTTCTATGAACCCCGTGTTATAAATAGGGAAACTACCCAGAGTGTCTAAGGGTACATGGTGAGTCAGTTCTATAAATGGTAATCTGGCGGCACATCTATTCTCTAATAACTTTTATCTATTTTTTTTTCTCCTCATAAAATATTCTGTCCTCAGGCATGGTGGGGGCCATTTGTTAACACCTGGCTATGAAGAATTAGCAACTTAAATAAGTTGCTCTGAATCTTTAAAAAAATTTTTTTTAAAGTTGTTGATGGACCTTTATTTTATTTACTTATTTATATGTGGTGCTGGGAATGGAATGCAATGCCTCAAGTGCTCTACCGCTGAGCTACAACTCCACCCTCTGCCCTGAATATTGTTTGGAAGAAGTACTGTTGTAGTTTAGGGTCAGAAAATGAGGGCTTTTATATTATATGTATTTGTCTGTAGTGGTTATTGGTTTTCAAATGTGAGTTACTCTCAAATTTCCTTTCTTTCTAGAGGAGGCAGAGGCTTCATTCTCTTGATCCTCTATTTTCTTCCAGCTGTTTCCAAGTTTGCTGTTTTTGACACTTTAGAAAGTGTGAGCATGAAAATTTAAGATTAGATCACAGAAAGCAAGGTTTTAAAGGCCATAATTCTTCCTTTTTCTTTTGACTTTGGAAATTTATTTGGTAAAAAGTTATAGAGAAGTCTGAATAAAGTGACAGTAGTGCTTAAAATGTAGGTGAGCTACTGGGGCTGTAGCTCAATGGCAGCCTACCTGCTTAGCATGTGTGAGGCACTGGGTTCCATCCTCAGCACCACATAAAAATAAACAAATAAAATAAAGGCCTTCTGTCCTTCTACAACTACATTTTTTTTTTTTTTAATGTAGGTGAGCTTGAAATGTGCCAAAAGACACACAGGATATCCAAATCAGATCTGGAGCGTATGGCTGAGGGTCAGGATGTCCAAGAGATGGAGATGTCATCTTCAAGATGTGTACATGAGAAAGCTGCAATTAAGTTCTCCCTGAAATGCTAGAAGCAGTGAAATGTTGTTCAATCTATGAAAATGGGGCCAGAAAATCTCTACTTACTGTTGTATCAGGTGTGACAAGAACATTTTTCTTTGATACATTTGCGCAGGTCAAAGTGTCACCTTCAAAAAGAAAGTAGGCAAAACAGCCGTGGATCAGTCATAATTAATATTTGCCACAATGTTCAGATTTTTAAGCCAATGAAATAAGCATAAGCTGTTCCCAAACAACCCACATTCAGACTATGTATGAGAAACACACTGACAGGGAAGAATCAATAGAAAAAAAGATGAGAAAAGGTACACCATGCCAATATTAATTAAAAAGAAAGAAGTGGCCTATTAATACTGGATAAAGTTGGCTTCAGAGCACTGAAAATTACCAAAGTGGGAGTATTATGTAATGACAAAAGGACCCAGCCATCAGGAAGATGAAACAAACCTAACTGCATATAGTCCAACAATATACATTAAGAAAAAATAAAACCACAAAGCAAAAATTAGTAGAGTTGGAAAGGGAAGTCGACAAATTCAAAGTTTGAATATCAAGACTGAAGAAGACTTGAACAAATACAAGAGATCTATGAACATGCAAAAACACTGCACTTTACAAAAGCAGAATATATATTTTTTAAAGTATCTATGGAAAAGTAATCAAGATATATCATATTCTGGACTAAAATACAAACAAACAAACAAAAACTGAAATCATGTAGTCCTTTTAGTCCTGATGAAGTCAAACTAGACATTAATACCAGAAAGACAACAGGAACATTTTCAAATACTTATAAATTAAATAATACACTTATAAATATTAATGGATTAAGAGGTAAGTAAATAAGAAATGACAGATACAGCCAAAATGAAAATACAGTATATCAGATAAGTGGAATTAAGTGGTATTAAATGTTTGCATGAAAATAAAGTTTTCAAATCAGTAATTTAATTTTTACTTCAAGAAACTATAAGATGAATAGCAAAATAAACCCAAAGCAAACAGAATAAAGGAAATAAAATAAGAAGCAGAAATCATTGTATTTGAAAATAAGATAAAAATACAGAAAATTAATGAAAAAAGCCGGTTTGTAAAAAAGTATATGAAAATGATAAACTACTATCAAGACTAATTAAAATAAGATTGATAAAAATAAGAAGTGAAAACTAGAAATCACCAATATCAGGAATTAAACAGAAGATTTCACTACTTACATTGTAGCTGATAAGAGAATAAGAAAGGAACCTTACAATCGTGAATTTTATAGTTGGAGTAAAGTTGACTAACTCTTTGAAAAGCTCAAATTACCACAGCTACAACAAGAAAAAAGTTAAGTAGACTTGCAATCGGTTGAGAAATTGAATTCACAGTTATAAAGCTCTTAAAAAAAAAGGAACAAAAGAAAAAAAAAATCTCCAAACCCAGATGGCTTCACTGGTGAATTGTGTAACACATTTAGAGAAGTATTAGCATCAATTTCTTACAACATCTTTCAGAAGACAAGAATACAGTTTCCAAATCATTTTACATAATCAGTATTATTCTGATATCAAAACCTGTCAAAAATAGTTTTGTAAAAAAAAAAAGAAAACAAAAAACTAGAAAACTACAGAGCAACATCTCTCATCAACTTAGATGCAGAAATCTTCAGTAAAATGTCAGCAAACTGAATCTAACAATACATAAACCAACTGTATACCATGATCAGGTGGCATTTGTTGAGGTACACAAGGTTATTTCAACATTTCACTCACATTTGACATAATCCATGATATTAACAGGCTAGTGGAGAAGAATTCATATGATCATATCAATTCTTAGAGAAAATAATTTGTTCACATCTAACATCTACTTAGGATTAAAAAAAAATAAACAACTTAGCCCATTAGGAGTAGAAGGAAATCACCTCAACTTGTTAAAGAATGAATAAATAAATAAACTCACAACTAATTTTATGCTTAATCTGAAAGACTGAATAAGATAGAGAACAAGGCAAAGATTCTGTTCTCTTTCCCCTCACTCAACAAAGTACTAGAATTCTAGACACAGCAATAAGAAAAAGAAATAAAATACATATAGATTAGAAATGAGAAAATAAACAATCTCTATTTGGAAAAAAATGATTGTCTACATTAAAAAATATCTAGGAATCTTTAAAAAAAAACAAAATATCTCTACAATTAATGAGTTTAGCAAGGTTGTAGGATACAAGAACAACACACAAAAATCAATGGTATTTCTTTATATGAACAAGAAAGACTCAGTAGCAGAAATTAAAAACACAATATTTGTAAACATTAAAAAGAAAATTAAAAACTTATGTACTGAATGAAATGTGTACAGCATCTGTTTTAAAAAACGCTGATGAAAGAAATCAAGGAAAACCTAAACAAATAGACCTATCTTGTTAATGAATTGAAAGGCTTAACACAGTAAAAATGCCAATATACTCAAATTGAGGTACAGATTTATTATAAAAATCTCTGTGACATAATTTTTAGACATAGACAAGTTTATTCTAAAATTTATATGGAAAGGCACAAGACCTAGAACAGCTGAAATAATCCTTTCAAAGAAAAATGTGGGGGGAATAACCCAACTTAATGAAAAGTTTTACCATTTATATTATTCAAGACAGTGAGGTTGGCTAGGAGATGAACATGGATTAATAGAATAAAAACCAGAAATTGACTCACACAAATACACTCAACTATTTTTGACAAAGGCACAAAAACAATTCAGTGGCAGAAGGATAGCTTTTTCAACAATGGTAGAAACAGTGTTCTGAAAAAATTGAATATTCATAGGCTAAAGAATGAATCTCTACCTAAATCTCATATTGCTTAACAACTCAAAATGAAAACAAACGTCAAAGCTAAAACTGTAAAACTAAATTTGGACATATATGCAAATGATATATAAAACACACTCAGAAATGAATATAATAATAGGGAAAATCTTAATTAAGTAAATTAGACAATGTCAGTATCTTTGTTATGATACTGTTCTATCATTTTGCAAGATGCCTATTTTAGGAGAAACTGAGCAAACAGTACACGGGATCTCTCAGTTTACTTCTTGCAATAGTATTATTTCTTGCAACTGTATGCGAATTTACCATTTTCTCAATAAAGTTTTCAATTAAAAAATTGATCTTGAGCTGATGAAACCTGTAGTACCAAACAAACCACAGAAAATTGAGAAACTACTCTGTAGAAATGCTTCTACAATGCAGACCCCCTTAAAACTCTTAGTTTATGAAAATAACACTGTTAGCACTTATGAAATGCTATAACAAAATACCTTATACTGGGTGCTTATAAACAAAAGATGTTTATTTCTTACAGTTTGGGAGCAAGGGAAGTCCAAGATCAACATGCTGGCAGATTTGATGTGTGCTCCTGTTGACTGGTTCATAGATGGTGACTTTTCTAGCTCTCTTTCCTCATGCTGGAAGAGAGGAACTACTAGCTCTCTCTTTCATGGGGGTACTAATCCTATTCATTGGATCTCTGCAAATACTACTAAAAAGAAGCTCATGATCAAGAATTTCAAGCCACATGAGAAAATGAAGTACTACAAAATAATGTCAGCAGATGCAATAATTAAGAGATTTATATCCAACAATTTGATATAGAACACATTGAAAAACTTTAACTTAGGATGTTCAAAATTTTCAAGGAAATGCTAAGAGGACAAGAAAATAATCCAGAACATTGGAAAATAACAGAAGGATTGAATAGACAAACTATTGAAAAGTATAGACATAAAAGTATATTGAATAAAATGAATTCCGTAAGTGGATTAAAATAGCAGATTAGGCATAACTCAGGAGAGAATTGACCAGAAAGGTATGAGAAAATTGACCTGGATGTAGTATGGAAAGATGAGGAGATAGAAAATATAAATTATCAGTAAAGAGATGATAAAGGCTGAAATTAAAGAATAGGAAGAAAAAACATACTCAAGAGACTGATGGAATCCTCTGGATTCAGTTATGGAAGGTGTGAGGGATTTGTGGAGGTGGGGTTTGGTAATGAGTCTTAGGTTTCTATCTTAGGAGAAAGGGGAGTTTGAGATATCTGCTGAATACTTAAGTGTGTCCTGTTCAGTTGTGTTTATAATCCCAGGCCTCAGGCAAAAGCAACACTTTGAAGGGGAATTGCTTTTCAGAAAAGCAAACTGAAGCCTGAAAATGGTATAAACTTTTGTCCTGTGGAAAAGCAAAATTCACACCTACAGGTCAGAAAGACTGATTGACAAACAACTAATTCAAATAGAGTGTGGAGTAGGTGAAGACTGATATGAAGAGTGAAAGCCTTTGTTTTGTACAAATTCTTAGTAGGCCATGTGATAAAGAGTAGCCTAATGGTTCACTTACATAAAACTCTGTATATACTGCAACAAGTGAGCATTTTACCCTGACACATAGCTGACTAAAGAGAAATTTTGTTCAAGGATAAGTGAAATAAGTTAGCTTCTCTAGGGAAGTCACTGTTATAGATAGAACAAAGGGCTCATCACTAGAGTTAATTATTGATTTTAGGAAGGTGAGAACCACTCAACATAATTTCCACTTAAATATAGTTCAAAGGGGGTGTATTTGCAGATAGTATCTGTTGAGCTTTAATCAATAGTGAATGAGGGGGATGCCCCAATTTATTTATTTATTAATATATTGTGTCCAAGTCAATAAATTTACAACTATTCTTAATTTGCTTTTATTTACTACCTTTTCTGTTTCCTAGGACACAACATTATAATAATGCTATTGTAATCTCCGATTCAAATCAAAGAGATAGAGACTGTGACACTTAGATTATACAAGTCAGTACTATTACAACAGGTTCAATCAATTTGTTTACCGATTTGCTAAAATTTATTGAGTATTTAAACCATACTGCAAATAACAATTAGGAAAATTTTCTATTTCAGAAGATACTTGAGCAGTGAAGGGAAATAATTCAGAATTCTTGATTTTGTGGTCAAAGACACCTGCTTTGTGGACCACTAGTTGCTTGGTTTTGAGGCAGTTAAGAAGTGTCTCCCTGCCTTCATGAATGAAAGGTGACAATAAAATGACCCACCTCAAAAGAGTGAAGATTGCCTAACTCTAGCCTGTGTAAGGACAGCATTCCTGTGCTCTGCTGAGTTACTCATGATGGATAAAACAGTGCATTCAGGCTGTCTGTATCTGAGTTCTTCCATTTTGTGAGGCAGCAGCTTGCCATAAGCTACTCCATTTTCAGTTTAAGGGCTGAGGTGGTGTGTCGCCACATCCTGTTTGAACAAGTAATCAACCATCCTCTGTCTGGCACAATCATAAGGCATAAACTGATAAATAAGTTAATCCTGCTAATAAGAATGACCACTGTGAACTTATTGAATTAATCAGAAGTACGCAGATGCATGGGCATATCAAACTCATATTGAAAAATCAGGCCCATGAGCATATCAAGCACTCCAGATCACCAAATGCTGCAAACCCTCGTTAGAGACCCATAAAAGGAGGGACACCCTGAGACTGGACAGAGCGGCACCCTGACCCCCTTACCTGGTCACTTGTCAGGAGTCTTTCCTAGGAAAATCACCACAGTTGCATACCCTGAGAAGCTACCACCTTCCAGACCTTGGCCTAGAAACAGTACTTGTATATTGACAGCTCCGTGCCCTGAACAATTCCTTGGCGAGCTCATAATCTTATCTGACACCCTGTAGTGACTCTCTGTGTCTATATCTGCCCTCTGCCTTTGCACTCAGTTCACTCTCCTGAAACCCTGTGGCTGCCTCAACCCTTTCTTAGCCTTTCTGTCTTATATCTCTCTCTCTCCTGGCTGATGACTAACAGGTGACCCACAAGAATTCAGTGAATTGCCACTGATGAAAGTGGTATAACCTGTGAATTTATTGTTTTTCAATAAATGTTGACATTGTGGAGAAACACAACAGTGTTTGGTATAGGTTAATGACAGCATGCTCACGACAACGTAATATTCAATGCCTAGTAGACAGTGTTAAAAAAAAAAGTTAGGTTTCACTACAATTTGACATTTTCTTGCTGCTGTCATTTTATAATCAACCATCAATTCTATTAATGAGAAAGCTTTAATATGGAGTATTTTGACTTATAGTTTTCTGTACGCAGTTGGTGTCAAAGCACAGCCTTCAATGATAGAGGTCGTGTAAAATTAGAAAGGAAGAAAGTCACTTATATTTAGCAGCTGTGTCACAGGCACTGAGAAAGGAACTTACACATATGCTCTCTCATTCAACCTGCCTCAGAGCCTTGTGGAACAGTGGCTATTCTCATTTCAGAGTTGAGATAAGTAAAATCTGTGTCAGAGAGATCATTAGTGGCAGAGCCATTTTAAAAACCCCTAATTCCCCATTTTTTTACTTTATTTTAGAAAAATGTGATTAAGCCCTATTATTGATTGAATGGAGTCTGATTTTTTTCTTCTTTTGATACTTCAGGTGGTTTGAAGCTATCTGTGCACTAATCTCCTTTTACTCTTTCTGTTGTATATGTAACAATGTTAAAAATAAGTCACAAAATAATTATGTTTTGCGTAGTTCCTGGTTGATCTCTGATAAATTATGACCACTTAGGCTATGCAGTCTGAACTGATGAAATTATAATTAGATGATAGATGCTATTAGAAACTAACAGCAGGAGTCAGAGCCTGACCATAAGTGGATAAAAGACTGAGAATCATAGAACTTGGCCACTTGGACAGCCTTAGAAATGTGTGTCCTTAAATTTTAGCAATAAGGAGAAATCAGGCTAGAAGAAGGGTGTAACAAAAGGAAAAACAACTCCATCCCCTACAAATTATCAAAAATTGTTAGCCGGACGTGGTAGCACATGCCTGTAATCCCAGTGACTCAGGAGCCTGAGGCAGGGGGTTCACAAGTTCAAAGCCAGCCTCAGCAAAAGTGAGGTGCTAAGCAACTCAGTGAGACCTTGTCTCTAAATAAAATACAAAATAGGGCTGGGGATGTAGCTCAGTAGTCGAGTGCCTCTGAGTTCAATCCCCAGTACCCCTCCCCTCAATTTTTTAACACCAAAAAGTACACATTGTTACGTGGGCATGGAGACACATGCCTGTAATCCCAGTGATTTGGGAGATTGAGGCAGGAGAATTGCAAGTTTGTGGCCAACTTTGCAAGGCCCTAAGCACCTTAGGAAAACCCTGTCTTAAAATAAAAAATAAAGACAGGTGGTGTAGCTTAGTGGAAAAGCACTCCTGGGTTCACTCTCCAGTGCCGAAAAATACATATTTCATGTTGTCATACATTAGGAAACTTTGTACAATTTTGTATATATTTAGACACATGAATGGATATTTTAAAATAAACGTGTATTGAAAGAAAGCATTTTATGTTAATATCATTAAAGTTTATATTTCATTTGGAAAAAAAGATAAATTACCCCATATTTAAATCCTTGGATGATGGTTCAGAATTTATATTTTTGCTGTCTTTCTGGGTTTATTATATACCTTAGGTGTTTTTAGTTTAGAGTTTGCTTATAGTGAAATGTGATAAAAGTTTAGCATGAAAACATGAGTTTGAATTCCAATCTTAGAGCTCCCTCTTCTGTTTACCAGTAGGTATGATAAATTCTTATTCCTATCCCCAGATTTGAAGATTGGGTCAGAATTTCTATTTCTATTATTAATTTTTTGAAATCTATCTAATTTTGGTAGCTAGTAATTAACAGTTTATCTGAAGTACAGTGTGGTTGACCAGGAACCATTGGGTGTACCAGAAGCTTCTAAAATGCTTATATCTAGGAGTCAAGATCATATGTCAATTGAAGTGCTAGGGACTCCTTGGCCATCATCGAAGAAGAGCTCACTGGTTGCTGGTCTGACAGATGAAAAAACTGAAGCACCAAGCGTTAAAGTGATTTTCTCAAAGTTACATAGCTGGTAGAGCCAGGCAACCAGTCTTCCTGATCCCAAAGTCTGTCCTCCCCTACATGAAAAATGATAGAGACAAGCAGAAGAGTGACGAAAGAGACAGAGAAGAGTTTGTGACTCATTTATTCAATTACTCATCTAACAAGCAAGGTTAGATTTGTGAATTGTATGCATTTCAAAACTAATTTAAATATAATCTAATTTCTAATATCCTAATTGGGAGACAGTTATAATACTGTTAGATAATCTCTTCATGACATAGTTATGTTTACTAAAACTTGTGCTCTCATCCTTTTTTAAAAGTCATAGGAGAGGGCTGGGGATGTGGCTCAAGTGGTAGCGCACTCACCTGGCATGCGTGCAGCCTGGGTTCGATCCTCAGCACCACATACAAACAAAAATGTTGTGTCCGACGAAAACTAAAAAATAAATATTAAAAATTCTCTCACTCTCTCTTTAAAAAAAAAGTCATAGGAGAAGAAAATAGATATAAGTTTTTACACAGTGCCAGCTACATGCTAAGTGTTTTATGTATTTTATTTTTATTAATTGCCACAACAAGAGGTTAGGCATCACTTTTTTTCCTTTTAAAAAAATTAGCAGTCTTTATTTTGTCTATTCGTTTATTCATTTATTTTCTTCTTTATTAAATTATTTATTTATTCTAATTTATTATATATGATGGCAGAATACAATCCATTTCATATTACACATATAGAGCACAATTTTTCAAGTCACTGATAGTACACAAAGTATTTTCACACCATTTGTGTCTTTATACATGTACTTAGGGTAATAATGTCTAACTCATTCTGCCATCATTCCTACCCCCATGGCCCCTCCCTAACCCTCCCTCCCCTTTGACCTATTTAAAATTCCTGCATTTCTCCCATGTTCCCTGCCCATTGTCATTATGAGTCAGCATCCTCATATCAAAGAAAACATTTGGTCTTTGGTTTTTTGGGATTAGCTTACTACACTTATATTCTCCAATTCCATTCATTTGTCTGCAAATGCCATGATTTTATTCCCTTTTAATGCTGAGTAATGTTGCATTGTGCATATATACCAAAGTTTCCCTATCCATTCATCTAGTGAAGGGCATCTGTGTTGGTTCCACAATGTGAATTGTGTTGCTATGCACATTAATATGGTTGTGTCCCTGTAGTACGCTGTTTTTATGTCCTTTGGGTATAAACTGAGAATTGGGATAGCTGGGTCAAATGGTGATTCCATTCCAAGTTTTCAAAGGAATCTCCATATTGCTTTCCATATTGGCTGCACCAATTTGCAGTCCCAACAGCAATATATGAGTGTAGTGTGCCTTTTTCCCCACATCCTCGCCAACACTTATTGTTGTTTGTATTCTTGATAGCTGCCTTTCTGACTGGAGTGAGATAAAATCTTAGAGTAGTTTTGATTTGCATTTCTCTAATTGATAGTGATGTTGAACATTTTTTCATATGTTGTTGATTGATTGTATATCTCTTCTGAGAAGTATCTGTTCAGTTCCTTTGCCCATTTGATTGGATTATTATTATTATTTGGTGTTAGGGTTTTGAGTGCTTTATTATATCCTAGAGATTAGTGCTGTTTCTGATGTGCTTGTGGTAAAGATTTGCTCCCATTCTGTAGGCTCTCTATTCACCTCACTGATTATTTCTTTTGTTGAGAAGAAGCTTTTTTAGTTTGAATCCATCCCATTTATTGATTCTTGGTTTTAATTCTTGAACTATAGGAATCTTAATAAAGAAGTTGGGGCCTAATCTGACATGATGGAGATTTGGGCCTACTTTTTCTTCCATTAGGCACAAGGTCTCTGGTTTAAATCCTAGGTCCTTGATTCACTTTGAGTTTTGTGCATATTGAGAGATAGAGGTTTAATTTCATTTTGTTACATGTGGATTTCCAGTTTTCACAGCATCATTTGTTGAAGAGGCCATCTTTTCTCCAATGTATGTTTTTGATGCCTTTGTCTAATATAAGATAACTATAGTTATGTGGGTTAGTTTCTATGTCCTCTATTCTGTCTACCAGTCTGTTTTGGTGCCAATACCATGCTGTTTTTGTTACTATTGCTCTGTGAATGTAGATGCTCCATTGTTTGGGGCATTTATAACTGTTATGTCTTGTTGATGTATGGTTCCCTTAAGCAGTATGAAATGTTTATCTTTATCCTTTTTGATTAATGTTGGCTTGAAGTCTACTTTACTTGATATGAAACCTCTGCTTGTTTACGTAGACCATGTGAATGGTATATTTTATCCCAAACTTTCACCTTCATTTTGTGGGTGACTTTTCCTATAAGATGCCTGCGTGGAGAGCCACTCTGCACTGGGGTTCCTTATTTATCAAAGCATGGATTCACAATCTACCATCAGGGTACAGGCTTGAGGCTGACACAGACATGAAACAGATATTACCACTTCTATCAAGGGTCAACAATAAGGACCTGGTAAGATGTAACCAAGGTCCCTTTGGGCCTGGCTGCACCAGAGGTTTCTCTACTAGGGGTGCTAACAGTTATCCTGTTGCTGAGGTAACAGGGAGTCTTGCATGGGGTTGCCTGTCTCTTGTTTCTACTAACAGTCAACTTCTTATGATTACCCTCTCACTAGTCATATAATCAAATACCTCCCTATTCTCACATCCTACCTCCTAAACATCTCAGCCAACCCCCCAGGTCCCTGTTATACCATTAGAAACTGTAAACCATTAGGCAAACCTATTGACTATATGGTAGAAGATAACTGAACCCATCATTTCTGATTATAGTGACAAAACTGTAAATGTAAAAATAGAAGTTAACTGATATATGGATGCACGTTGGGTACATTGAGTGTTGTAATATTAATCTCCCCCTTAAAAGTGAGGTATTGGTAACCTATAGGGACACTATAAGACAATACAGCAGAAGTTTTAATACCTCGGATCTACCTTGAAAGAGAGGTAGACATATAGATATCATAAATAAACAAGGGAGGAAAGTGTCCCAAACAAACCAAGATACTACAACAATAGAATTCGCAAATAGTACAGTAGGTGAAATGTCAGAGAAGGAGTTCAGAATATACATAACTAAAATGTTTTGGGAATTAAAGAATGACCTAAATGAGCAGATACAGGCAAAAACCAATCACTCTAACAAAGAGAGAAGAGAACAAATACAGGTGACCATCAATCAAACCAACAAAGAGGTAAGAGACCAAATACAGGTTGCAAGAGATTACTTCAAGAAAGATATAGAGATACTGAAAAAAGACATAAACAGAAATCCTTGAAATGAAAGAAACAATAAGACAATTAAAAAACTCAATAGATAGCAACACCAACAGACTAGATCACTTGGAAAACAGGACCTCAGACAATGAAGACAAAATATACAATCTCGAAAATAAAGTTGACCTCACAGAGAAGATGGTAAGAAACCATGAACAAAATATCCAAGAATTATGGGATACTGTCAAAAGACCAAATTTAAGATTCATTGGGATAGAAGAAGGTTCAGAAATTCAAACCAAAGGAATGCACAATCTCTTCAGTGAAATAATATGAGAAAATTTCCCAAGCATGAAGAGTGCATTGGAAAATCAAATTCAAGAGGCCTATAGGACACCAAATGTACACATTACAACAGATCTACACCAAGATACATTATAATGAAAATGCCTAGCTTACAGAATAAGTATAGACTTTTAAAGGCTGCAAGACAGAAAAGTCAGATTACCTATAAAGGAAGATCAATTCAGATCTCAGCAGATTTTTCAACCCAGACTCTCAAAGCCAGGAGATCCTGGAACAACATATACCAAGCCTTGAAAGATAGTGGATGCCAACCAAGAGTCTTATGTCCAACAAAATTAGGCTTCAAATTTGACAATTAAATAAAAACCTTCCATAATAAACCAAAACTAAATGAATTTACAGCAAGAAAGCCTGCACTACAGAACATTCTTGGCAAAATATTTCACAAGGAGGAAATGAAAAATGATAAAAATCTGCAAAGGGAAGAACTACAATAAAAGAAAAGCCAATCAAAGAAGAAACCAAGTAAAACTAAATACCAAAAATAAACAAAAATGACTGGTAATAAAATTCATATCTCAATAATAACCCTCAATGTTAATGGCCTAAACTTACCAATCAAAAGACATAGGCTGGTAGATTGTATTTAAAAAAAAGACCCAAGAATATTTTATTTATTTTTGACAATTTAAAATTCATTATTTTTAGATATACAGGACAATAGAGTGTATTTTGACATATTATACATACAAGGAATATAATTTACTCTAGTTAGGATCCCATTCTAACTATGTATATCATGTGGAGTTTCACCAGCTGTGTATATATGAACATAGAAAAGTTATGTCCAATTCATTCTACTGTCTTTTCCATTCTGATTCCCTCTGCCTTTCCATTATTCCCCTTTGTCTAATCCAATGAACTTCCATCCCCTCCCCCACTTATCGTGGGTTAGCATCCACATAAAAGAGAGAACATTTGGCCTTTGGCTTTTGGGGATTGGCTTATTTCACTTAGCCTAACAGTCTCCAGTTCTACTCATTTACCGGCAAATACCATACTTTCATTCTTCTTTATGGCTGAGTAATATTTCATTGTGTATTCATGTCACATATTCTTTATCCATTCATCTGTTGAAGGGCAACTTGGTTGGTTCCATAGCTTTGCTATTGTGAAGTGAGCTACTATAGACATTGATGTGGCTGCATCACTAAAGTATACTGATTTTAAGTCCTCTGAGTATATAGCAGTCTTAATTGTAAGAGAAGTTTCAGATTCACAGCAAAATTTGGGATAGAGGATCCCCTGTACCACTGCCCTGCCCCCATCCACAACTTCCTTCTTATCCACAAACCTGTTTCAACTGATGGAGCTACATAGACACAGCATTATACCAGTCCATGGGTTACCTTAGGGTTCACTCCTGGTGCTGTGTACTCTATGGATTTAGACAAATACATGATGGCATGTAACCATCATTATTATGTGGTACAGAGTAGTTTCACAGCACTAAAAAAATGTACTCCATGTATCCATCCTATCTTCGTCCTTAATCCCTGGCAGCTACCGATCTTGTTATTGTATTCATAGTTTTGTATTTTTTAGAAATTTCTATATTTGAACTCCTACAGTATGTAGCCTCTTCAGAATGTTTTTTCCCACTTAATAGTGTGCATTTAAATTGTCCCCATGTATTTTCATGGTTGATAACTCATTTCTTTAAATGTTGAATAATATTCTATTGCCTGGATATAAGAGTTTATCAGTTCCAGAGAACATCTTAGTTGCTTCCAAGTTTAGGCCATTTTAAATAAAGCTGTCACAAACACTCGTGAGCAGATTTTTGTGTGTCATAAATTTCCACCTCTTTTGAGTAAATAACAAGTGGCACAATGCTGGATAGTATGGTAAGTGTAGGTTTTAGCTTTTTTTTTTTTCTCTAAACTTTAGTTTTAATGGCTCTCAAAATTGTGTGACAGATTTTCAGTCAAGTTGTTTCCATTAGAAAGTACTGATTTTAAAAAAAACTAATAACTGAAAACTGCCACATACACACACACACCAAAAATGCCCCAGTGGTCCAAAAAACATTCTCCTTTCCTCTGAAGTTTTCATGGTGCATTGTTATCATAACCAGTCTTTTACAATTAAACCTGAATGGCCAATTGGGACAACAAGTTTTGAGATTGTTCTTTCATAATGGATTAAGTCTGGGGTGGCAGGCATTAGGGGTAATATTTCTTTAGCTTTCTGGACTGTCATAACCTGCCTGGAATCAAATCAACAATGTCAGTTTCACATGAATTCAAGAATTTAGAACCATCTTCCAGGTTCTTACCAGAATGATGATCAATCATTTCTTTCAGCTCTGCAACTTGCAAGCATTGTGAGCTGTGTGACAATCCAGGACAGGGGCACTGATGGCTTGGCAGGTTCAGGATAATCACTGAGCAATGAAACTAGCTGCTTCCATCAGTGGGTCATTTTTGATGTCACCAGCAACATTGCCATGATCAGCATATTTGATAGACTCGTTCTTGACATTAAAGCCCACATTGACCCCAGGAAGAGCTTCACTCAAAGCCTTATGTGCCTTTCAACTGACTTGACTTCAGTTATGACATGGACTGGAGCAAAGGTTCCACTGGGCCCACAGGCACATTAATAATATCATTAATTTTGTAGACATCCTGGAAGGACAAATGAAAAGACTTGGATGCACTGGTGGTAGGATGAATCCAAAGCTTCAAGCACCATGATTCCCCTGGCACTGCCCTTTTTACGGGTGACTTTCCATCCCTTGAACCAAGGCATATTAGCCTTGGCTCCAGCATACTGGAGCCAATTTCATGCCTGAAATTCCAACCAGAAATTGGCACAAACTCCTCTGTGTCAGAATTGTAGCCAGTTTTCTTAACGTGGATGCTGACTTCCTTAGCCCATTTCTTCATATTTCTTCTGACTCTAGGGTCACTCACTGGAATTCATTTTATTAACACCAACAATACGGTTTTTCACACTCAGTGTGTAAGTCAGAAAGGCATGTTCAGGGATCTGCCCAATCTTGGGGATACCAGCTTCAAATTTACCAACACCAGCAGTGACCATCAGGGCAGCACAATTGGCCTGAGATGTGTCTGTAATCAGGTTTTTGGTGAAATCTCCATGGCTGTGGGCATGAGTTCTAGTCACATAATACTTACTGGTCTCAAATTCCCACAGGGATATGTCAACGGTGATACCATGCTCATGTTCAGCTTTCAGTTTATGCAAGACTTAGGCATACTGAGGGGCCCTTTACCACCTTAGCAGACTCCTGTTCTTTTTTTGTTGATCCCACCACATTTGTAGATCAGATGTCCAGTAGTGGTGGACTTGCCTGATTCGACATGTCCAATGACAACCATGTCAATACAATTTTTTTCCTTTTCCATTTTGGCTTTGATTTAGTGATGGTTTCCAAAACACTTGTGTTCTGGCTGCAACCCTGTTGCCAAAAAACATGTGTTTGATTTTTAAAGAAACTCCCAAACGGCCTTTTGAAGTAGTCATACCCTTTTAGCATCCCCTTCAGCAACAAATACAAATTCCTGTTGCTCCCCATCTGTGTCAGCATTTAGTGTTGTTGTGGAGGCATTGATTTTTTCATTATCTTGACAGGAAAATCATATGTATTTGGCCTGCCCCAGTGGTCTTGGGTCACTCCTGTTGTCCGGGTGTAGTTATTAATAATGCCCCCTGTTTCACTGTTCAAAGTATCTCAATTTGACTAATCTAGTCTGTGTTTTTCTAATCACCTGTGTACCACACTGGTGGGAACCATGGGCAGAGAAGTTAAACAACTTTTCCAAGGTAACCAGTTTCTAAATTGTCCAGTACTGCAACTAGAAGAAAATTGTGCCTGACCCTAAAGCTGCGAAGATGGTGTCCATCTGTAACATCTTCAGAATTTCTTCAGGACATTCTTTACCTTCCTTTACTCTTTGAGAGATATGATTTATTGCTTATCTTGCAGACTTTACAGGCTAAGTCATAACTGCAGTTAAACGTTCTCCATAAAATATAATTCCATTTTCAAAATGAAACATAGGTCTCCCTGATGCAACTACTCATGAATGCTAACAGCTCTTTAAATGGCTGCATTTGGTTACTTTGTAGATTGATCACCACAGAGTGCTTTGCTAGGTCATATCAAAGGCTCATATTGAAAGGCTGTATTGTCTTTGCTTAATATTCTGTCCTTTCTGTAAGGCTCTATCAGATCAAAGTGTTGACCTTGTTGAATAATAATTTTACTGATGAGTTCTTGGTAAAATGGTGTCATTGTCAGAGAACAAAGTATCCTTTGTATTAAAACTTTAATGATGGGGTCATGTATAGATTGTTGAAATTCATCCTCAGGAAAGCTGTGCACAGGTGTATGAACACAGGGTGATTAGTGAAGGATTGGGGTGGGATAAAGTTGAAGTGGGGGCTGCACAGTTACTCTTGGGGGAAGAATTTAAGAAAAGGCAGCCTAGGAGATATGTGGGAAGTGTGTGCCTGAAGAAAGAGTTCTCCCTCCTTTTAAAAAAGGAAGGTGGTAGGCTGTAAACATTTTGGTAGCAAGAAATTATGCTAGATAAAACTCATTAACTTTAACGTGACTTAACACATTTCTTCTAGGCAGAAATGTCTGCATTAGTTGACAGCCTAGGCAAGGGTAGATATTCAGTGTCAGTGAGGGGTCTGCCTAGAAAGTCTCAAGTCAGAGGTGAGGGGCTATCTGCTCTGACAATTAGCAGGGCATCTCTCAGGACAGTGTTATAAATTTATGGGCTTAAAGAAATATTTGTGTTATGTTTTGTAAAAGTCATTCTCTTCCTGGGCTTTGTTCCTGTATCAGGAACCCAATATCAGAAATATTGTGTGTGTGTGTGTGTGTGTGTGTGAGAATATATATGTATATATATATATATATAGATAGATAGATAGATAGATATAGATATATAGATATATAGATATATAGATATAGTCTTCTTCCCCAGCTTAAAATAGCATAAACTTTCTCACTTTTGTGTTTTTTTTAATGTGGTGAGAAAAGGATTATGTGTGTGTGTGGATGTGTGTGTGTGAAATAAGGGAAAAGGAGAGAGAAATATTGCAAAATTTAGTGAAAAAACTATCCTGAAATCTCACAGAAGCACTTCCACAAAGTCAGCTAGCTGTGAACCTGTCCAATTTTTGCAAAATCTATGGGAAGGATTCTTCACCATTTTTCTCAGCATCTTCTTTTTTCAACTTGGCTTATTAGAGATTACCAGAATGTATTTCAAAGTACATTACCCAAACCCTTCTTTTCTTTTTCTATTCACATGCTCTTGTGTGTTGCCTCTTAATAGCCCATAATCAGGTGAATTGTTTATGCTGCAGTTAAGTGAAGGTGGCTTCATGCTGGAGGCCCCCTGCTGGGTTGCCATGGCAATGCCATGATCACTGATTCAGCATTAGAATTTTTGGCCACACTATTGAAATGAGCATAGAGGGAAGGCAAGTTGAGATTTTAGATAACAGGAGATCCAAAGTAACCTCTGTTATATTTGTCCCTTGCATATGCAATAGACGTATTCCATGAAGTTTAGTGTGTGTGCGTGTGTGTGTGTATAAACTTTATACAGTAAAATCCAGTTACAGGTGTATTAAAATAGTCTGATAGGTATACTCATTTGGTTTGAAAATAAAAAAAAATATTAAGTTTTTTTCTTTTTTTTTTTTGCTCCTATTGTTTTTAGTGATAACAGGACCTATTGCCTGGTTATATTAGTTTTAGGAAAATTAAACTTCCTAATGTATGAAAAACACTCAGCTGGTATTTGATGTCATAGTAGGCAGATTTCTGAAGATGTCTGCCCAAGTTTCCTATTCTCTCATTATTAAACCAAACACTAATCTGGATACTATCCTGAAAGGAGCTTTCTAGAAGTGGTTAAGGTTACATATCAGCTGACCCTAAAACAGAGATTACCTTTAATTATCTAGATTGGTCCACTTTCATCATAGGAGTCTGTGAAAGCCACAAAAGTATCACTCAGACAGAGACGGCTGAAGGAGAAGTCAGAGACATCTGAACCATGAGTAAAACGTGATCCAGTGCTGCTGTGAGCCAAAGAATGTGGGCAGCCTCCAGAAGCTAAGAACAACCCCTGGCCAACAGCTAGCCATGACACAGGTACCCCCGTCCAACAACTGCGTGGAGCTGAATTCTGCCAACAACCTAAGCGAATATCTACAGATTCATCTCCAGAGCTTCAGAAGCAAATGAAGTCTTGACAACACTTTGATTTGAACTTGGTAGGTCCCAGAGAACTACCTAAGTCTAGAGGCATTCCGACTTACAGGCCTATGAGATGATAAAATAGTGTTGTTTTACGCAGCTCAGTAAGTGGTAATTTGTTATGACAGAAATACAAAGTCATGACCAAGGCCTAGCTTTTCTTTTTCTTCCTTTCTTTATTCCTGATGTACTTCTTCATCTTTGCTCTCCTTTCCCCTATCAGTATCCTTAGGTTCCTTTTGTGTGTGTGTTACAAACACATATGAAATCAGAGGGAGTGAGAGAAAGAGATGCCCTATTCTCTTTTCAGAGACATATTCTGCTCCTGCTTTTTCTCAGAGTGCTCGTTTCTCCTATACAGAAACCATAAGAGGCTGACGTGGGAGTATTTTAATGTATTTGAGAAAGAAAAAGGGGGACACTATGAACTGGAGAGATCGTGGTAGGAAATGAGGCTGGATATGTATCCTGTGGCTAGCCTTGAGACTGTCTTTCAAGTCATGGTCAGGTTTCAAGTCGTGGTCAGGTAAGTTGATTTCATTCCAAGCATATGAGGAAGTTATTAAAGAGATTTAAGGTAGAAGAAGTGACATGATCCAATTTATATTGTAAATGCATCCTTCTACTTACTAAGTGGAGAATTCGATAGGGGCCAAGACAGGAAGCTTGTAAAGCTAGTGAGAAGGTTAGGAGAGTGATCTAGGAGAGGGAACCTAGCTGCTTGCTCTAGGGTGTGGGAGGCAGAGATACTAAGAATTGCCATATTTGGGGCACAATTTTAAGGTGGAGCCTACAGACCAGAGGGTGGTTCACCACTCCAAATAAGCTAGTCTGATTTGCTAACCAGGCTATTGTGCTCATCTCTTGTTGCTCACTGGATTCATAAAATGTCATCTGTCCCATATATGCTGTCTCTCCAAAGTGAAAATAACACACTTCTTGCCCTCTGACACTGATCTGTGGGGCTTGGACCCATTACTCGAGCTTTGATGATTCTCTGTTTCTATATAGAATCCTCCCCAATATGTTCTTTGGTCTCTTGAGCAAGCAGGCCTGAGTGAACTCACCTTGGTGATGGAGGTACTAGAGAATAAGAGTCTGCTCCTGGAGAGTTGGCTGAGCTGGTGTGGGCACAAGTACGTGGAGGATTTGTGTGGGCTGCTTAGTGTTATGTTCCAGGCATGGTTAACGATTCTCACCATTGTGGGAATCTTACAACTTTAAAAAAGGAAACTGGTTTATCCTGGATTACATAACAGAAGATTAACCTGCCTCTTATCCGAAGGCATTTGCTCTTCTGCTTATGGTATTCTTCCTTTCACTTGTACTTGCTTTTCCTTATGCTTTATTCTGGCAAAAAAAAAAAAAGTCCTTTAAATCTGTAAAATACTTCCAGCTATTTTGAAATCAAGAAAGGATTTCAATATCAAATGAATGAACAAGCAAATTAACATGTGCCGTTTACATAAATAAAGTACTTAGAAGGTTTATTTTACTTTATTTTATTATTTGCACAGGGGATTGAACTCAGGACACTTTATTATGGAGTGTCACTTCAGCCCTTTTTATTTTTTATTTTGAGACTGGGTCTTGCAAAGTTGCTTAGGGCCTTGCTAAGTTGAAGAGGCTGGCCTTGAATGCCTTAGAAGGTTTATAGTGAAGACTAGGTTGGGGAAGGATTACTTATCTTACAGAGGAGGGCTTCATGAGACATTTTATTTTTATTTTTTTGGCAAATAAACATATTTCTTTATTAAACACATGGTTAAAAAAACCTACATACTATATGTCAAGTACCACTCAAGTTCTCGACAAAACAGTAGTAAATAAGAGAGATAAGTTTTATGCTTTAAGGGGCTCAACTTTTGTGTGGATGATTCATAATAAACACATTAGACTGTTATATCCTGAAAAGTAATTATACATGCTCCGAGGATAGTGAACAAGTGGAAGGGATGTGACCAGCAATAGACAGAGGGGAGTTAAGAATGACCTGAGAAGGTGACATTTGAGTTCACCAAGTATAATTAAGGCTGGAAGATACTGAAGCACTTGCAAAGGCTCTAAAAATAAAAAAATAAAAATAAATAAAATAAAAAAGTGAGTTTAGGAAAGAGAAAAAGGAAACTGGTTTATCCTGGATTACACAATAGAAGATTAACCTGCCTCTTATCCGAAGGCATTTGCTACTACATCTTACTGACAGAGGATGAGGAAGAAGTTTCTGAAGGAAGACAGAAAATAGGCAGAAGCTAATGAGAAGAATGGCTTCAATTGTCTGTAGAGTGAAAAGATATTGTAAGAAATTCAGCAGGGATGTATTGTGACCTGACTTGTGGTTGTTTTTTTTATTATTTCTTACATACATGACAACAGTGGAATGCATTACATTCATAATTATCCATTCACAGCACAATTTTTCTTAACTCTGTATATAAAGTATGTTCATGCCAAATTATGCCATTATACATGAGCTCTCTTATTTTTTTTTTTTGCATTACAATTCTTAATACACCTTTATACCACAATTTATCACATCTCTGTTTGTATATAAGGTATGTTGACACCAAATTCACATCTTCATACATGTATTTTGTATAATGATGTCCATCTCCTTCCACATCCTTGCTATTCCCTTTCTCCCTCTCTTTCCCTCCCACCCCTATTCCCTAACTAGAGGTAATCTTCCTCCCATGCTCTCCCTCCTTACCCCACTTTGAATCACCCCCCTTATATCAGAGAAAACATTCGGCATTTGTTTTTTTTGGGATTGGCTAACTTCACTTACTATAATCTTCTCTAATGCCATCCATTTCCCTGCAAATGCCATGATCTTGTTCTTTTTTAGTGCTGAATTATATTCCATTGTGTATAAATGCCACATTTTTTTTTATCCATTCATCCACTGAAGGACATCTAGGTTGGCTCCACAGTTTAGCTATTGTGAATTGTGCTGCTATAAACATTGATGTGGCTGTGTCCACATAGTATGCTGTTTTTAGGTTCTTTGGGTATAGTCTGAGAAGAGGAATAGCTGCTTCTCATGAAACATTTTAAAGCTTACTTTTCATGTATATGAAAGGGAGTAGAACTTTAATATTGATATTCTTCAAACACAGGGACTTAGAAAGTAAGCTTGAATATTTACTAGAAATATGGAGAATATGATATGTATTTATTAGAAAGAATTTCTATGCAGATAAAATCGTGACATGTTGGAAGAGATCAATGAAGGTAGTTGTGATTTGGACTTAGATGATTCTTTAAAATAACTTGATTTCTTCTGTCTGAGACCACTTATTTGTGATTCTATGTGGACAGGATAGAATAGATGGTTAAATGAAAATAATATTTTACAAATAAAAGGTACAACTAAGATTTGACTTTCCCATAAATTTACTTTTGAAAACAATATAATTTGCAATTAAAATGTTCTAACCTTTTTATTATGTAATAAATAGCATTATGTCCTATTTGCATCAGTTTTTAATGTGGTGTTTAGAGTAAAAAATTATGAGCAAAACCAAGCAGCAAGTGAAATTTATGACAATTTATGACTCATTTTTTGTTTGTTTATTGTCTCTATATTCAGCTGGAGAACTAGTATTGTAATAGATTATAAACAGGAATTATCAGCCAAGATTCAACCATGCACTATTATAACCAGAATAAATTTCAGATTAAAAATGAATAATTCAGGAAATATTTCTCAGAGCTTTTTTTTTTTTTTTATAACATTGCAACTCTAATCAGCAGGTGGAATTTAATAGCACCTGGATTAATCAGAAACTAATAAGGTAAAAAATTGCTTCCTCTCTAGATACATAAAAATTTTTTCTCATTTGCACTGACTCTTTTTAAAGGGAGAAATCATTCATAGGCTTTTATCAAGTAGCTTGAGGGTATAGCAGAGTAATAGAGAGCCTGCCATGTGAAATGTCAGTTACAGTTATGGACCAGAGATGAATTCACAGCAAAATGTACTCTATTGGATTATTAGTCAGAGAGGCTTCTTGGTGTTGCTTGTCACTTAATGTACATGGATTCTCATGTACACCCACACACACCACTGCTACTCTTGTTGCCCAATATTCAGTTTAATCAAGGGGCTTTCCAGCCAGGAACTACTCATCTGCCTATGTTCCCTTCTTTCTGCCTGGGTTTGACTGGGTTTCAGTAGTGCCAAGCTATTGATTGATAGATAATTTAGTGGAAATAACTAATTTCATATTTCCATGACTTTCTGGTGGGGCATGAAGACTTACTCCTACAATGCCTAGTATAGTGTAGATCTGGACAAGATTGATTAATCTAGGGTGGCAAACTGAGAGGTGATGAATTATTTGGATGAATCTGCAAATGACCGAACAGCAAGCTTCCACCTATATTAGAAGCACTAGTTGTATTAGTTGGGGGTCTCCGGAGAAACAGAGCCCATAGGATATGCATAGATACACAGAAAAAACTGTATTATGAAGCACTGGTTCACATCAATACAGAGGCTAAGAAATGCCATAAACTACTACCATTGCAAACTAGAAGCCCGAGAAAGCTAGTCGTGTAACTCTAGTTCAAGCCTAAAGGCTCAAGAATGAGAACTGATGTCCCAGAAGAGAGACCACAGATGTCCCAACTCCAAATAAAGAACAAACTCACTCTGCCTCCTCATGTTTGTACCATTTGGGCCCTTAATGGTTGCATGATGCCAACCCACACTGGTGGGATTTTTTTTTACCCAGTTTACACAAATGCTATCTCTTCTGGAAACATCCTTATAGACACACCCACAAATGTTTTTACTGGCTATCTGGGTATCTTTTAGCCTAGTCAAGATGACAAATAAAATAAACCATTGTGCCAGTGTACCATGATAACCATCACTGTGTGACACTGCTGGGTTTTAAAAACACCTTTGTGAGCTCATTGGAGTGCAGTCTGCTACTCTGAGTTTTTTAAAAAATCATTCTACTTTATAATATTTTCTGGATCTTGTGATATTTGTAGTTAGAATCAGGTTTTGAAAAAATCTAAACTTGTTTCTCACTCGAAAGTCTCCGATAAAAGGGCAATATGAGTTTAATATAATAAATTCAGTTGTTTTATATTGTCAATAAATTAATAATAGAAAGATAAAAAACAAGTCTCTCTTGTTATTTTTTCATGTTGACTTTTTTTTTTTTTTTTAATTTTTTATTGTGGGTTGTTCAAAACATTACAAATTTCTTGACATATCATATTCCACACTTTGATTCTAGTGGGTTATGAACTCCCACCTTCACCCCATACACAGATTGCAGATTCACATCATCATGTTGACTTTATAGAAATGTTTTCTCATTTTTAGTTTTATGCTTCACACATTACACTAAAATAGCTTAAATAAGTTTTTGTTTTGCTCATGTAGCATTGTTTTATAGAACTAAAAAAGTAAAACAAAATAAGTTAGATTATTATTATTTTTAAAAATATTTATTTCTTTAGGTGTAGATGGACACAACACAATGCCTTTATTTTTATGTGGTGCTGAGGATCGAACTCTGGTCGTCCCGTGCGAGGCGAGTGCTCTACTGCTGAGCCACAATCCCAGCCCCAAGTTATATTATTTTGTTAAAATAAAAGAACTTAACTGTCTACCTTGGGTAAGGATAATAATAAATCAACTGATCTTTTAAATAAGACTTTTTTTCTTTTAACAGAGCTGTAAAGTTAGTCATAAAATAAATCATTATTTTAAAAGGTATTACATATAGCTTAGATTGAACTTGATTTGAATCAAATCTATATTTCTAGTCTTAAGATGCTGTTAAAAATATCTGGTTGGACATTTCAGTCAGAACTGAGCTTTTTGTCTTAATGGTATCTTTAAGTCTTGACTGAAATTTCCTGTCAGAATAGTAAGGGAATGGCTCAATTCTTCTTATTGCCTGATAATTTAGAAATTCCTAGAAGCCCTTATGGCTGTACAGTTATTTCATTGCTAAGTTTTCATATAAAATCTTAGAATCACTGAAATGTAGAACCCAAGAAAAATATTGACAAAAATAAAAATTAAATTGTTTATTTTATCAGAAGTTTTTAAATTAAAAGTTCATTTATACTTTTTAAACACTAGATGGCACTAAAACACATCATGATAAATTCCGTTACTCACCATGAGATCGTATTAATAATTTGTTGAACACTTAAGATGGTGCTTTCTTTATCTGTGTTTTTAAAAATAAAAAATTTAAGGATGTTCTACTAGAGGCATTGATTATTGAAATAATATTACAAAAACTGTAGAAGTACACAATATTTAGTTAGGAATTATTCAAAGTATTACTTTGTTGGCTTAAGATAGCACCATATATTAATTGTTTTTATCACATGAGTTTGCTTCTTCGGAATTCCCTAAGAAGAAGAAATACACTGCAAATAAAAATAATGAATAGGTCTTGAATTGTTGGATAGTCTGATAAATTATGAGAAATAAATCATAAAGCACACTGGGAAAATATTTAAGTTTTTGACAAACAATACTTCTTTTAACAAAGATAACATAAAACTAACAGTATGCCACTACAAGAGAACATCAGTAACAAGTCTTTTGTCAATCCAAGTGATATGTACAGTTAGTCACTGCACAGGATAATTGGAAATGCCCCCAAATCTCACAATTTTAAGGCTTTCCTAAATTTGACAGTATTCCAAAAATTTTACGACCATTAATTATGATTCTTGTGAAGCTGATAGAAACTTTTATATGTTATCAATAATAACAAATTTGGATCAGCTGCACCCGAGGAAAAACTGAGTTAATTTTTTTTTTTGTCATATGGAGACACGATTGAACATTGTAGCTAGTAGATGGAGTGTGTCAGATGATAAAAGTATTCTGAGCATTACAATAGTTTCTTGTGCTTTTTGTAATATTTGTCTGATGTTAAAAGATTTTGATTTGTTGTGACTTTTTTTTTCTCCTTCAAAATACATTTTCATTTTTAAAAAATATTTAACTTCGGATTCTTTTACTTTGATAGGGGCTTTAAAAACTATGTAAGCTCCCATCTGTACACATATGAATCCATTCTATTCCAACTCCTTTTAGTTCCTGCTAATGTCTGGTTATTTAACTTTCTGGTCTTATCTACATTCAGCCATTTACCTTGTATCTCTATTAAAAAGGATTTTTCATATTCCAAGCAGCTTTTTATTTTTATTTTTTTACTACTAGGCTTCTGTTTATGTTGTGCTCTCTCTTTCTCTCTTTACTTTTAATGCCTTTTCCATTCTTTTGGAATTGCCTTTCTGATTTCTACTTAGATGGATCTACAAGACACAGTTCATACATGTTCTCCTAAGAAAAGGGCTCTGAATTCTCCTTTAAACCTCCATGTTACTTCAAGCCAGCCAAGAAAAATTTCTCCCTCATTTACAAAAACATATCTTTATTTCTTTTGTGACATATTTCTATGTACACATTATATATATTTATGCATCCGTTATTTCTCTTCTTGGTCTCTTAACTTGCTGATGAAGGCCTAAACCCTACCCACCTTTTGTCCCTTATAGTACTTAGCACAGTTCACTATACATTATAGGCAACCCATAAAAATGTGTGAATTAAATTAAAGGATACATGAAAGTTGTTTTACCTGATGGCCACAGCATGGTTTTCCCTGCTTATTTATTTGAATTCTTAATGTATTGGTCTTATATTTAAAATAAAATCTGTAACAATCAAAGACTCTTGGAAAAAAAGAAAAAGGATGTTTTCTTGCATGTTTATAAAAATTGTGGTTTTCTCTCAATATGGACAGTACCCCAAGAATGAAATTCCCAGAGAGGGCTGGCAGTTGAGTTTCTGTTTGGTGGAAGTATTCCCAGAATCTGGGGATATTCTTCCTTATATCCTAAAGGAAGATCTAGGTGGTATAGGATAGCATCCTTTGTACCTATCCAGAAGTATTGATGGCTTGGATCAGAGTATAGCAGTAGGAGTTAGGAGAAACTCTCAATCTGTAAATACATTTTGAAGTTGAAATTTATAGCACTGAATTAACATTTTCTGATGGATCATATTTGGGACATGAGAAGAGTAGAAGAGGCAAAGTTGACATCATGATTTTTGGCTTCTGCAAATTGGTGGAATGAATGTTTCATTGACAAGGAAAATGTCAAAAAGCTCATTTGGGGATAAATGTTAAAAGCTATGTTTTGTGCTTATTGGGAAATATTTATTACACAGTGAAATAATACAGTGTTCTGGAATTCTTCAAGTTGTCATTAAGTTTGTAGATGAGATACTGGTTAAATAATCTAGGTTGACAGTTTAAACAGCCAAGAAAAAAAAATCCAGTGATTGAACAATAGTACATTCTGGACATTTAGAACATAGAAATATAAAGAGTAACTAGCAAATGAGATTGTTAAAAAAATACGTGAAGGTAGGATTAAGATCAGTTCAGTGTGATATCCTAAAAGCCAAATGAAAACAATGTTTCAATAGGAATGAGGAGCAAATGATTTCCACTGCTAATGGTAGGACAAGTAAGATGAAGACTAAGAAATGGCCACTGGGTTTAGCTAAATAGAAGTTCTGGTAACTTTGAGCAAAACAATGTTCATTGAATGTTGAGGGTAAAGTTTGTTTGCTGTGAATTAAAGAGACAGTGGTGAAAAGAGCAAGTGCATAAATTCTCTTCTAATGGTCACTTTGAATTATCAACTTGATTGGATTAAGATATGTCAAAGATTATGAGGCTTCTGGGTGTGTCAGTGAGGGTGTGTTTAGGAATGATTGGCATGTGGGATAGCAAACTGAAGTGGAGACCCTCCCTAAGTGTGGGCAGCACCATCCAATAGGTTGGAAACTTGGATGGAATAAAAGTTGGAAGAACAAGGAGGCAGCAGCAGATGCAAGCTCAACATGTTCTTGATTGCTGCCGTTATTGCCTGAAGACATTAGAATCTTGCTCCTTCACTCTTCCAGAGAGACTCTGCCAGTGATTCTCCAGGGAGTTTCCAGAAGCCTTCAGTCTCAGACTGGGGTCAGAGAGTTGATCCCTCTTATTCTGAGGCTTTAGCATCTTAGATTGTGCAGCTACTGGTCTCTCCAGCTTTCCAACCTGCAGACAGCCATTGTGAACTATCCAGCTTCTGGTTGCATAAGATAATCTATTATATCTCTTTTTTATATTCTTACCTCCTATTGGTTCTGTTTTTCTAGAGAACCCTGACTATTACAGAAATTGGTACCAGGAGTCGTTCTGGAGAAACAGAATTTTAAGGATGAATTTCCTTAGTTTGTTTTGTGGTTTTTGGAGTTGGCTGTCTAAATTGGTTAGGCCTAATGTTGCTAAGTCTATCCTACTGGTACTATGGAGAACACTGGTAATCTATGGTGTGAACTTTAAACTTTTTAAAACTTTATAAAGTGAATACATTTGATGATGCTCCCAGTATGGCACTTGTAAAAATCAAGGAGTTTAATGACTCTATACATGATACTTTTGAATACTTCTGGAAGTCTAAGAAATATGACGATATTGGTTGGTTGCTTCTGGCTTCCATAGACAAAGTAACAAAGGAGAAGGATGAGCTCAGAAATTTAGTTTCTCAGCTGCAGACGTTCATAACTGATCTGAAAGCTGATCAGTGTGTTGTGAAGGAGAATCTTCTTTCTTGTAGTCATAGGGCTGAGGTTGCTGAAAACCAAACACAAACCCTTATCTTGCAATTGACTGAATTAGGATGCAAGCTTAGCTCTCAGTCTCAAAAGGTATCTGCGGTTAAAGGGAGTCCGCTGCTTGGAAAAGAATGGGATCCTGTTAATTGGGATGGTGGTGTACGGGAGGAGCCTGAGGGGGCTGGAGACATTAAACTCCTACATTATGATGCATTTATTTTGCCAGAAGTTGTTGAGTCCTCACCCTTATCTATGGCTGATGCATTCCTACCCCCATTCTCTGTCTCTCTGTTGCATTGGCTTCTCCACCTCCGTTGGAGGGAACTAATCCTGCTTTGGCTGTGGAAATAGCAATGACATTTCATGATTTATTGATCAGCATTAAAATGTTGATACTACACAGGACCCACCCTTACTACCCATTTTTGCTTCTATGCCTATAACTAGATCCAAGTCTAAGTAGGCTCCTAGAGATGAGATAGAGTATGATCCACAAGGAAATATACTACACTCCAAAGGAACTTCTTGAGTTTTCTAATTTATATAAACAGAGGTTTGGGGAACATGTGTGGGGATGGATTTTAAGGGTGTGGGATAATGGTGGAAAGAATATAAAATTAGATCAGGCTGAATTTATTGATATGGGCCCATTAAACAGATTCTAGATATAATATAGTAGTTTGCAGTGTTAAAAAATTAAGGTACTAATAGTTTGTTTGGATGGTTGGCTCAAGTATGTGTCCAAATATGGCCTAGGGTGAGTGAGCTGGAAATGCCTGATCTCCTTTGGTTTACTAGGATGAAGGAATTCAGAGGCTCGGAGATATTGGAATGCTGGAGTAGATCTGTTGCGTCTGACCTTCTCCTCCATTCTGGGAGGATCCAGAAGATGGATCCTTCACCAAAACTATAAGAAACAAATTTGTGAGGGGAGGATCAGCATCCTTGAGGAACTTTGTCATTGCTCTTCTCTGTATGCCAGACCTTACCATGCAAACTACAATCAATCACTTGGGAGACTTAAATGCAACAGGAATAATTGGAACCCAGGGAGAAAGGAGCCAAGAGGCAGCATTCAATCCCCAAAGAGAGGGTAGTCATAGTTACCATAATGGACAGCAAAGGGGAAGAAATGAACAAAATGTTCTGACTCATGTAGATCTCTGGTGTTGGCTAATCAATCACAGTGTTTCTAGAAGCCAAATAGATGGGAAACCCACAAAATACTTATTTATATAAGCAGAAAAATTCTAGGGCAAATGTACAAAAGTCTGCCTTAGATCATAATAGTAGAGAACCACAGTCCCTCAACCACTTCCCAGATTTGAGTCAGTTTACAGATCCAGAACCCCTTGAATGAAGGGGAGGCTTTGTTCCCTTGTGGAAGGACCCTCATACAGTACCAAAAAGCTTTACTGTTAATCTTTCTCTCATTCTTCTTCAAAGGGACCTAAGGCCTTCTATCAGGGTGACTATGCATTGGGTAAAAGGCAATGATCAGAACTTTTGGGGACTACCAGACACAAGTTTTAAATTGACATTGATTCTGAGAGATATAAAATGTCATTGTGGCCCACTAGTAAAAGTAGGGGCTTTTGGAGGTGATCAATGGAGTTTGGGCCAAGATCTGACTCATGGTGGTTCCCGCAGCTCCCCAAACTCATCCTGTGGTTATTTCCCCAGTCCTAGAATGTATAATCAGGATAAATATGCTTAGCATTTGGCAAAACTCCCACTTTGGTTCTCTAACCCATAGAGTGAGGGCTATTATTGTGGGAAAGACCAAATAGAAGCCTCTGGAGTTGCCTATACCTGGGAAAATGGTAAATCAAAAGCAATATTGCATTCCTGGATGAATTGCAGAGATTAGTGCCACCATCAAGGACTTGAAGGATACAGGGGTGGTGATTCCCAGAACATCCCCCTATTAATTAACTCTCCTATTTGGCCTGTGCAGAAGACAGTTGGGTCTTGAAGCACGATGGCTATGACAATAAGTTGAATCAGGTGGTGATCCCAATTGCAACTGCTGTACCAGATGTGGTTTCTTTACTTGAGCAGATTAATACATCTGATAACTGGTAGGCAGCTATTGACCTGCAAATGCTTTTTTTTTTCTCCATCCCTGTCCATAAGGATCACCAGAAGGAATTTTCTTTCAGCTGGCAAGGCCAGCAATATACCTTCACTGTCCTTCCTCAGGGGTTTGTCAACTCTCCATCCCTGCGTCACAACTTAGTTCCCAGAGATCTTGATCACCTTTCTCCTCCACAAGGTATTACACTGGTCCATTAATTTGATGACAGTATGTTTATTGGACCAACTGAACAAGAGGCAGCAACCACCCTGGACTTGTTAGTGGATCATTTGTGATGGGAAATAAATACCACTAAAATTCAAGGGCCTTCAACTTCAGGAAAGTTTTTAGAAGTCCAGTTGTATGGAGCCTGCTGAGATATCCCTTCTAAGGTAAAGGATAAGTTGTTGCATCTGGCCTTTTCTAAAAACAACAAAGAAGCACAATGCTTGGCGGGCCCGTTTGGATTTTGGAGGCAGCACATTCCTCATTTGGATATTACCTCTGCTTGTCTAGTGAGTAACTAGAAAAGCTTCAGCTTCTTGTTTTATGTGGTGTCCAGAACATGAGAAGACTCTGCAACAGATTCAGGCTGCTGTGCAGGGTGCTCTGCCATTTGGGCCACATGATCCAGCAGACCCAATAGTGCTTGAGATGTCAGTGGCAGATAGGGATGCTGTCTGGAGCCTTTGGAAGGCTCCCATAGGTCAATCACAGTGAAGGACATTGGGATTTTGAAGCGAGGCCCTGTCATCATCTTCAGACAACTACTGTCCCTTTGAGAAAGTGTCTACTGCTGCTGGGCCTTAGTGAAAATTGAAAGCTTGACCATGGACCACCAAGTTACTATGCTACCTGAACTACCCATCATGAACTGGGTGCTAACTGACCCACTAATCCATAAAGTTGGACGTGCACAGCAGCACTCTATCATCAAATGGAAGTGGTTCATATGTGATGGGGCCTTGGTAGGACCTGAAGGCAGAAGTAGGTTGCATGAAGAATTGGCCCAAATGCCCATGGTTCCTACTCCTGTTACAGTATCTACTGTCCTTCAGCATGACCCTATGGCTTCCTGGGGTGTACCTTATGGTTAATTAACAGAGGAAGAGAAGACTAAGGCGTGGTTTGCAGGTGGTTCTGCACAATGCATGGAAGTGGACAGCTATAGCACTAATGCCTTTTTCTGGAAGAACCCTGAAGGAGAGTGGTGAAGGGAAATCTTTACAATGGGCAGAACTTTGGGCAGTGCATCTGGTTATGCATTGTGCCTGGAAGGAAAATGGCCATACTTATGACTGTATACTAATTCATGGGCTATAGCCAATGGTTTGGTTGACTGGCCAGGGACCTGAAAAGAACATAATTAGAAAATTTGTGACAAGGACATCTGGAAAGAGGTATATGGATAGACCTATCTGAATGGGCAAAGGATTTTTGAAGATATTTATATCTCAGGTAATTACTCACCAAAAGGTGAATTCAGCAGAGGACTTTAATAATCAAGTAGATAGGATGATTGATGTGTGGATAGAAGTCAGTCTCTTTCCCCAGCCATTCCTGTCATTGCCCAATGGGCTCATGAACAAAGTGGTCATGATGGCAGGAATGGTGGTTGTGGATGGGCTCAACAGCATGGACTTCCACTCACCAAGGGTAATCTAGCTAAGGTCACTGTTGAGTGCCAAATTTGCCAGCGGCAGAGACCAACCCTAAGCCCCCAATATGGCATTATTCCCTGGGGAGATCAGCCTGCAGCCTGGTGCAAGCTGATTATATTGGACCATTTCCATCATGGAAGGTGCAGAGGTTTGTCTTTACCTGAATAGATACTTCTGGGTATGGATTTGCCTTTCCTGCACATTGCTTCAGCCAATGTCACCATTCATGCACTTACAGAATGCTGTATCCATCATCATGCTATTCCATACAGCATTGCTTCTGGCCAAGGAACACCACAGCCAAAGAATTGAGGCAGTGGGATCATGCTTATGGGCTTCATTAGTCTTAGTGTGTTCACCAGCATCCTGAAGCAGCTGGTTTGCTAGAACGATAAAATGGACTTTTGAAGATGCAGTTACAGAGCCAGCTAGGTGGCAATACCTTCCAGGGCTGGGGCAAGGTTCTTCAGAAGGCTGTTTCTACTCTAAATTAGCATCCACTATATTTTACTTTCTCTCCTATTGCTAGAATTCATGGCTCCAGGAATCAAGGGGTAGAAACAGGAATAGTACCACTTACCAATACCCCTAGTTACTCACTAGAAGTTTTTACTTCCTGTCCCTGAAACCTTATGCTTTGCTCACCTAGGCGTTTTAGTTTCAGAAGGAGGAATTCTTCTGCCAGGAGGTATAACAATGGTTTTATTAAACTGGAAGTTAAGACTTTCCCCTGTTCACTTTGGTCTTCTCATATCTCTAAGTCAATAGGCTAAGAAGGGAGTTATGGTGCTGGTGGGGGTGACTGATTCAGATTACTAAGGGGATATTGGACTATTATTCCACAATGGAAGTAAGAAAGCATACTCTTGGAGTGCAGGAGATCCCTAAGGGTGTCTCTTGCTATTACCCTGTCCTGTTATTATAATTGATGGGAAACTACAGCAACCCAATCCAGGCAGGATGATAAATGTCCCAGATCCTTCAAGAATGAAGATGTGGGTCACACCTCCAGGCAAAGAGCCAAGACCTGCAGAGGTGCTTGTTGAAGGTAGAGGGAATACAGAATGGATAGTAGAAAGAGGCCAAAAATACCAACTATGGCCACATGACCAGTTATAGAATGAGCATTGTGATTGCCATTAATATTTCTTCCCTATTCTGTTAAGAATATGTTTATGCATATTTACACATGCATTAAGAAGACATGTTTGTTACCCTCCTATTATTCATCATTCATCAACCTGACTTAATATCAGTACTTTATGTGATGTTTTTGTTTTTCCTTCTATTCTGGAGGAAGAATTCATATATTTTCACTTGTATAAAGGATAATTCTCTTGTGTTAGATAGAAAGAATTATGACCTTGTTATTATGTTTATTTGAAGATTAAATATGTAAAGAGTCATGTTTGGATATCAAGTTGACAAGGTGTGGATTTCTAATGGTTAATTTGAATTGTCAACTTGATTGGATTAAGAGATGCCAAAGATTAAGAGGCTTCTGAGTATGTCAGTGAGGGTGTTTCTAGGAATGATTGGCATGTGGTATAGCAAGCTGAAGTGGAGGCCCTCCCTAAGTGTGGGCAGCATCATCCAATAGATTGGAGGCTCGGATAGAATACAAGTTGAAAGAGCAAGGGAACAGATGCAGATGCAAGCTCAATCCTTCTTGAACATGTTCTTGATTGCTGCTATGATCACCTTAGAACATCAGACTCTTCCTCCTTCACTCTTCCAAAGAGGACTCTGCCAGTGATTCTCCAGGGAGTTTCCAGAAGCCTTCAGTCTCAGACTGGTATAGCACATTTGATCCCTCTTGGATTGTGCAGCTACTGGTTCCTCCACTTGCAGCCTGCAGATGACCACTGTGGACTATCCAGCTTCTAATAAATCCTCTTTTTATAATCATCCATCCTGTTGGGTCTATTCTTCTAGAGAACCCTGACTAATATGTCTCTCAATAACTTTTTCTCTAAAGAGGAGGAATAAAATCAATCATTGAATAGAGGGAAAAGTAGGGCAAAGAGAACAATAATTATGTAAATAAAAGGTATAATGTTTACATATTAATGAACATAAACCAGCAGAGAAGGGAAGGATGATGCACAAGATAAGAGAGTGATTTGTTGATGCTGAAGTAAAAATTATATAATTATATTTGAATAAATAATATGGCTATTGCCACAAGAACACATATAGACCATTTTCTTACTGTGGCTTTCTCTGGAAGTATCCCTGAAGCAAGGGCTAAAGTGTGGGCGGTTTATTTGGAAGATGATTTCATCAAACAGAAGTGGAGAAAACAAGGTATGGAGTACAGAGAAGGAAAGAAGCTGGTAAATATGTGGTTAAAAGCTGTGAGCTCTGGCTATTAATCAATTTATTTCCTCTTGTCTCCAAATCCAGCCTTTATTAATTGCCTTGCCTTAAGGAATTGGGACCTTTAAGTAGTATATTAAGTTTTGCAGTAGAGAGTGCTCAAGGGACCTGGAAGAAAAAGGAAAGTTTTTTTTTTTGCTGATTATAGTGTGCTCCTATCATTATGTTCCTGTAGCAACACATTTCCTTTTTCTTACTTCTTGGTGGACAACAACATAGCCTGGCTTCTTGTGGATAGTAGCTGCTGGTATAACTCTCAAATGGCTTCCTGGTGAAGTGCCGTTGTTAAAGAGAGAGGTGCCCTTGTGGAGTCTACTCTCCATGACTGGTTTCACCTAGTATGCCATCATCAGGTGGCTTTGTGGAGGAGAGCCTGGGTGGGAGGGGTACATTATTCTCTTGGATGGTTTCTCTGATTCCCTGCAGGGAAGTTTTGCAGTCAGTTCTGAAACAAGACAACTGCGTGGCTTCCTTTGGCCTTCAGAAATGAGTTCTGCAGTGAATTCTGCTCATGTGGTGTGAACTTCTCAGCCATCTAGTGAGCCAGTCATGCCCTTTCCAATGAAGTCTGTGCATCAAACTTGGAATGAGGAGGTCTCTTCTTCCTTCTTTAGTTCTAAGAATAGTAGCTGTTCCCATATCTGCTATTTTTCCCATAACATACCCAATCTGTCACTATTCAAGCCACTGTTAACTTTTTTTTGGGGGGGAGGGTGGGGGTACTGGGATTGAACTCAGGGGCACTTAGCCACTGAGCCACATCCTCATCCCTATTTTGTATTTTATTTAGAGATAGGGTCTCACTGAATTGCTTAGCACTTCACTTTTGCTGAGGCTGGCTTTGAACTTGGAGATCCTCCTGCCTCAGCCTCCTGAGCTGCTGGGATTACAAGCATGCACCACTGTGCCCGGCTCTGTTAACATTTTGTACTGAGTGTTGCCTGTTCATATTACTGTGTGATTTCTGTCTCCTGATTGGACCCAGTCTCATACTAATCTCTGGGTTATTTTCATATGGAACCACAGTTAAAGGTCACTGATCCTCAATGAAGTCCAAACAGTTTAGTAAAGTTGAGTATTTGATGATATGAACTCTCAGATAATCAGTAATTAAAACAAAATTATTAAATATGATGAAGAAACCCTACAAAAATGGTACAGCCAACATCTTATTCAATGTTGAAATTTCCATAGCTTTCCCTTGAAATTAAAGCACAAAAATGTCCACTATCAAAATTTCTATTCAATATTACAATAAAGTTTATTTTAAAAGTTAGTAAAATACATTCTTATTAAAAAAATTAATAAGATCATTACATGGCAGAAGATATGGTTGTATGAATAGAAAAATCATAATCTATAAACAAATTAATAATCAAATTGAGCAGGAATTATGAGTATTGATCATGTATAAATTGAACATAATCCCAGATAATAAATAAGTGGGTGTTATGATTTAGATGTGGAGTCCCCTCAAAGCTCACATGTGAGACAATGCAAGAAGGTTCAGAAAAGAAATGATTGGGTTGTGAGAGTCTTAACTCAATCAGTGATTAATCCTCTGATAGGAATTAACTGAGTGTGTAATTGAAGTGGTAGGGTGTATCTAGAGGAGATGGGAATTGGAGGCTTGGCTTTGGGGTGTACATTTGTGTCTGGCAAGTGGAGATGTCTCTCTCTCTGCTTCCTGATCACCATGTGAGCTGCTTCCCTCTGCCATGCTCTTTTGCTATGATGTCCTGTTTCATCTTGAGCCCCAAGGAATGGAGCCAACTGTTTATGGACAGAGATCTCTGAAACCATGAGACCCCAAATAAACCGTTCCTCCTCTATAATTGTTCTGGTTGGGTCCTTTGGTCATAGCAGTGAAAAAGCTGGCTAAAACAGAGGGTTTTGTTTTTATCTTTTCTTAGGAACTGATATGCTGCCTTTAAATTTTATACGGAAATGGAAAGGAACTTGGTTAGCTTAGGTACCTTACATTAACAACAGAGCTATAAAATACATACTACCAAATATCAAGTTGTATTGAAAACCTGTGACATTTAGAATAATATAGAATTGTTACAAGGATACACAAATAGACCAATGGAGGAGATGAAAGAGTCTCAACAGACCCACACAAAAATAATCACCAGGGGCTGGGGCTGTGACTTAGCAGTAGCGCACTTGCCTGGCATGTGTGAAGCACTGGGTTCAATTCTCAGCACCACATATGAATAAATAAAACAAAGGTGTATCAACAACTAAAAAAAAATTTAAAATATAGTCACCAGATTTAAAACAAAAGGGCAAACCAAAATTAGTAGGAAAAGGCATTTTCAATACTTTGAATGGTATCAATTCAATATTAATTTGAAAAAAAAATATTCTAACTCCTTCCTCACAATAGACAGTAAAAAATAAATTTAAAATGTTTCATAAATGTTAAAGAAAAACAAGGAAGCCGTGGAGAAAAATTTAAGACAGTATTTTTATGATATTGGGTCAGATTAAAAGGCAACTATCATGAAAGGGAAGGTTGATAAAATTGGACTTCATTTAAATTAAGGATTTATTCATCACAAGACAATATGAAAAGGACAAAAAGACAGACTGGGGCAAAATATTTTTCAACATAAAAGCTCAATAAAAATGAAGAAAAGACTTCACAAGTATATACAAATTGTCATTATGCTCATGGAAATGGACCCATTTAACACTAGTCATCAGGAAAATGCTAAAACAACCATAATAAGACACAACACCATATCCACCACAATGGCTATAATAAATAGAATTTATGGACAATCATAGCTTCTGGGAGGATATGGAGCACCTTTGCTGACTGGAGGGTAAATGAGTACAAAAGCTGAAAACCATTTGTCAGCATCTTTTAAAGAGACAGATAGATGAAAAGATGGATATATACTGCCAAAAAGTTTTTGAAAACACTTATTTACATTTGTGTGTGTGTGTGTATATATATATATATATATATATATATATATATATATATATATATATATATCTCCAATATTTGTCAGTCTATCTATCAATCATATTCTATTATCTATCATCTATCATCCATCTATAATCTATTTTCAATAACTGAGCAATCAACTCCTCAAAATGTATCCACAAATGTCAGTTTGAATCAGGAAATTATCCAAATATCTTCTGTAGAAGAATGGATGAGTATATTGTGGTATATCACACAATTATGTCTTAAATAGTAAGAAAAATAACCCAATACCACCCCTGGCAAGAATCAGAGTAAAACAATGCCCAAATAAAAGAGTATACACTATGTGATTTTATTTACATGAAGTCTAATCCCAGGCTGTGGTGAGCCGTTCTTATAGACCGTGGCTGCCATTAGAAGATGGCGCCAGCTTCCACTGTGGCCTGTGATAAACAACTCCTAATATGGAGAGTTTGGCGTGCAATCCCTTATCACCCTATGAGAGAGATCCACGTGTCAGCTTGGGATTGGTATGCGGGAGGCTTTATTAGGCTGTGCTTGGGCGCTGGGCGGGGGGTCACTAGAAGATGATACTTGAATCAAGGCCTGAATAAACTGCTGAAAGAAGAATCCTGTGTCGTGTTTTCCCTTGCCGGCGAGGGGTCGCGACAATTGGTGGCCGGGACGGGGAATTATATTCCTCGAACCCAGGATCCAGAACTTTCAGCAGTCAGGGTGGTGCACCGGTAAGTTCCCAGGTAAAGTAGGAATCCGCAAGCTAATAGCGGGACACTCCCCTGTAAAAGGAAGAGAGCGGGAAATTCATAAAAAGGGACGCTCCCCTGTAAAAGGAAGAGAGCGGGGATTTTTGTACTTTCACTTTCTTTATAGTTCTAAACACATTATGGGCGCTACTTCTTCAAGCCCAATTTTGTTGGCCCTAGATGGGTTGCTACGTTCAAAAGGACTTAAAGTAAAGCAGAGCACTTTGCAGATGTTTTTGAGAGAGGTTGATATAGAGGCTCCTTGGTTTGCCTTTTCAGGGAGTCTTACGATTCCTAGCTGGGATAAAGTAGGGAAAGATCTAGATTTCGCTCGTGAGCAAGGCACCTTAGAGGGTGGTGTTATACCACTTTGGAAGTTAGTTAGAGGATGTATAACAGATGGTAAATGCCAAGAAGCTGTGAGTGAGGGTCAGGCCGTTCTTGAACAACTACATGAGGAAAAATCTGAAGGATCACATAGTGAAGTGGCAGAGAGTATTAAGAGTAAGAGTAGTGAGAAGACAAAAGAGCCTGAAAATAAAAATAGGAGAAGGCTCTATCCAGACTTGACCGAATTCAAAACACCTGAGGACACAAGCGGCTCAGAGTGTTCTGAGGACCTTGATATATTGTTGCAACAACTACGCAAGATAAAAGTAAAAAAGAAGAAAAAGGAGACACAAAACATGCAAGCCTACCATAAGAAGGGGGAGGGATCTAATATTAGTCAACAAGTTTCTGAGGAGGAGGTTGAAAATCTAGAAGAAGATATGGTGCCGGTTGCCCCACCCCCATATGTGGGGGGGAGCCAAAGTTCCGGGAGATCTTTTCATGCGCAAGTTTGGAGGACAGTTAATACAGATATGGGACTTGCGTACCCGGTGTTTCAGGACAATAATAGAGGAAGGTATCATGAGCCTTTAGACTTTAAGATAGTTAAAACCTTGGCAGAATCCGTCCGCACTTATGGCGTAGATGCCGCTTTCACTCTTACTCAGGTGGAGGGACTTACTAGATTTTGCATGACTCCTTCCGATTGGGCTAGTCTAGTCCGTGCTTGTGTTTCCCCAGGGAAATACTTGGATTGGAGAGCATTTATGTTAGAGGGTGCAGTAGAGCAAGCTGCCCAAAATCATGCAGCGGTACGCCCTGCCTGGGATAAGGATATGCTTTTGGGACAAGGCAGGTTTGCTAATCAACAAATAGGATACCCCCCTGAAGTATATGAACAGATTAATAACATTTGTATCCGTGCATGGAAATCACTCCCAAATAGAGGAGAAGTGTCTGGCAATTTGACAAAAATTATACAAGGCCCCACAGAACCTTTCTCAGACTTTGTTGCCAGGATGGTGGACGCCGCAGGAAAAATCTTTGGTGACCCTGATACAGCAATGCCTTTGATTAAACAACTTGTTTTTGAACAATGTACTAAAGAATGTAAGGCAGCTATTACTCCTTATAAAAACAGAGGCATAGAGGCCTGGATGAAAGTCTGTAGAGAAATAGGTGGGCCGTTAACTAATGCAGGCCTTGCTGCTGCTGTCCTTCAATTATCACGTAAGTCCAGTCCGGTTGCTGGAAGGTGTTTTGGGTGTGGTCAAGGAGGACACTTTAAACGAGAATGTCCTAACAAGAGGGGAACATCCAAAATTGAGCCCACCTCTGTTGGGCACAATCAGGAGCCACTTGTCAAAAGAAACTAACTTTATTTTTAGAACCACACACGCCAAACAAAACAGCCTCTCAGGAAAAACCCTCAGAGCCTCAACTGCCACCACCGGCTTTCCACAAGCCTCTCTCTCCCACACCAGCTTCTCTCCCCCTCCCACAATCCTCCTGCTCTTGAGGCCGAATGGCTGGGTCACGTGGGCGGAGCCAAAAAAGTCCCCCAATGAGCAGCTCCGTGGTCTGAAAGGGCAGGGAAACAGCCCAATGAGCATCACCGCAGAGGAGCCAATCAGCTAGATGTTGCTGGGGCCGCTGTGAGCCAATCATCAGCCGGCAGCTGGAAGTTTGCTGGCAGCTGGAAGTTTGCTGGGGCCCCTTCGGCTGTGGCTCTCAACATCTCCCCCTCTCTGTTTAAACAACAAGCATGTGGCTTAGGGACCGTGTCTGTTAGGCAGTCCAATTCAACATATGGTCCTTACCCGTCATCAGATGAACTGACCTCTAGGCGTCAGCCTCCTGTCTTGGGTTGGTACCACTGCAATTGGATCATACCCGTCACTGACTACCGGTCCAGCATACAGCTATACTTGTGGATAGGCCTTTGCACCAGTGGGGGGGTGAGGTTCTTTGCCTCACCTCTGTTGGCCCCCAAATTTTAGACCATCACTAGTAGAGGAGGATGCAAAATGCCATGACATTAAGCCAATTGAGGGCTCCTTTGAAAAATTGTACCACCAGTGACACCATCAGCAAAAATACTCCAGCACTACCACAATTCGCTGTACCAACAGATAGTTCACAATGCATACAGGTGAGCTCACAATGTGTCCAGGCAAGTTCTGCAAGCAGTTCAGTGATGGCTATTGTAGAAGCTGTAGATTGGTTTTATCTTTGACTTCACCAGCACTGGGATGAAGATAGGAATTCTGGCAATAATGGCTAAAGAAAAAATTATGTAACATTCCAGAAGGCACTAAAAGAAAACAATTTTCTTAACAATTTACATTGTCTTCACTGGCACTGGGATGAAGATAGGAATTCTGGCAATAATGGCTAAAGAAAAAATTATGTAACATTACAGAAGGCACTAAAAGAAAACAATTTTCTTAACAATTTACATTGTCTTCACCAGCACTGGGATGAAGATAGGAATTCTGGCAATAATGGCTTAAGAAAAAATTATGTAACATTACAGAAGGCACTAAAAGAAAACAATTTTCTTAACAATTTACATTATCTTTAAGAGAATTATTAAATATAATGAAAAGGAAAGGTGAAAGTAAACAAACAGATCTGTTAACCTTCTTTTTTGTTTACATATTAAAACAATCCTCAACAGTTGTTTACCCAATTTAAATTAAACCATATAAATCACGTGAAAAAAAATATTTGGATCCATTTTATCATGAGTGCTCATCATATATGATATATGGACATACGTACATTCAAACATATAACACAAAACACAAGTGTGCACACATAATATAATACATACAACACATAACATTATAGTAAAGGCCTTATAACTTTTTACAGGTGAAATCTCCATTGCAATGTTTAAAAACTCTATAGTCAAAAAATAGAACTGATCAGCAAAACATTAACCTAGGTCTGTATGAGCTCAAAAAACAAAATAGAACTTCATGATATGGCAAAGGGCAATAATAAAATAGATATTGAAAAAAGCATCCTGGTTCTGTTGCAGATGTAAGAATAGCCAAACTGGAGTTTTGGATATCAGTTGTTATGGATTTGAGCCAAATCATCTTCTTTTCGGTCTGTAGAAATCGCTTTAGTTAATCTTTCTGGAATCCAAATCGGCTGCTGTTCTCCCTGTGGAAACACATAAACAGACCCCCGACTCCAGACAATCACTGGGTCAGGACCTTGGTTAATCTCTCTGGAATCCAAATCGGCTGCTGTTCTCCCTGTGGAAACACACAAACAGACCCCCGACTCCAGACAATTACTGGGTCAGGACCTTTCCATTGTCCTGTTAGAATATCCTTCCAAAGTACCTTGGGCTTATGTACATTTTTTGGACACATATGCCTTTCCGCAGCACTAAGTCCTGATGAATCCAAATTTAAAAAGTTTAGAGTAAAAAGGGTTATTTTAAGTTTATCTTTGGGGAATATATACCCCTTCCCAATTCCTTCTTTTTGCTTTAATAAGTACATTTTAATAGTTTGATGAGCTCTTTCAACTATGCCTTGTCCCTGTGGATTGTATGGGATTCCTGTTATATGAGTAATGCCAAATGTTGAGCAAAATTGTTTAAAAGAGGTAGAAGTATAACCAGGGGCATTATCTGTTTTTAACTGTTTTGGAACACCCACAGTGGCAAAATTTTGTAAGCAATGAGCTATAACATCTTTAGTTTTTTCTCCGGCATGAAGGGAGCCCATCAAAAATCCAGAAGAAGTATCAACTGTAACATGCAAATATTTTAATTTTCCAAATTCTGGCAAGTGTGTGACGTCCATCTGCCAAATATGGTTAGGTATCAATCCTCTAGGATTGACTCCAAGATTAACTTGTGGTAAAAAGGTCACACAATTTTGACATTGTTTTATTATTTGTCTAGCTTGTTCCTTAGTTATTTTAAAACGCTTTTGTAAAGTATTAGCATTGACATGGAACTTTTTATGAAAATTTATAGCTTCTTCTAGTGTAGAGAAAATATGTATGTCATGTGTAGTTTTATCTGCTAAATCATTGCCCAAACTAAGGGCTCCAGGCAATCCTGTATGTGCCCTGATATGTCCTATAAAGAATGGATCTTTTCTGTCCCAGATTAGACTTTGTATAGTGGAAAGCAAAGAGAAAACAGTAGAAGAAGGGGAAATCCTACCAGCATCTTCAAGAGATACTATAGCATTAACTACATACTGACTATCAGAAAATAAATTAAATACAGAATCTTTAAACATCACAAAAGCTTGTAAAACTGCATTAAGCTCTACCTTTTGAGCTGATTGTTTGGGTACTAAAAATGTAAAAGTTTGATCAGGGGTAACTACTGCTGCTGTACCATTATTTGACCCATCAGTGAATATATTTGGAGCATTCATGATAGGTGTTTTTCTTGTCATTTTTGGAAAAATTACAGGATGCAATGACCAAAAAGACAATAAAGGATTAGATGGTAAGTGGTTATCAAATGAAACATTAGATTTGCACATGATTATTGCCCAAGTATTTAACTCATTAGCTAACTCATCAATTTGATTCATAGTATATGGAGTAATAATTTTATTGGGAGAAATTCCAAACACTCCCTTTGCTGCTTTTATTCCTTTGAGTATTAATTGTCCTACAGCCTCAGGATACCTAGTAAGAATAGTGTTAGGAGAATAAGATAAATGTATCCATAATAATGGACCTTCTTGCCAAAATAGTCCTGTAGGAATATTTTTTGTTGGTAGTACAATAAATAATAAAGGCAAACTTATATCAATTCTATCCAAATGCATATTTTCCATATATGTTTCAATGATTTTTAATGCCTTTCTTGCTTCAGGCGTTAACATTCGGGGTGAATTTGGATCTGATGGACCTTTTAGGATATCAAATAAAGGTCCCAACTCTCCTGTTGGTATACCTAAATAAGGCCTTATCCAATTTATGTCTCCTAATAACTTTTGAAAGTCATTAAGTGATTTGAGTTGATCTACTCGTATTTGAATTTTTGGTGGACGGACCATGGTTGAGGATAATAGAACTCCTAAATAATTAATTGGAAAATTTAATTGTACTTTATCTATTGCTATCTCTAGATTATAATTTTTTAATAAGTTTGTAAGTGTGGCATAACATTCTAGCAATGTGTTTTTATCTTTGTGTGCTAATAATACATCATCCGTATAGTGAAATATTTGTAGTTCAGGATTTTGATTTCTAAGTGGCTGGATTACTTTGTTCACATAAATTTGACACATAGTTGGGCTGTTAGCCATCCCTTGAGGGAGTACTTTCCATTCATATCTCTGATCAGGACCTTCATGATTCAGTGCAGGGATAGTAAATGCAAAACGTGGACTATCCTCAGGATGAATTGGAATTGAAAAAAAACAATCTTTAATATCTATAACTAAAACATACCAGGTTTTTGGCAAAGCAGACAACTGAGGAATCCCTGATTGAGCAGGTCCCATAATAACCATCTCATTATTAATGGCTCTTAAATCTTGCAATAATCTCCATTTACCAGATTTCTTTTTGATGACAAAAATGGGAGTATTATGGGGAGATACAGAAGGTTGTATATGTCCTTCTGCTAATTGTTGTTTGACCAGGTCATGGGCTGCTTGTATCTTTTCTTTAGTCAGGGGCCACTGAGGAACCCATACTGGTCTTTCTGATTTCCAAGTAATTTTTATTGTCTCAGTGGCCCTTTCTGAAAATCCAACCCATGTCTCTGTTCCTTGATCTATTTGTATTGGTGCTGCTATACCTTGTTCTTGTTTTTCTAATCTTTTTCCTTTCCTAAAACCTTGTCTAGTCATAATAGTGGGTGCATTTTGGTTGATGTTATTTGTTAATGTCAAACCTAATTGATCTAGGACATCTCGTCCCCATAAATTTATAGGAAGATGATCCAATACATATGGCTGTATAGTTCCTTCACATCCTTCAGGATCCTTCCAATCTAATACCATTGCACTTCTATGGGGATTAGTTGCCACTCCTAAGCCTCGAAGCGTTTGAGTGGCTTGTTGTAATGGCCAATGTTTTGGCCATTCTTGACGAGAGATGATGCTAAGGTCTGCACCTGTATCCAGTAGGCCATTAAATTCATGTCCTTGAATATTTAGTTTTAGCATGGGGCGAGAATCTAAATTTAAAGAAAGCATAGCCCAATCTACACCTGTGGAGCCTAATCCCTTGGAACCTCTTTCTACAGTACGACTGGAAAATTTATCATGTAGGCTGGGTATTATTAGTAACTGTGCTATTCTATCTCCTGGTGAAATTACTGATATACCCTTTGGAGAACTGGCTATAATTTTTATTTCACCTTCATAATCGGGATCAATTACCCCAGGACTTATCATAAGTCCTTTTTTTTTTTTTTTTTTTTTTTTTTTTTTTTTTTTTTACAACTCAAAAAAATTCTTTAATAAAAATTATTCATAAAAATCCTAATAAATTTCAAAGAGCAAGATATTCCTTAGTACATTTATAAAAGAACATTTGGTCCTTTTACAAAAAGCTCCCTTTTAATTTAAATACATTTCTTATTTACAGATTAAACATAAAATATCTATAGTTGCAAAACATATTGCACATTACAGAGAAGCATTTGTGTATTTCAGTGAGTTTTCCCAGAGTTTCCAACTCTAGATTTTTTTTTGTAAAACAGATTTACCTTTCTCATGTATAATAAATAAAAATGCAGCTTGTGTTTTGCTATTTAAAATTAAAACAAAATACCTTTTTAAAAATATTATTCCTCTGCCTCTCAGAAAGAGGGAAGGGAGTTGTGAATCAGGGAGTTCCACAGGACTGTTTTTTTGTTTGTTTGTTTTGTTTTGTTTTAATCAGATTCACATCCAAATTCAAGTGCAGCACAACCCCGAGCCCTGTGGCCCTGGGAACCCATGGCCCAGGCCGCCACACCTCCTGGCTTTCACACGGGGTCCCTGCCCTGCAGGGAAGAGGCACTAGAGTAGGAGCTGGAGGCTTGGGAATGGAAAAGCAAAGATTAGAATTTTTTTCTAAGGTCTCTGCTCAGCTACTCCGTGGCCAACATTACCACTGGACCCTACCTTATTACCAGCACTAAATTTGAGACTATCAAAAGAAAAAGAGTTCTGGAACCCTCCAGAAGAAAGGAATGTCTGACATTGAGTCTACAAACTCCAAAGTGAAGAATTACAATTGGAAATTATTCAGTAAACTGAGCTGAGAAACACTGAGGGATATTTTTCTTTTGGGTGGGGGGATCAGGGGAGAGGTGGATAGGTGTGGAGGGCACTGAGACCCTCAGATTATAAAACTGCATTTACCAAACCAGATAACTGGACTCTTGGCTGGTATTTACCTGCACAGACACCACCCATTTTGTTTAAGTACATAAAAAGTACATAAAAAATTAAGTGTTGTGCATAGCCCACAATCCAGGGCAAGCAAAGCCCAGAACTTTTTATCAAAAGTGGGAGTTCAGTAACAAAGAACAAGCTCTGAAAAAGAAGCTAGGAAGAAAATGAAAGGAGGATTAGAAAACAGAAGCCAGTTCTTCACAATGGCAGCACAATCAAGAGAGCTAGCAAACATTCCTTTGTGACATACTCTTTCAGTTACATTGTCTAAAGGAGCTAGGCCAGCTTTGTAACAATTTGAAACTCTGGCATGGGATAACTGTATCCCATCAGTTCAAACCATATGGTAGTTTTCTACAACAGTTCTTTGCAAAACTGACTTCAACCTGCTGACCAAGCCTGACACTAGAACTAGCTACTCGTGGCACCATGGGATGGTCCAGCCTCAGAGCTGTTCCAAAGGATGAAGTCTTCAGATTGGAGGGGTTCCTGGGACAAAATACGGAGCAAGGGGATTTCTCTGACATTCTCCTCCTTGGCCCTTCCCTACTCAGTATTTCAGAATATGGAAGAGAACACAAAAGGCCTGCAAGATATGTTACTGCTGCTGACATCCTGATTTTTGAAAAGAAAACAAGCAAGCTTTGAACTTGGCTCAGAAAACCTTCTTTCATAACTGAAACCAAACAGTGTTCTGGCACCTAGCCACACAAATAATTGACAATGTCACATCACACTTTAACCTGGACAGTCTGGAAGCTCAATAACCAGGATTAAGTGGCAGTAACTGATTCACCCAGAGTCTCACCAACTGGTGTGAGTCGAGTAGGCAGAAGCCAGGAGGGTTTAAGAGTAAATAAGGGGTTTGCCTTGGCCTGTACCCAAGACCCGCCTGCTATACTCAGGCACCAGGGTGTTGCCTATTCCAAGGGCAGAAGGAGGAAGAAATGCCTGAGCTTGCTCTAGAATGACAGGTAATGGGCCCAGGTGAGAAGGGGAACACTGGAGAGCTTGCACACCACCATTGCCACAGAAGCCACAAAGAGGGCTGGGAGGGTAGCCATAGAGAAAACCATGCCAAAGCACTCACTTCCTTCCCTGACATACCTGGTCTTCCGGCCTGTTCTCCCAGGTGTGTCATTCGTGGTCCCACCTCAACTTGCTTGGAGAAAAAGTAGAGGTGGGAACACACAGTGTGTACATGTGTGAGTTAACATTTTACTGAGTTAATGAAAATATTTAAAGTAGTATTTTCAAAGTATTCTGTTCAGTAGATGAGACACTTAATAGAACAATACTTCTAAAATAAAAAAAAAGTATTTGACATTTTCTCACTTTAAAACAAATTGCATGAGAAATGTTACATTTACTGCTGAAAATCACCCCTTTAAAAATCCCACAGAAGTGAATGATACATGTTTTCAAAACAAGTACACTTAAATTTTTAAGAAATAAACTTTCTCTCCCTTTTGACTAAAAATGCAATGGTTTAGATGGCTCTTCTTTCTAGGTTTGTTTGTGGTGTTGCAGACTGAACCAGGTGCATGCTAGGTAAGCAGTCTATATATACCACTGAGCTACATCTCCCACCCTTATTTCTAGTTTTGAAAAGACTAAAATTGTGTGAAGTATATGAACATTCACGGGTGAGAAACATGATACAGGAGGCTGGCGATTTTTAAGAGACTTCCTGCCCTTTCAACCTGTGATGCTGCACAGAAGCCAGGCTAGCGGTTGGGTCCAGCTCTGCTTTGTATGAACAGTCAGTTTAAGTTCAAGGAGAGAACTTTCTGTCTGGCTAAGAAAATAACAAAAAGGAAAAGAAGGTGTTTTGGCACAAGTTCTTCCCATATGCTTTGCTAAAATCATAGATTGACTGGTCCACTGAATTAAGAACTTCCAGAATCTTCCTAACACACACCCTATTCCCCTTACACTACTGGCCCCATCAATCTGCAATACAAAACAAGCCTGCCACACCACAGCAGTAGGTGTGACAGCCCTTAGCCCAAACCAAAGTCCATAAGGCACTAATCTAAAGCCTGTACTACACAGAGAAATGGCTCAAGGTCATCAGAAAGTCACCTGATCACTTCTTTCTCCCTGAATAGCTAATTGGCACTAGACACAGGTCACAAAAATGAAACAAAACTCTTAATCCAAAGTTGGTCAGAATTCTGAATCCTTGATCAGGAAATATGAGAAAGAATGAAGCTCAGACAATCTTAGGGATTTTGTTGTTTTCTTTTTTTCCCCTAAAAGGCACCCCCGGTTCTGGAACCAAGGGAGTTCCTCACATAGGTCCAGGTTCAAAACAAATGCAAGATATCACTGTTAGCTAATCCTTACACCATAATAGAACAACCAAAAGACTGTTAGGATTCCAGTTAGACCATTATTCTTAAGCAAAGAACTTTGTAACACTGAAGATTACCTGGGGGCATAATTGAACAACTGGATAGTTTCCCCCTTCGTGATCCAAAATCATAGTTGATATATGGGGGAAAGCCTCAGTGATCCAAAAGGAGAGAGAAAGCATGACATTTTCAATGCAATATATAGGGATGCCAAGGGAACTTTAGGCCCTTTTGCATAGAAATTCCATTCCCAATCCTCTAACCAAGAGGTGGCAATACTGTAGTAGGGCAAGTGCTGGCAAAGCCAGGAGACTTGGGCCCCAAATATGAAGCTGGGAAGATCCATCCAAAGATGCCCCACCTATTGTGCTCACTAACATCAGCATATCAACAGAAGCCAATTTCCGTGTACCTTCTCATTTCAAATTATAACTTTAAGAAAAAGCAGGGCGTTTTATTGAACAGAAGGGAAACACTGAAGTGTGTAAGGATTAACCCAAAGTGTGTAAGGAGTTGGACAGGAACTCCCACACTGTCACAGACAGCCAGATGCCACCCCTTCCCCTGCAGACCGGATGCTGGCGTGGTCTGGTTCAGGTGTTTAGATTTGGTTTAAGATGAGGTCACACAGAGGAGAGCAGATCAAATCAAGCCAACCATTTGGTCAATCTGTCGCATGTAGATGCTCTTTAGGGGCAGGGAGTACCTCCTCTCATCAGGAACACGATTGCAATTAGAGCTGGAGTTGAGGACTTTTAACTCTTGAGGTTTTGGCCTGTGCACAAACTTTCCCTCTTGGTCCTGTCCTCTATCTTCAGAGAAGAATTCCTTCCAAGGTGATTCTCGAAGATGTTTGTCCACGGATACAATGTGGCCCTCTGTTGTAAACATGTATTTTGATCCAGATTTGTGTACTGGATTCTCCTCATCAAATAGCAGGTATAAGTATTTACAGGTCTCACTGAGAAAGAAGCTCTCCATCCGGTCCTCTTTAGACTTGTCTATAACGTGGTGCAATGTGGCATACCCACACTTGACTTTTGTGTACTTTTCCAGACTCTGTAGAATGTCCATTCCTACATGGAGGTAGAAGGGATTCTTGGTTGCCTGGTAGAGGAGATATGTGGATTCCACCAACTCTGGTCTAAGTGGGTAGAAGAGAACATCAGGGGCCTGCAGCTGCCAGTTATACCTTTCAGGGAGGGCCCCATATCGTTTCCATATGGCATAGTAAAAGGCATGGAGGCAGATGGCATCTTCCACGTCTCCTATAAAAACCTGCAGTCCAGGGAAGAAGGCCTGCAGAGAGTCAATCCAGGTGTTCATGAGTTGCCCGCTGAACATGTTCACATTGACGTAGAGAGGGGGGTCTCCTTCTCCTTCATTACAGGCTTCCCGTCCTCTTCTTAAGTAGTTTTGAATGCTCTGATATGCAGCATTAAACATTTCTAGGTCTTCTTTTTCTCCAAAGAGAATGTAGGACTTCAAGAGGTATTCATAGAAGGAGTCCAGCCCAGCACCCAAGCCACTCTGCTTTCCAACCCAGTCACCTGTCTGGATGTTCACAACATTGCCTAATAATCCCGTGTCATTGCTCCGGAGGTTCCACAGGGCTTTCACTGCTCGCCTGGCCACCCACTCAAATGTGGAATCCCCTAATAGTCTGCTCAGAATCCCAAACTCCACCAGGAGAGAGCCAGCTCCGGCCGTACATGTCTCATTATTGCTGTCAGGAGGAACACCTGTCTTCAGATTCACCCGAGGATAGGGGATCCCTGTCTTGGTGTTTTCAAAGGCAGGAAGGAGCCGAACAGCCAGGTCATGGGCCATGTGCAACAATTCATTATCATAATCCTTGATTGCCATGTCACCAAAGGGCTGCTTGGAGTCAGTTATTATTCTGTGGGCAGAAAGGAGGCTTCCCAGAACCCTTATTGTGGCCTCAAAGACTTGGACGGTGGAATCTTTGTCAAAAGAAACTGTGTTGATCACTAACTTGACTGCTTTCTGGAACTCGGATGAATTTCCCATTATTGCAAGTGTATCCAACGCATCGACAAGAGTCAAAGAATAGTTCCCCAGGACATCATTGATGTTCAGATTTGAAGGGTCCCCGCGGTCTGGCCCCCGGCCGCGGCAGTGGATGGGGTTGAGCTCGTCCTGAGGAAAGGCGTGCGCCACGTAGTTGTCGTAGCCGAAGACGAACATGCCCCGCGCCAGGTCGCGCATCTGGGCACGCAGCTGCGGCGGGAAGGCGCCGCTGTAGCGCTTCTCGTACTCGTCCGGGCCGCAGCCCCGGCCGCCCAGCATGTAGCCCCAGTGAGCCGGGTCGCACACGCCCCGCGCGGGCTGCCGCGGGGTCCCCGGCCGGCCGGCCGCCACCCCGACCGCAGGCGGCTGCAGCCACGATGGCCCCGGCGGACCCCCGGGGACCCCGGGCCGGCCCACGGACCCAGAGGCGGGCGACAAGAGGCCGTCGGGGCCCCTCAAGCGCTGGAAGCCGAAGCTGAGCGGAAAGCGCTGGTAGAAGCCCATGCTGGGCCCCAGCCCGAAGACAAGCCACAACACTCCATGGAGGCCGAGCCGGAGAAGCACCAGCCCCAGGACGAGCGCTCGCCATTGCATGGTCGCGCGGCCGCCGCGGGCATTATTTTAAAGCGCTGGGGACCTCCCCAGCCGACCACCGCACCCTGCGTCCGCCCTGTAGTCCCGCTCACTTCCCCTTTTATCATAAGTCCTTTTAGAGTAGAAGAGCTGCGTCCCAATAATAAGCCTACTGTTCCTTTGGGAAGAGGTCCTTTCACCCCTGTGGGAATGATTTGAACTCCCATCTCTGGAGTTAGTACTGCTCTGGCGGAGGCGCAGATGTCCAACCCTGCGCTCCCTCTGGTTTGTCTGATGAGGGATCTGATGGACAATGTGTCCTGGGCACTACCCTGATGGGGTTGCTGGGTTCCTCCAGTGCTCCGTATATTTGTGGTTTGGGGCCCCGGAGCATTGGGCCCCCCTGTCCATTTTTTGGCAATGGAGCCCGATGCCTTTCTCCACGATATCGTGGATAAACACCTGGTCCTTGTTCGTTTTTTGATAATGGAGTACCCTCTATGGTGGTTTGAGAATGGCATTCATTAGCCCAATGTCTCCCTCTACGGCATCATGGGCAAATACCTGGTATTCTACTCCTTTGATACCTAGTTTTGTTAAACCCTCCTCCAATGGGGCAATTCCTTTTAAAATGTCCTGTTTGTTCACAATTGTAGCATGTTCTTGGCCTGGCATCTAAAGCCTGTTTTACTGCAGCTGCCACAATTTGCCCTTGTTCATTAATGTCTCTGGCATCTAAAGCCTGTTTTACTGCAGCTGCCACGACTTGCTCTTGTTCATTAATATCTCTACATAATTTAATATATGTGTTTAAATCTTCATGTTTCCATGGTCTAATGATATCTCTGCACCAACGATTCGCTTGCTCATAAGCCAGGTGTTTTAGTAATGGCATTGCTTGTTCTGTATTCCCAAAAACTCTGGTAGCTGTTTGAATAAGCCTATCTACAAATTCAGCATAAGGTTCATTAGCTCCTTGTATTACCTTAGATAATTGACCTTGTAAACCTCCATGTCCTTGTAAAGTCTTCCATGCCTTAATTGCATCTGCAGCAATTTGTGCATATACACCAGGATCATATGCAATTTGTTGCTGTTGATCCTCATAAGGTCCCTTTCCTAACAACATATCTAGATTTCTCTGAGGATAACCAGCTGCTGCATTTCGCCTAGCTGTCTCCTTGCAAAATTCCTCATTGGCAACCTTCCATAACAGGTATTGTCCTCCATTTAGCACAGCTTTACACATATTAGCCCAATCTGCTGGCGTCATGTTCAAGTTGTTAATGGATTCGACCATGCTTACAGTGAAGGGTGCTTGAGGACCATAGGTTGTTACAGCCTCTTTTAGCTGCTTCACTGTTTTGAAATTTAAAACTTGGTAAAATCGCTGCCCTCCTGCCTCAAATACAGGGCATGTTAATATTTGAGATCTTGTCTCAGGATCCCAACTATCAACTGCGGGGGTTGGGGGCCTCCCAGCATATGGAGGTGGCGCTGTTGGTTGGACACTTACGCCCTCTGGTGATAGAAAGGTGTTAGTAGCAGTCTCCTGTAGAGGTGGTGCTGTTGGTTGGACACTTACACCCTCTGGTGATAGAAAGGTGTTAGTAGCAGTCTCCTGTTGTAACTTTCCCCCTGATGGCTTTTTCTGTTTTACACTTTCTTTCTCTGTCTGACTAGCTTGAGAGGCCTTCTCTTTTACTTGAATCTTTTCCTCTGTCTGACTAACTTGAGAGACCTTCTCTTTTACTTGAATCATTATGTCTTCTCCTTCCTCTACCATTGTCTGAACTGAAGGCTTTGGACTAAGCAAACAAGATATGAACGTCCACAATGGCAATGTGCCATCTGGCAGAGTCCCTGGGCTTTTCTTTTCTATTCTTTTTAAATCTTCACCATGATGGTTCCATTGTGATATATTTAACAACTCCTCCTTAAAAAGCCATGGGCTACATTTTTGTATTGTATCAACGTATGCCCTGATTGTTCTTGATTTTACTGAGATGCCTCCTTCCTCTAACAATTTACTTAACACTCTTTCAGTTTGTTTTTTACTAATTTCTGATCCCGTATTTCTACTATAATACAACCCAACAAGATGACGCCAAACAAAACCGAGACAGAATGAAATAAAAAGGGAACAACAAAAAGTCATTATAGCCTTTCTATCCTCCTGACATGTGCATCCGTCCTTTCTCCCTATCTGTTCCTCAGACGTAAATAGTTTTTCCTCAGATGTGAGCGGTTTTTCTTCCGTCTCACTCATCTCCAGGGACAGGCAACTTAAAACAAAAGTGAAGCAAAATAAAAGAGGAATCTTAAAATGGCTACCCATCCTCTCGCCCTGCCCTCAGGGGCGAGCAGTTTCACTTACCCTCAGTCGCTCCCCGTACGGGCCACCAAATGCCGCAGTCTGGCTGGGCACAATCAGGAGCCACTTGTCAAAAGAAACTAACTTTATTTTTAGAACCACACACGCCAAACAAAACAGCCTCTCAGGAAAAACCCTCAGAGCCTCAACTGCCACCACCGGCTTTCCACAAGCCTCTCTCTCCCACACCAGCTTCTCTCCCCCTCCCACAATCCTCCTGCTCTTGAGGCCGAATGGCTGGGTCACGTGGGCGGAGCCAAAAAAGTCCCCCAATGAGCAGCTCCGTGGTCTGAAAGGGCAGGGAAACAGCCCAATGAGCATCACCGCAGAGGAGCCAATCAGCTAGATGTTGCTGGGGCCGCTGTGAGCCAATCATCAGCCGGCAGCTGGAAGTTTGCTGGCAGCTGGAAGTTTGCTGGGGCCCCTTCAGCTGTGGCTCTCAACAACCTCTGTTAGCCGTCAACCGGGCTTATGCCCCAGATGTAAAAGGGGAAAGCATTGGGCTAATGAGTGTACATCAGTTAGAGACATACATGGTCAACCTTTAAAAGATAGGAACATGCCAAAAAACGGCCGGGGGGGCCCCCGACCCCAGGGCCCTCAAATATATGGGGCAATGGAAAATGGGACAATGGAAACCGAGTCATGGCCGTCCCTGTGCCATCCCAAGAATCGCGGACAGCCACTACAGGTGCCGCGGGACTGGACCTCTGCTCCGCCGCCAGACTCGTATTAACACCTAAAATGGGAGTCCAACTGGTGGAGACTGAATTTAAAGGACCTTTACCATCTGGCACTGTGGGCTTGTTAATTGGGCGTGCTTCCTCTGTCCTACAAGGCCTTCATGTTTTTCCTGGGATTATTAATCCGGACACGGTAGGAACAGTGAAAGTTATGGTGGAGGCCCCAAAAGGCATTGTGTCCATTTCCCCAGGAGACCGGATTGCCCAATTGCTAATTCTACCCAGTTTACATACCCGTTTTCCTGCTGATTCCTTTTTAAGGACAAGTGATGAGATTGGAGTCACCGGAGGGAATTCTGTTTATTTGTCCTTGGATATGAATGACCGTCCTACTTTAAACTTAACTATAGAAGGCAAATCAATTTTGGGATTACTAGATACTGGAGCAGATCGTAGTATAATTGCACAAAAGGAGTGGTCAAAGGGGTGGCCGGTACAGCTCTCAGATCAATCACTATGAGGTTTAGGATACGCTCAAGCTCCACAAGTCAGCTGCAGGCATTTATCCTGGAAAGATACTGAAGGACATTCTGGAACTTTTCAGCCGTATGTGCTTGACCTCCCTATTTCTCTATGGGGACGTGATCTTATGAAGGACATGGGGTTTCAACTTAGTAATGAGTATTCAACAGTTGCCCAAAAGATAATGCAGGACATGGGATATAGACCAGGTTTTGGATTAGGAAAAAATTTACAGGGACGTAGACATCCTTTAGAACCTCAGCAAAAACTTAATAGACATGGATTGGGTTTTTCCTAGGGGCCGCTGAGGATCAGGTGCCCATTACCTGGAAAACAGGGGAGCCGGTGTGGGTTCCTCAGTGGCCGCTCCCCTCTGAAAAATTGACTGCAGCTTATGCTTTAGTGCAAGAACAATTAAAGTTGGGACATATAAAGCCCTCCACTTCTCCATGGAATACACCCATATTTATTATTAAAAAGAAGTCTGGAAAATGGCGGTTGTTACATGATCTACGGGCCATTAATGCTCAAATGCAGCTCATGGGGCCCATTCAGAGAGGTTTGCCTTTGCTTTCAACAATTCCAAAAAATTGGCCAGTGATATGTATAGACATTAAAGATTGTTTCTTTTCCATTCCACTGCATCCTCAGGACTCCGAACGTTTTGCTTTTACTCTGCCTTCATGTAATCATGAGGAACCTGATCAAAGGTTTGAACGGGTGGTTTTGCCTCAAGGCATGGCCAATAGTCCTACAATGTGTCAAATGTTTGTAGGAGCTACCATTGTTCCACTCAGACAAAAGTATCCATTGTTAAAGTGTATTCATTATATGGATGATATATTGCTGGCAGCCAAAACCAAATATATGTTGGAAGCAGCTTACACTGATTTGGTACATTTATTACAATCAAAGGGCTTGCTTATTTCACCTGATAAAGTACAAACAGGAGATTCTATTGATTATCTTGGTGCCAGTATCTCTTGTAAAACCATTACACCCCAAAAGGTAACTCTCAGTACCGATAATTTATGTACATTAAATGATTTCCAAAAATTATTGGGTGACATAAATTGGATTAGAGGTTATTTACATATTCCCAATGCTGAATTAAAACTCTTGTATGAAACTCTTAAAGGTGATTCAGACCTTTCTTCCCCTCTGCATCTTACTGAGGAAGCAAGGTCAGCGCTGCTGAAAGTGGAGGAGGCTGTACAACATGCTAGCCTTTGCAGGCTTCAAGAGGATAAGCCTCTTCAATTATGTGTGCTTGCCACTGTACGGCAACCCACTGGAGTTTTATGGCAAGACGGTCCTTTATTGTGGATACATCCACGTATATCCCCTGGAAAATCCCTTGAGTATTATCCTGATGCAGTTGCTTCCTTAGCTATGTTAGGAATACAACAAAGTATACAATTTTTTGGTTTTCCTCCGACGTCTGTGATTGTCCCTTATACGTGTCAACAAATTCAAGTTTTGTGTGCTAACCTGGATAATTGGGCTATATTTCGATGCTCTTTCCCAGGAGAGATAGATAATCACTATCCTTCACATCCTCTTATTACATTTGTTAAGGAACATCCTGTCATTTTCCCTAAAATCACTTCTTCTACGCCTATCCCAGGAGCTGCAAATATCTTTACAGATGGATCCAAAACTGGTATTGGAGCCTATGTGGTAAATGATCAACCTCCTATACAACATCAGTTTGCTCCTGGCAATCCACAATGGGTGGAGTTACAAATTGTCATAAAAGTATTTGAACAATGTCCGTTTCCTTTTAACTTAATCTCAGATTCTGTTTATGTAGTTCAAGCTTTAAAGGTGTTAGAAGCAGTGGGTCCCATACACACATCAGGAGTATTGTCTTCCCTTTTTCTCCATCTTCAAACATTGATTTGGAATCGCTCCGCCTGTTTTTACCCTTTGCATATTCGAGCTCACACAGGTTTACCAGGTGCTCTTTCTGCTGGCAATGCCCAAGCTGATCTTGCTACTCGTCCTTCTTGGATGTTCCCTGTTTCCTCTTTAGATCAAGCTAGAAACTTTCATAGTAAATTTCATATCAATGCACGGGCACTTCAGAAGCGTTTTACCATCTCCCGCGCTGATGCTCGACAGATTGTGTTGGATTGTCCTACTTGTATTATTTTACATCACCCCCCTTCTGTGGGCGTAAATCCTCGTGGTTTGCGGTCTTTAACAATATGGCAAATGGATGTCACTCATATCCCTGACTTTGGCAAGCTTAAATATGTCCATGTGTCTGTGGATACTTGTTCTGGCATTATCCATGCTTCTGCTTTGTCTGGTGAAAAGGCTGGAAATGTTATCATGCATTGCTTGGAAGCCTGGGCAGCATGGGGCTTACCACAGACCATTAAAACGGACAATGGTCCAGCGTATACTGGACGACAATTTTCTGCCTTTTGCAGCCAGATGGGTATCCAGCTTGTCCATGGTTTACCTTACAATCCACAAGGTCAGGGTATTGTAGAGCGTGCTCATAAGACTCTAAAAGAGATGTTAATAAAACAAAAAGGGGGAATTGGCTTAGGCCACACCCCAAAAGAGCGCCTCTCCCTGGCTCTATTTACTATTAATTTCTTGAATTTGGACATCCAAGGGCGCTCTGCTGCGACTAGGCACTGTTCGCCCTCTGCCCCGAACTTTGGGCATGTTAAGTGGAAAGATGTACTTTCTGGACAATGGTATGGGCCTGATCCCGTGCTGGCATGGGCACGAGGTTCTGTCTGTGTTTTCCCACAGGACCGGTGGACGGAGCCGGGGTGGGTTCCAGAACGCCTGACAAGAAGAGTCCCGACATCAATCAACCAACAACAGGAGGCGCTGCAACAATCTCATGATGAGGACCATCCTTCTACTGAGTGTCCTGGTTTTAAGGCTGATATCGATGGTACAGGGGACATCAATGCAGTGGTGGGCGGTAGCTCGAACGTGGCCAATGCCGATGCCGGTTCATAGCAATTCTAGTGTTCTCCCCACTCTTTTTTCTACTTCATGTGAGATGTCTGCTCCTTGTGTTTCCCCTAGAGGGGACCAAGACTGGTACTTCAATCTCTCTCGCATTAATCTCACAGGAGTTTTTTGCTTCAGTTTTTCCAAAGGTGATTGCATCCACTTAAAACCTAAGAACTTGACTAAATGGGAGGACCCACTGCAGTACAGTCGGGTCTCGTCGGGAGTTTTGTATGCAGCGCTTTCACAGATTGCCTCAGGGGCGTCGCAGGGCTCAGGAACCCTGACAAATAAATCTGAATTTTATATAACCACTTTGGCCATTATTTCCCAGGTGTTGATTCCGTTGTCTCCTTCTAATCAGACCTCTAATGCCACTCATTTTAAGGCTTCTCCTTATTGCACCCCTGAGTATGGCTTCCCTCCAATATTCACGCCTTGTCAAGATCATTCTTGGGAGAAACATCAGGTCGCTAAAGGTTTCTCCCTTTCTCCCTCTCTTAAAAGATACTTGTATAATTCTTCCAACAATAATTCCTCTATAGGAGCAGGTTGGTCCTGGTTTCAATGGTTGATTTCCAATGAAAAGGGGGCCACAGCCGACATCTCCGCTTTGGCTCAATTACAAGGAGTCCAAGGTTGGCTGTTTAATGTTTCTGGCAGTACCCAAGAATTGAAGTGGGGTAGGAGACTCAAAAATATGTCACACAATGCACAATTAAGTAATGCAACGTTACACCCTGCAGCAGTCTGTCTCCAATCTCCGTTCCTGTTTCTTTTGGCTAATCTTTCGGCTAATGATACATCACAGGGGATGCTTGATTGTTCTAATATTACCTGCTACTTGTCTGAGTGTTGGAATGGCTCCTGGACCACGGCAGTGGTTATGAAAATTCCAACCTTTGTCCCGATCCCTGTTACTGCAGATCCAGAATCCTTTCCTATTGTTGAACTAATTAGAGCCCGTAGAGATTTTGGAATTACGGCAGCTATAGTGACAGCTGTGGCGGTGTCTGCTGCTGCAGCAGTTACAGCTGGAGTAGCCATGGCCAGCCAGGTACAAACTGCTGCCACTATTAATCAGGTTATTCAACAAACATCCACCATACTTGAATCTCAAAGTAGAATTAATCAACACATTTTATCTGGGATTCTGGCTGCTAATCAAAGGATAGATCTGCTTCAAGCTCAAGTTGAGGAATTGTCTGTTCTAGTACATTTAGGTTGTGTTGATCAACGTGCACATTTATGTATAACCTCTGTCAGATTTAATGATTCCAGAAATGCCTCCCGCATCATCAGGGAGTATCTATCCTGAACCTGGTCCATGGAAGCAGAAAACTTGATCCAGTCTCAACTAACTCAGATTGCTGTTTTGAATAGCACCCGTGTCGAACCACTGACTTTGGGTCAATTCACCAGTTGGCTATCCTCTGCTTTTTCCTTCTTTAAGGAATGGGTGGGAGTGGGCATTTTTGGTGCTATGTGTTGCTTCGGTGTTGTACTTTGTTTGTGGCTTCTCTGTCGCCTTAAAACTCGCCATGCACAAGAAAAGGCTATGATTGTACAGGCTCTTGCGGCCTTAGAAAATGGCATTTCTCCACAAATCTGGCTTGCACATCTTAAACAGTGATTTCTGGGCATGGCCATTGCACCCCAAGTGAGTTTCACATTGCACTGGGATTGGCATGTCCTCTTCCTTATTCTCTCACAGTGCTGAATAGCCCTTGCACTCTGCAGGTCTTGTTACCATTGCACGCAGATGGGTTTCAGGACTGGTCTTTCTTCTCGGCTACAGACTCTTTACCTTCCTCTGGGGCTTAGGGATTGTGTTGCCAACTTAAATTTTGTCATTATTACCAGGCTACCTGTGTTATCCTACTTCTCGCCGTCATCACGATGCAGGATGCGAGGCAAGGCACTGCACTTGAGTGATCCCTCAACGGACCTCAAGGAAAGCATGTCCTATTGCATGCGGGTTTGACGTCCATGCCCCGCCCTACGAAAAAAGGCGTCGGCTGATATGGGACCAGGTCTAGGGAAGGGCCCTCCTTAGGACTGAACCATACACTGCAGCCACTACTGCACAGTGGGATAGGACCTCTACTTTCGCCTGCATTGTTTTATAAAACAGAAGGGGGAACTGTGGTGAGCCGTTCTTATAGACCGTGGCCGCCATTAGAAGATGGCGCCGGCTTCCACTGTGGCCTGTGATAAACAACTCCTAATATGGAGAGTTTGGCGTGCAATCCCTTATCACCCTATGAGAGAGATCCACTTGTCAGCTTGGGATTGGTATGCGGGAGGCTTTATTAGGCTGTGCTTGGGCGCTCGGCGGGGGGTCACTAGAAGATGATACTTGAATCAAGGCCTGAATAAACTGCTGAAAGAAGAATCCTGTGTCGTGTTTTCCCTTGCCGGCGAGGGGTCGCGACACCAGGCTACCTGAATTTATGCTGATTAGAGATTAGAGCAGTTTATTTGAGGGGATGAGGAAGGGATATGGTAACAGTGTGGTACCTGAGGGAGCCTATGTGTGCTGACAAAGTATATCTTGATTTAGATGCCTATCACACAGGCATGATCAATGTAAAAATAGTTGAGCTATAGACTATTTGTATGGTTCATGTTAACTATACTTCATTTTAAAATGGTAGAAAGACAACATTTGCTGACAATGAGAAGGGAGTAGCAAGGTAGAAGGTTTCTGAGACATATGCAGTATATTTGAAATGGTTATTGTGGAGCATGAAAAGAAAAAAGCTAGCCTAAGCAAAAGGGCATTGGAGCTCAGTGCAATTGATGACCATAGGATTTTACACTAGTCTTGCCAATAGCTTTGGTATGAGCCTAGAGAAGGTACATGCTTGAATGTCAAATAGATTTAATAGAAAAACGATATGGAGTGAATATCAGATATTTGCAAAAAGAGGAATGAAATTCTGGAACTTGGACTTTCACTGGGATAATGAAGGTAGAAAGAATATGATGGTCAGTGAGGAAGCATAGCCAAATAACAAGTGATTAGTGTAGATACCAGTGCAGGTGAACTTCTGCACTTGGGAGCAGTTGGTAGGTAGAGGTCTGTAGTTAGAAGGACTCTGACCAAAATTGCATTTCAGCTCTGCAACTGTTTGCTGTTGATATTGTTTCAGGTGAGATCCCCTGAGATGCAGTATCTGAAAAAGATGTTGGAGTATAGACCATGTATTGGGGAGAACTCTGGGAAGTAATACCTGAGGGATCGTGAAGGAAGCATGATTACGCAGAGAGAGAAGTATAACTATGTTAGAATCAAAACTAAAGATTCAGTTTATGTATAGGCAATTGGGGTTGGATGGTCCTTCCACACTGAGACAAGGGGCCTCGGGTATTTTGTTCTGATATTGAGTTGGATGTGGGCTTGGGTGATGGGAGGGTGGTGTGATCTTGGATGAGCTGGCTCCCTTGAGGCAAAAAGATGTCCCAGGGATGGTCTTAGTCAAAAGCTGTCAGTCACCAACACTTTCAGGAGCTGGACAAATGACTGTTTTAGTCCTGAGAAAGGAAACCTAGGTGATTCATCTGTGTTTACTGCAGGTAGGTTCCAGGATTGTCCATGGGCTGTATGGCTAAAAAGAAGTTAAAGGTGAAGCGATCTGGGAACCAAGAGGATGGGGGGTGGGATAGGTTATTCACATAGATGTTCACATCATGAAAGATGCCACCAGGGAAAGGCAGAGTCAGGAGGAAGACTGAGAGCTGGGTGGCAGGCTCCTGCCTTTAAGGTGCTTATGATTCTCCCATATCGTCTTTGCCTTAAATTGGGACGTGTTTAAACACTCTTCGCTTTTCCCAGAAGTGCACTTAATGGACCTTGATTTTACCAACTTCAGCTATAGTTTATTTTTTTTTTTGAAAAAAAAATCATTCTAAATAGACACAATACTTCCATTTTATTGATTTATTTTTATATGGTGCTGAGGATCGAACCCAGGGCCTCACACATGCTAGGTAAGGGCTCTATCACTGAGACATAACCCCAGCCCTCTAGTTTATTCTTTTAATTTAATTTTGACTGATGCCTAAAAAACGTACATATTTATGGAGTACCATATCATGTTCAGACACATGTATACACTGTATAATGCACAAATCAGGGTAAACTTACCTATAATCCTCAAATATTTATCATTTCTTTATGACAAAAACACTCAAAATCCTTTCTTGTAGCTTTTTTTTTAAAAGTAAACAGTACATTATCTATGGTCAGCACATTGCATAATAGAACACTAGAACCTCTTTCTACCATCTGACTAGAACTTTGTACCTATTAATCAATCTTTCCTAACCTCTTCCTTCTCTCTAGTCTCACTGGCCTCTGGTAACCATCATTCTACTCTCAACATCTGTGACATCAACTCTTTTATATTCCATATGGGAGTGAGATCATTAGTGCTTGTTTTTTGTGTGTCTGGCTTACTTCACATCCAAGTTTTCACAAATGACAGGATTTTATCCTTTTTTTTTTGTAGCTGCACAATATTCAACTGTGTATACCCATTGCATTTTCTTTCTCCACTCATCAGTGGATGGACATATAATTTGTTTCCCTTTCTCAGTTCCTGTAAAAAGTGCTGCAATGAACAAGGGGATGCACATGTCTCTTTGACGTGCTGATTTTATTTCCTTTGTCTCTAAACCCAGACGTGGGGTTGCTGGATTGAATAGTAGTTCTATATTTAAATTTTTGAGGAATGTCTAAACTGCTTCCCATGGTTATACTAATCTAATTCTTAACAACATTATATAAGGATTCCTTTTTCCTACACTCACAAGTACTTACTATCTTTAGTTTCTTTGATACTAGCCATTCTTACTGGGGCAAGATAATGTATCACTATGGTGTTGATTTGCTTTTCCTTGATTATTAATGATACTAAACAGCTTTTCATAGACCTGGTGGCCATTTCTGTGTTTTGGAGAAATATCTACTTAGGACTATTGCCCATTTTTAGTTGGCTTAGTTATTTTTTATTGTTATTAGGTTTTTGGAATTCTTTACATATTATGGATATAAACCCCGGTCAGGTGTTTTTGTAAATATTTTCTTCCATTCTGTAGATTGTTCTTCACTCTATTGTTGATATTCTTCACTGTGCAGAAGGCTTTAGTTGATGAAGCTTCATTTGTCCATGTTTACTTTTGCTTTTTGTGCTTTTGAGGTGTCATGTAGAAGATCCTTGCCCAGTCCCTGTCCTGAAATGATTGATGTTCATGTTTTCTCCAAGTAGTTTCATAGTTTCAGGTAGAGAAAACCCTTTGGTCTGAGAGTAACCGGTGTCTAATCATTTAGTTCTTGAACATATTTTGAGTTGATTTTTGTATTTGGTGAGGGGTAGGGGTCTTTTTTCACTCTTCTGCATGTGGATATCCAATTTTCCCTGCACCATTTATTAAAAAAACTACTCTTTCACCAGTGAACTTTCTTACCACCTTTGTCAAAGATCCACTGGCAGTAGATATATGGGTTTACCTTTAAGCTCTTGTTATGGTTTAGACATGAGTGTCCCTCAAAAGCTCGTGTGAGACAATGCAGGAAAGTTTAGAGGTGAAATGATCAGATTATGAGAACCTTAACCTAATCAGTGCCTTGATCCTCTAGTAGGGATTAGCTGCGTGGTAACTGTAGGCAGGTAGGGTATGGCTGGAAGAGGTGGGTCATTGGGATAGTGGCATTTGGGTTTATATATTGTTCTTGGTGAGTGGAGCTCACTTCCTCTGTTTCCAGATGCTGTGTCCCAAGCTGATTTTCTCTACCACACCCTTCTGCTATGATGTTCTGCCTCACTCAGGCCTAGAGCAATGGAGTTGGTCATCTCTGGACTGGATCTCTAAAGCTGTGAGCCCCCAAATACACTTTTCCTCCACTAATTGTTCTTGTTAGGACTTTTGGTCACAGAAGGAAAAAAAAATAGCTCTCAATTTGGTCCCACTGGTCTGTGTGTCCATTTTTATGCCAATACTGTGGCTTTTAAATTACCATATCTTTGAATTGTGTTTTTGAAATTAGGTAATATAATCCTTCCTGCTTTGTTGGTTTTGCTCTAACAGTATCGGCTATTTGATTGTCTTTTTCTAGTTCTGTGAGGAATGCCATTGTTATTTTGACAGGGATTGTATTAAATCTGTAGATCATTTTGGGTTGCTCAGCTCTAGATTTATGCTAATCTATGAGTCTCATTTAAACTCTTCCTCATCACTGATCATTTTGCTAGTTGCTGGCCTTTGGGCCATGATCTTCTTGAACATACCAAGTCCTCAAGTTGTAAACTCCATGTGAATAAACCATCAAAAAACCTGGCAGCCTAGATTTTTGGATTTTCTCTACCCCACTGTATTTCAACACTCACGCTCCCATAGCCAAAAGAATGCAAGAATGAGAAAAACATTCAATTTAAACAATTGATGGAAAATATTGCAAGGCATCTGAAATTGAAGAGTGTGCTTTCAGCGTTAGCAATTAGCAAGATCTTAATTTTTTTTTTAATTTTTAAACCTGTAGCATGATTTAATATAAAGAAAGAAAAAACCGGGCTTGGTGGCACATTCCTGTTATCCCAGTAGTTTGGAAGGCTCAGGCAGGATGATCTCAAGTTTGATGCCAGGTGTGACAATTTCAGAAGAACCTATCTCAAAATAAATGAATTAATTAATTAAGAGGAATGGGATGCAGTTCGGTGGTAGAGCACCCTTAGGTTGAATTCACAGTACCACACACACTGAGATAGACACACACACACACCACACACACACACACACACACACACATACACACACAAAGGTAGAGGAAAGGTTTTGCTGTATGAGAGTAACTGGAAGCTAGGGAGGCTAAATAATTCAAGGTGTGGGAGCCTATGATATTTGAGAAATTAGGGAGAAAGAATTTGTAGGCTGGGGGAAAATGGAAGGATCAGGATTTCTCTCTGAAGTCACACACTGGAAGGCAGTGAGAGGGCGCTAATGACAAGAGTATGATCAGAGTGGACAATTGAAATTTCACATTTCTTTAATGGACAGACGCTAGTCCTGACAACATCTAGGAGGTCTCCTGAGAACAGCTGGAGTGGGAATGAAAGGGGGAGCACTACTCTGGGAGGGGATCCTCAGTCAGTGTTGGATAGGTCAAAAGGGCTCTGACTGCTGCCAGGACTTCCTTAAGACTGGGGGAGGGGAGAAAGAGTGTCATTGGGTGTGAGAAGTCTCTCTCCTAAGGAAACAAATTAACTAGTCTCCAAATCAAATTCCTCTTAATCTTTCAAGAAATGAATTCTTCCAAAAGACTGTTAACTTGATGGTTTTTTTAAACAACACTTGAAATTTTTATATAGGTTCAGTTTGACATTTAATTATATACATTCCTGAGTTGTTTTAAAACTGTTTCTTGTAATTCCATTTTTATCGTCCTTCAGACAGTACACTGCTGGATGGCAGAAAATTTTACATTTATGCTCAAAGAATTTTAAAAATTTCTCTGGTGCTTTTTATAAAGGTAAACCCCAGGGATGATATGTGACAGGGGCAGAAAAATATGTTAATTTTTGTTGATTTTGTTGATTTTAATACAATTTTGGCATATACTATATATATATATATGTGTGTGTGTGTGTGTGTGTGTATGTATGTGTGTGTGTGTGTATACAGTTATGTGTGTGTGTATGTATGTGTGTGTGTGTGTGTGTATACAGTTTATAGAGTTGACTTTAATCTTCCAGGGACAATTGACCTGAGTCTTCCGGGTCAATTTTATGGTGTCATGAAGTTTAGAGAAGTGAAATGGTTAATCTAAATGCCTTGTTCCTAATGTACTTCTACCAATCCATGGGTTGCCTTTTCTGAAGAAAAGAATTCCATTTTACCCCAGCCTAACAATTCTTTCTGAAAAAAAGATAATACAATAATACCTTCAGATAAGGTAATACAATTCATTTATTACCTTTTCTTCCTTTCTAAGACAGTAGTACTGATGACATCACTTAATGCTGTTTCTTTGCCCTCTTGTCTCTGTACTTGTCTAAACACTTTCAATAAAACCTTTAATTTCATTTAATCTGATTTAAAATTATTTACAAATGATTGCTGATTTGCCTTCTTCTTTGAATTATAGATTGTGGGCTTGAAGCTTCATTCACCTTTTATGTTTTTGTATAAGTGCCAGGTAACTTATGCTGGAACTTGAAACAATATTGAAGAAAATTTTCCACCTCTTTTTTTTTATAAATATGAAAACTGATGCAAAGGCTTACCTATTGTCACATAGCATATTAATAAATTTATCTTGTGTGTCCAGTGTACATTCTAGGACATCCCCACAGTCATCCTGCACTCTGAAATGTGTCGTAGTTAGATCCTTAGCAAAGAACGGAAGGGAGACAATGTAAGCATCAAGTACTTGGATGGAAGCAAAAGAAGATTGATTTGGGGAAGCAGTTCTAGAAGGGAGCCAGAAGGAACACCGGAAATGAAGGCTGAGCTGTAGTAAAAATGGCCCAGGCTACACAATCTGAGAGCTAGTCTCTGCCGAATGACAGAGCCTGTGAGTTTGACTGGACATTAGAGATGAAGAGCCACTGGGTTCCAAAGAAACAAGTGGGGCATGACCTCAGTAGTGCAGAACAAAGGAACTAAGGATCTTGAAGTCACTGAAGGAAGGAATCATGGTGACAGATGGATCATGTACATGGATACTGAATTTAGCAATGATGGTGGAATGTGATGATCATTAATATCCAAAGTACAGGTATGAAGACATGAATGGATCTGAATATACTATGTATACAACCAGAGATATGAAAAATTGTGCTGAATATGTGTAATAAAAATTGTAATGCATTCCACTGTCATATATACATAAAAAATTAAAGTCAGATAATTAACAAAAAATAAATAAAAAAGAATTGGGTTAGGGATGGGCTTAAGAGAGATGCTGACATCCTCACTAAGAAAAGAAGAAGGGGGTCTACAATACTGCAGATCATAGCAACAAGGATGGGTAGAAGGTGGTAAGGTGTCCACTTCAGACTATTTGGGGTTTTGAAATAAAAAGGATAAAGGAAGGGAAGTTATGGAGGTGAAATTGGTGAGAAAGAAGTCTACATCAGCCAGAATGCCCCCAAAACATGAGGTATTGGTGACAGGCAGCCTTTGTGTGTGAAGACTTCCGAAGAGAATCTCAGTAACAACCATGAGAGGTGACATGCCTGCATTAATTCAGATGAGTGTAAAACTGCACTTAGCTCTGAGAAGCACGATTTATTGAAGATCCAGCCTTAATCGTCGATCTACTGCCTCCCACTCAGGTCTAATGGCAGTGACACAAAATTGAAGTTACTGCTTTTACTACATGAACCAAACATTCCACTTAGTCTCTCAGAGCTTTAACTTTCAAGTGTATCCAACATGAAAACTAATGTGTTTTTTCTTATTACTTAAAATGAGTAACATTTCATTCCATTTAAAATTTTGATCCTGTGGTGTGTGTGAATAAACACACACTTGGGGGAAAACCTCTGGCTTCGTGCAAATAGGACTAGAATAGGGGTTAATGATTCTTCAACTATTTCAAAAGTGAGAAAATACAATAGAAAAGATGGAAAACTTTTGCATAATGAAAGTCCCTCTCTTTCTTTCTCTCTGCAGTTGGCTTAGAGACAAAAAGACAGGATAGAAAGAAGAATGAGGACAAAACGGACTTTACATTTTATGCAGTGGACTACTTCATTCTTCCTACCACTCAACAATACCAGATTATGAATTTTGTAAGTTTTTCATAATGTAAGTGCCTGTCGTTAGATGTATTTTGTTTTTTCATCACTAAGAACATTCATTCTTATTTGCTTAGTAGAATCTCAGTAACATGCACAAGAAATAAATCATTGAAACTTAGACTGTTTGTTGTTAGCTATAAACAGTTTCAATTGGCAATGATATCTACAGTGCTTAGTGCATACTTACCATATATTATTTTTTTGATGTTTAGTGAGACAGAAATCTCAATCTTAAAATTTCTTCATATTTCATCAGAGTTTGTAGTACTTGTAGGTCTTTAATGTGTAAGAGTTGATTTATATAGCTATGAAAGATAGGATATGTTCAAATTCATTGATAATCTCAATTGGAAAATTTGAGATCCATTGCACACGAATGGCATAATGGACATTTACAACCGAAATATCTGGTGGATAGTGTGATAATATTTCAGCAAAAAAATACCCATTTTTGAGAAGTGGGCATTTATTTAAGCAATGAGACGTTTACAAAAATGATGATATATTTCAAAGCTTGTCTTCTAACTTTGCATTTTCAAAGTTAGAGGAAAATATATATCACAGATTTATTTGAGTGTTAAACATGATTTTTATGTACAAATTCTATTGTAACTGAACATATAAACTCTGCACAGACCCTTAGTCATCAATTTCTTCTTATTGATGGAGACAGTGACTCCTGCCTCTTTTCTTGCCTGCAGTTTACTGCACGTGTCAGTAATTCGTTTTCTCTTCTGTGTGCTCCATCCTAGAATAGAACTATTTGTGGTTCTCTTTGCTTTTTGTTCAGATGTAAATGCTTCCCATTCTGATATATTATATCAAACATTAGAGTTGTTGTGAAACATCAAGAAACAAATGAAATCCTATGTGATGGAGATTTCTAAAAATAAGAAATGTTTATTACCGTTTTATAGGGGGGCAATACACAGCCATTTAAGTCTTCAATGAATATAAAATAAATGTCAATAAGCTCAAATTGCTGTAAAGTGCACTTCAAGCAGGCATGAACGAGGATATGTTAAAGTCCCTGAATGGGTGACAAATGTGGTTTGCAGAATAGATTTTTCTTATTAATAAATTTTGGTCATCTTACTTATGACTCAAATTATCATAGACAAATATATAATTCTCATTTTAGAAATAAGAAGCAAAACCAGAAATTCTCATTAAAAATGAGAGCTGGTGATAATCAAAGGATATGAGATAGATCTCATTGAAGACTGTGAACACTGCCACAAAAAGATCTTCAGTGTATTTTGTGAAGTGAAGAAAAGTCAGGTGCAGAACAATGGTCTAGTATGTTTATGAAATAAGTACCTACAAATTCATAGACATTCTGAAGAAAGATACCCATGGAATGTATAACTATAATTTACCTGAAGAAAGAGAAGCCGGGTGTTAAGGGACAGGGGTAAAGGACATTTTTGATTTTGAACTGAGTGCATATATTATTTAATGTGAATGTTACAGTTTGGATGTGAGGTGTCTCCCAAAAGCTCACATGTGAGACAAGGCAAGAAGGTTCAGAGGGGAAATGGTTGGGTTATAATAGTCTTAACCCAATCAGTGATTTAGTCCTTCAATAGGGACATACTAAGTGGTAACTGAAGTGGTAGGGTATGGCTGGAGAAGGTGGGAATTGGGGCATGGCTTTGGGTAATATATTTTATATCTGGAGAGTAGAGACTATCTCTGCTTCCTGATCATGGTGTGAGCTCCCTCCCTTTGCCACACTTTTCCGCCATCATGTTCAGCCTCACTATGAGCCCCAAGGAATGGAGCTGGCCTTCTGTGGACTAAGACCTCTGAAACTGTGAACCCTCAAATAAACTTTTTCTTCATCCCCTACAATTGTTCTGGTTGGGTTCTTTAGTCATAGCAATGAAAAGCTGACTAAAACAGTGAATATTCATAAAAGTGACAAATTTAAAAAGTTCTGTGTTACTGAGCATTTTCCATGTATTTTTTTGGCCCTTTATATACCTTCTTTTGAGAAATGTCTCAATGTCAATAGTGATCAGAGAACTGCAAATCAAAACCACAATGAGATACCATCTTACCCTAGTTAGAATGGCCATCATCAAAAACAAGACAAGACAAAACAAAACACAAATGGTGGTGAGGATGTTAAAGGAAATTTTATTCACTGCTAGTAGGAATGTATGTTAGTATGGCCATTGTAGAAAATAAAACAGCAATTCATCAAAAAATTAAAAATAGAACTACTATATGACTCAGCGATTTCATTATTGGGTATATATTCAAAGGAGTTAAAATCTTTGTGCCAAAAAGATATTTGTACTTCCATGTTTATTGCAGAACTATTCATGATAGCCAAAATATGGAATCAACCCAGATGTCTTTTCTCAGATGAAGAATAAAGAAAATGTGGCATATTGACACAATGGAATACTACTCAGTCATAAAAGAATAAAATCCTCCTATTTCCAGCAGCATGGATATAACAATGGAACATTATGTTGAGTGAAACAAGCCAGACATTGAAAGACTAATACCTTGTTCTCCTTTATTTAAGGCAACCAATAAGTCAACCTTGAAGAAGTACAGAACAGAATAGTGGTCACTAAAGATGGGAAAAAGGATCGGGGACAGAATATAATTAAGAAGAACTTACAATGACTGTATGCTGGGGAGAAGGTGAGGCTAAGAGTAAGAGGACCCAGATGCTGGGGTTCACACCTGTAATCCCAGCAACACAGGAGGCTGAGTCAGGAGGACCACAAGTTCAAAGCCAGCCTCAGCAACTTAGTGAGACCTTAAGCAACTTAACAAGACTCTGTCTCAAAATAAAAAATAATAAAAAGGGGTAGAGATGTGGGTTAGTGGTTAATCACCTTTGGGTTAAATCCCTGGTTTAAAAAAATAGAGGAGGTTGGATAGACATGTTTCATGCATGACTTATGCATGAATACAAATATCATAGTGTCAATTTGTATAATTAATATGTTAGTAATTATAATAAAAATGTTCCAAAAATGTTCTGTTACTAAAAAAACAAAACAAAAACACCCCCTCCTTGAATCTACCTAAGGTTTATCAATAGAAGAATAATTAGATAAATTATGGTGCTCCATGCAATGGAATATACTCTGCCATCTGTTTTTTTTAAAAGCGAGGGAGAAGGGTATAGGTAAATTAGTAAGTGAACAAAAGCAAAGAATGGCATGTGCCAGGTTTCATTTCTGTCACTTTTAAGTAGCACACAAAGAACTAAGTACATGGAAAATGTACATGGAAGGAGGCATGAGTGCAGGGGAAAGACCTATTTGTCATTTTATACATTTCTGTAGTACTTACATTTTAAGCATGTGTTTATATTATAGTGAACTCTTTAAAAGTCAATTAGGTTATGATTCTCTGACAAATATTCAGTTTTATAAAAAAAAATCTATATTTTTCTAAACCGATGTGAATCCCAATGGATAGATTATGCAAATATTACAGCAAACTCTCATAAACATTTTAGAAGTAGATAGCTGATCAATTTCAGAGACTTTCTTCTTTGTGTCACATCCAGTCTTCAGGGGTAAATTACTGGAAATGGGCTGGATATGACATCATCAGCAACCGTATGATGCAGTGGAAATAACAGTGGCCTGAGGGCCTCACGGTGGCACTTCTACTTATCTTCAGCCTAAACTCAACACTGTCCTGTATCAAAGAAAGAAGTGGGGGCTGGTTTGTGGCTCAGCGTAGAGTGCTTACCTATCATGTGTGAGGTTCTGATTCGATCCTCAGCACCACATAAAAATAAACAAATAAAATAAAGGTATTATGTCCATCAACAACTAAGAAAATATGTTAAAAAAAGAATAAATGACACTGGAAACAAATACTTTACAAGAACTGGCTTGTTCCTCTCTAGGTGTCTTTCTGTTATAGCTCAGCACTTCTTTGCTAGTTTCAAGTTTAAATGTCAAGCACGAGTGGAACTGATGGAGAAGATAATTTATAAACATGGTATATTATAAGTGCCATGTTTTCCCCAGGATTGACTGTGCTTTTATTTCTCTCTGAACAGACAGGGAAATTGTGTTTGTGAAGGAGTTTTGTGGTCATGGTAGGACCACAGTGAAGTCAGGGGAGGGATCATTCTTGTCTCTTTCTGTATTACTCTCTGCACAATGGCCCTTGTTATCAAGAAATTCCATTTCTTGTTCAAATTGAATGTTTCTGTGGGAGGAGAGAGTGGGAGTAGAATGAACAGATGTTACGCCTTGAATAGGGTAGAATTATCAATTCTGAGTGAGTGAGATTGACATTATTCAAAGAGATAGGGTCTCACATTCTAAAGAAAAATGTAGCTACTTATATGTGCATGATGAACTACTTTCTGGACATTTCATCAGAGATTGGAACTGAGGAGTTGGTGACAGAATAACTAGGTTTAGAATTTGGGTCTTCCATTTAGATGTAGCAACCATGCAGAATATTGTATGGAACTTATTCTATACTTAATAGTATTATCTTACGTTGCAGGAAATTACAAAAGAGAAAAAATATAAGGGGGCTTTTGCATGTTAATGTTTCCAAAGTATATCCACAAAGAAAATATGAAGAAAGAAGGGTAATCTTCAGTTACACAAATATCAGTTTAGTCATTTGACATCTCAATTCATTATATAATCTATAATTATAATTATTAATTATATATTATAATTAGTTGTACTTTTTTCTTCATGCTTTTAAACAACAAATCCATCTTATTTCAAATGCATCGGGCACATACTATGATTAACTTAACACGTCTTATTGTATAATTCTATTGAATTTTATTAAGAAATAACCCTTGTTTGTTTTAAATTCTTTCTTCAATTTACATAGCCAGAATTGCTTTGTTAAATTTTAAACATGGCCGCATGGTGGTGCACACCTCTAATCTCAGTGGCTTGGAAGCCTGAGGAAGGAGGACGGCAAGTTCAAAGCCAGCCTCAGCAAAAGCAAGGGGCTAAGCAGCTCAGTGAGACCCTGTCTTTAAATAAAATACAAAAAATAAATAAATAAATAAATAAATAAATAAAAATACAAAATAGGACCAGGGATGTGGCTCAGTGGTTGAGTGTCTCTGAATTCAACCCAAAGTACCTCCCCTCCAAAAAATATTGTAAGCATGAAATGTTAATACCTATGCAATATAATAAATTTCAGGTATCCAAATAAAATCTCCTTAATAGAAATGTAATAAAAACATGACTCATTTTTCATGTAACCAGAGTTGAAAGTTTTGAGCCTTAGTATACAAGGTATTCTATCTATCTATCTATCTATCTATCTATCTATCTATCTATCTATCATCTATCTATGTTTTTTTTCTTCTGGGATAGGGATGGCAGCACTGGAGATTGAACACATAATGTGTGTGTGTGTGTGTGTGTGTGTGTGTGTGTGTGTGTTGTATGTATATATGTATTGAGGCAGAGTTTTATTAAATTGCCCAGGCTGATCTTGAACTTGCAATCCTCCTGCCTCAGCCTCTGGAGTAGGTAGGATTACAAGCATGTGCCACTGCACCCAGTACATTGGACATTTTGGAAACATAATCATTCATCATTCTTAGGAAAGCATCCCAGGACTATTTTCACTAACAAGTGTAATATGTTAGTAAAAAATTGGGGACAAGGATGAAGTGGCAGTAGGTGTGGAAAGATTTGCTCTTGGCCTCTCTAGCAAGCGGGACTGGCTTCATGGACCTGTGATGTGCAGTTGCACGTGGTCCCCATTCTCAGAAGATTTGGTACTTTATAGACCTGTTCATGAAATATTATTTTGAGCATGCAGTGAGCAGAGAGGATACCCATGCAAATGTTTGTGGTCCCAGTGACATTGCTCAGGGTCCTGGGTATATACAGTGTGCAGACCAATTGGCCTTGCCCCCTAGCATGAACACGTGGGCTTCTGGGCAGTCCAGGGAGCCAGTGGGCTGAGCAGGTGACTGGGGAGGAATTGGAGACCAGACTGGCAGTGGGGACAGAAACAAACACAACACAAGTAGCAGCTGTATCCAGGGAAGAAAAGGGACCCAAACTGTTTGAAAACATGAGAAGACTGTCAGTTTTCCAGGAGAGTAAGTCCTGCAGCTCCTGCCCAATTATTCTCTGGTGCTCAGGCAATAGACTCTGTCAGTAAATTATTACAAAGTAAAAGCAAACTCATGCATGTGGCAATAATGCATGTCAGAGAGTTACTAGAATTGGTGAAAGAGTTCAGAGTCTCTAGTTCTAAAAACTACTGCAACACTGCAATACAAATATCCATGGCCTTACAAATAGAAATTAAACCTACACAATGTAGTTGCAGTGATAGAAAAATTCCATGATCATATGAAACTTCAGATAAACAACTTATTAGTGAGGAAGGCAAAATATTATTATTATTAAATAATGTATAAGTAAATAAGTTATTAATGAGGAAGACAAATTATTATTATTAAATTATTTTTCTTTCTTTTTTGTCTTTCAATAACAATTTTTGAACTGTTTTAGATCCAAATATATGTATATAAAACATTTATACAGATAAATTAGTGTTAAGAATTTTAAAAAGGCATAGTAAAATCCATAAATGTCCTTTCTATGTTCTGACATCTTACAAATGTTTTCAAGATTGGAAACCTCTACATCCTGGCTATTTGTGAAAAACGTGAGGATTTGGTAGGTTGTGGGAAGTTCCAGAACTGACCATAGCATAAAAGCAAAACAAAGTTATGATGCTTTTATCATTGCTTAATCCCCAAGGTTAAAAGGGAGACCATGGAATACTAAAGTCAGGTATTTACCAAAGAGTGTTGATTTCTACTAGCCAAATTCAGCCCTCACCCACCAGTTGAAACAAGAGTCTTTCTCAGTTCATTGTCTAGTAGGAGTTTGAAACATTTCAATTGAAGCCTTTACTTTTCCTTTAGCCTTCAACATGTGTGGTCCCAACAATGCTGTCTCTGAGGTGGCCTCTGATTCAGGCTTTGTATCTCCACTTTCAAATTTACCTTGCTTCGATCCATAAGCATACTTCTTTTTCAGAGCTTCTGCTGTGAGGGCAGCAGGGCCAGTAGCATCCACTGGCTTGGGCTTTACATCTTCCTCTGACTCTTGATTGACTGAAGTTTTACACTATTCATCTCTTTAAGGATCTCTAGCATATTTGGCACATCTGGTTTCTTTGGACTATTCTTAGCCAAAATCTTTCCAGCATTGGCTTTTTGCTCTCTTCACTCTTTAATCAGATCAATATCAGATTTACTTTGCTGGAGCCCTAGTGGAGTGGTGGATGGGAGGTGGTGGTGGTGCTGGGGCTGTGGTAATAGATGTGGTAGAATCCAAGTCACCTACTGCAGTGAGATTCTGTTGCTCTTGCAGGGTCACTTTTTGGTAATCCGAGGTCTGAATATAGCAAGTTCATTTTCAAGTGCATGGATCTTCTCTGCAGGGCTTCCTCATTGGTCAGTGTTGCAGTCTTCAGTGGAGGGTCTTCTGGACACAAGTTTGGTAAGGAAATATGCCTACTTGGGGGCTTCCCAAAGAAAGGAAGGTCATTTTGAAGAGGTGGCTTTGACCTTACCTCTGTCCTTAGTCTTATTGAGTTCTCTACTCTCTTTCTTCTGTGACTACCCATTCAATATCAGCAAAAGACAACACTGCCTCCTTTCCTGGATGGTTGGGACTCCATTCTGTTGCACAGCTGAAATTGAACTCTAAAGACGCTGAATTTGAGATGTTAGTAACAATTTTCCTTATGATACTTCCAGATGAATTCATATGGTTTTTCAGACCAAAGTACTGATTGCATGCTTACTCCAACTTGTTGAAAACCATTCTCATCAGATGCTTAATCCAGCCAAGCATTTAGATGGCAAAGTCATCCCAAATTTGCATTTCAGGTACTTCAGGCATACATAGCAGCACATGGTCCATTAAAGCACACTGACTGCCTCCCCCACCCCTATTCCTCAGCAGCCAGCATATTCTCCATCTACTCAGGTTTTCAGATTCAAATTATTTTTCTTGTAATTGAAGAATCATTGTTAGAATATATAACCAGGTATTTTGAATTATAAAAAAAAATCATGAAGCCACTTTCAGTGAGTCAACAAATTATAAGAAATGTCAGGAAAAACACTAATATACCACAGAAAAGGTTTTTGTTTGAAATTAAATTTAAATTTAAAATCAGAATTCTAATGAAATTTCATTAAAATACAGATGATTAAAAACTTAAAAATAATTTAAATATTGAAAATTAAAATTTTAACTTTAATTTTAAGTGGCTTAATACAAAGTAGTGATATTTAAAAAGCAATTTTTTAATCTGAATTTTAATGACTAATATTTATGAAAAATTAAATCCTTTTAGGAGAACTGTGCCATGAATTTTCAGGTATAGATGACTAAAATTTATATTCAAAATTATCTACATAATTATTTTCAAAATAATTTACTAGAAATATGTCCCAATATTGTCAAAGTCTATAAAACATTTTAACAACTCCAGTAATAGTTACATCCACAGAAAGATATTCCTCAAAATTCAAAATAATAAAAAAATTAATTGTGGTGCATTTGCCAGGAGTGATTTAAATCAACTTCTGTTACACTGATTGAAAATTAACTTGCTAAAAGTATACATTTTGATGACTTATTCATAGAGTTTTAGAAAAATAAATCAGAAAAATTCTTATGATCAATCAAGTTATTCTATTAATAAAGTATTATATTCATTGTATTATACAAAATTATTACACTTAAACATTCTTTTTATAATTTATAATTCTATGTTGTGATTCATATATTAGTATTATACCATAATTATATTTTATATGTAATAAAATATTGTTAAAGAGAAATGTGTTGTATTTGACCACATTTAGCAGTACTTTTTTTCTTAATTTTTGAATGAGGGAAACTCACATTTTTATTTCTCACTGAGTCATGTAAACTCTGTAACCATCCTTGATAGCAAGATATATCAATGGATTTCCTCTCCAGTTATTTTCTTCTTGAATATTATTATTTAAAATTAATTGATTTTAATTTTTTATTTGTTCTAAATAGTTATACATGACAGTAGAATGCATCATACATAAATGGAGTATAACTTCTCATTCTTCCAGTTGTACAGGATGTAGTTACACAGGTCATGTAATCATATATGCACATAGGATAATTATGTCTAATTCATACTATTATCATTCCTACCCCCATAATCCCTCCCCTCCCTTCACTCCACTCTGTCTAATCCATAGTACCTCTATTTATCCCCCCAATACCCCAGCCCTTATTGTGAATTGGCATTTGCATGTCATAGAAAATGTTTGGCCTTTGGTTCTTTGGGATTGGCTTATTTAATTAGCATGATATTCTCCAGATTCCTCCATTTACCAGCAAAGCTATAATTTCATTCTTCTTTATGGCTGAGTAATATTCCATTGTGTATATATATATATATATATATATATATATATATATATATATATCACAACTTCTTTATCCATTCAACTGTCGAAGGAAACCTAGGTTGGTTATATAGTTTAGCTATTGTGAATTGAGCTGGTATATACATTGATGTGGCTGCGTCACTGTAGTATGCTAATTTTAAGTCCTTTAGATACAGAGCAAGGAGTGGGATAGCTGAGCTGGGTCAAATGATGGTTTAATTTCAAGTTTTCTAAGGAATATCCATACTGCTTTCCAGAGTGGATGCACCAATTTGTAGTTCCATCAGCAATGAATGAGTGTATCCTTTTCCTCGAATCCTTATCAACACTTATTGTTGCTTGTATTTATGATAATTGTCATTCTTACTATAGTGAGATGGAATCTCAGTGTAATTTTGATTTGCATTTATCTAATTGCTAGATATGTTGAACATTTTTTCATATAATTGTTAATCAATCACATTTTTTCTTCAGTGAAGTGTCTCTTCAGTTCCTTAGCCCATTTATTGATTGGGTTATTTGAGTTTTTTTTTGTATGTTACGTTCTTTGAGTTCTTTATACATCTTGGAGATTAATGCTCTATCTGTGGTGTGTGTGATAATGATTTTCTCCCATTTTGTAGGCTCTCTCTACATGTTATTGATTGTTTCATGTTATTGCTGTGAAGAAGCTTTTCAGTTTGATTCCATCCTATTTATTGATCCTTGAGTTCACATTTTGTGCTTTAGGAGTTTGTTAAGGAAGTCAGTTCTTAAGCCGGCATGGTGAAGATTTAGGCCTACTTTTTCTTCTAGTAAGTGAGGGTCTCTGTTCTAGTGCCTGAGTCCTTGATTCACTTTGAGTTGATTTTTTGTGCAGGGTGAGGTCTTTTAATTGACAAGAATTGTGTATATTTATGGTATACAGCAATATAATTAGCTGTAGGTATGTATTGTTCAATGGCTAATTCAAAACAATTAATATATCCATTACCACACAAACTTATTATATTTATTCAGTAAGAACATTTAAAATTTATTTTCTTAGCAATTTTTAAGTATAGAGCACGTTGTTATTATAGTCATTGATATTATATTTATTAGGTGACTGCAGTCACCATGTTGTATCACAGATCTCCTGAGCGTATTCCTCCTAACTGGAATTTTGTATATTTAACCAATATCTGTTAATCCTTCCTACCTCCCAGACCCTGATAACCTCCATTCCACTCTCTGATTTTATAACTTCTTTTTTAGGTTCTACATGAAAGTGAGATTTTGCAGTGTTTATCTTTGCTTTGCCTGGCTTATTTCATGTAATATAATGTCCTTCAGGTTTGTCCATGTTGTCACAAATGACAGGATTTCCTTTTCTTTTAAAGCTCAATATTATTCATATATCTATATCTGTTTACCTATCACATTTTCTTCATACTTCTGTCTGTTTGATGGACACTTTGATTCCACATCTAGTCTATATTGCAAATGGGAGTACAGTTTAACACACTGATTTCTTTTCCTTTGCATATGTACCCAGAAGTGGGATCACTGGATCACATATTAGTTCTATTTTTAATTTTTTAAAAGGTTCCCATAATGGTTGTACTCATCATCTACATTCCCACCACCAGTGTACAAGGTTTCCATTTTTTGGCACATACCTCACCAATCTTGTTTTCTTTTTCTTTCTTTCTTTTTCTTTTTTTTTTTGATAATAGTCATTCTAACAGGTGTGTGGTAGAATCCTTTGTGTCTATGAACTAAACTGACAGATGATTTGGCCCATTACAAGTAGAAACATTTCATGTTGAAGAATTTTTGTTGGTATCTAAAACTACATGATCCCTGAATGTGTCCTGTTTTTCCATGAGCTGTGAGCATAGGTCCCAGCTTCTCAGAGTGGTCCATCTGTACCTGTCTGTTTTTGGAGATGGGAGGTTATCCATAGTGAGGCTGGTTCCACAGAATGGAGCACAAGGTAGTGACATCTTTATGAATGAAAGATTTTTTTTCCAGCCTTTAGTCAATTTGATACTTCCCCATCGATTACTACTTGTAAGTCAGTGTCCATTTGTTTGACTCCAACCTGAGATGGTCTTGGTCAGCTTGAAATAACAATGACAAGAGGCTCAGGTGTTTCGGTGGCCTCTATTTTGAAGTTTGGAAGATTTATGTCTGGACAGCTGCATGCAAAACCTTCTGCACATGGAGATCAGCATATCCCCCAAAGATATAACCAGTAAAGCTAGAAGAGTAATGAAGAAAAATGACAGGCGCCTGGAAGGGAATAAACGGGGTATGCCTCTGGTAAATAACTCCCTGAAGGACTCTTAGGAATGACTTACTGATTAATTGAATCAATCCATCATTCTTGGGGTGACAGCATCAATTTGCCATCTTTTTTTGGGGAGTTGTTTAATTCCTTTGTTGTTATAGCGTAAATTCATATGAGGGTAGAAGAAGTAGTTAAAAATATAACTGTTTCATTATTAAGGTGCCACATTATTAAGGCACTCTCAAAGAAAAGCTTGACATTAATTTTAGTAACAATTTAGCCTGTGCAAGAGCATCAACCTGTGGCTTGTGAAGGGATTTCTTTCCTTTATGAATTTAACTTACCAATATAAATTTTCATTATCCCCCATCAAAATTTTCTCATTGCTTCTAAATTCCATAATGTCTAAAGATTTTTTTAAATGATCTTTGTTCTCATTCTAGAGAATATAAAAATACCTGCTTTCATCCATTTTAATACAGACTCACCTTTATTTTCTGTGTTGTCACTGGCAACCATAACTCATAATACTTAACGCAGATTTCAGTTGCAAATATAATCCTTGAAAGTATTAATCTAGTTTAAATTTTTGCTGAATAAAACAGCGTAGAATTGATAAATGTATCTGATATTTTTCTCCCATCGCTATCAAAAGAACAATTGTTTCAATATTCTAATTTGTTGTAAATTACATATAAGGTCGATTATGGATTTTGTTCTTTCTTTTATTTATTTATTTTTGGTTGTGGGTGAAAGGTAGATGTAATAAAATGAAAAGAGAATTGGACAAAAATCTCAAGCAAAGATTTACGTGTGATGAAAATAATTTTGGGGTTTATATTTTGCAATGTAAGAATCTTAATGCCAAGGCTTCCTGAGTATAGGTCTTGAGTGTTGAAATTTTAGTAAAGGCAGATAAAATGTCTGAAGGAAGAATTTTCTTGACAAATAGAGAAAGCATCCAAAATGAAACTGTTTAAATAATCCTAATATCAGTTGTTTGTAAATGTACAGTAAAAGAAATAACAGAAACTCTTCTGTCTCTGTAACTAAATAGAATTGACCAATACATAAAATCATATATCCACATGTTTACATGTGGGTAGGGATTGATGGTTTTCAAAAGAACATATAATAAAATATATTTTAATATTGAAACTATATTGAACATAATACATAATAATTCAAAAGCATTTTATGATTTAAAAATGTCTTAAGGTCTTCCTTTTCATGGTTTGTTTCAATTTACAAAGTCCAGGGTCAATTGATAGTGTCTGGGATTTGATTTATTCTATTCTGATCAGATTGCACACAAGAATTTGCTGTGGAATGTGAGTTAATTTGCATTTTTAGAATACATGCTCACTTTGTATAATTTCTTAATGTCTCCAGGCCTTATCTTACTGTCTGTATAATGAAGAGATTTTGGATCTCAAAGGTTTGTTCTAAACATGACCTATTTTAAAAATGGGTTTATATTTCTGAAAGAAAAGGGCCCATTCATTCATGATATCACAGTGAAATGAAGGGTATTGGCTTCACTGTATCAGAGGGTATTTCTTTCTTTCTTTTCTTTCTTTTAGTACTTACCAAATGCATACCTTAGTTCTGCCTGTTATGTACCAAGCTCTTGATTTATTGAACTGAGACCTGCAGAAGAAGCAATCTTTTCTTTAAGGTAAATACATATGTATATTTATGATCGACCTATTGATTTTGTCTTTTTCTAGGCAACTGAGATGTTGTGTGCCTTTGACGGCATGGCAGTCATCCACGTCAACTTCAATGAACACCTTCACAGCAGACTTTTCACACAGGGAACAAAAGTAAGATCAGGCTTGATCATTGCTCTCCCCATGCAACTGACAAATCAAGGATTGAGAGTTGATCTTCAGCTCCTTGACATACTGCCTCAAAGCTGTCCTTGTTTTGAACCCACTTGAGTATTTTGACTTTTAGGGGCTGCAGTGTGTCTGCATGCAGCGGAGGGGGATGCCCACAGCCTCAGTGGCCCCTAAACCTAAAGCAAGTGAGCCAGTGGCTCTCTCTCCTTTTAGTGCCTATTGTGAACCTTGGCTGAGATTAAGGGCTACATAATCAGTTGCCAGGGCTTCATCTTTTCTATTTGTCTCTCCTACCCCATAACATGGTGCCACATTATTAAGGCACTCTCAAAGAAAAGCTTGACATTAATTTTAGTAATAATTTAGCCTGTGCAAGAGCATCAACCTGTGGCTTGTAAAGGGATTTCTTTCCTTTATGAATTTAACTTACCAATATAAATTTTCATTATCCCCCATCAAAATTTTCTCATTGCTTCTAAATTCCATAATGTTTAAAGATTTTTTAAATGATCTTTGTTCTCATTCTAGAGAATATAAAAATACCTGCTTTCCATTTTAATACAGACAAATACATTACATTTATCTTCTGTTGAGGGGAATATCAATATTCTAATAACACAGTTGATTATGTCATCAAAGGGGCAATAAATAAGTAGTTGAAATTATTTTATTGAAAATAAAATATATTTAATAAAAAAAAACCCCAAACTCTACCTATAATTTAATCAAATGTTTTTAAACACAGGGTCTTAACACCTTCATCAATTATTAGTTTGATACTAACTCTAAATCTGGAAGGTTTCCAAAAGACAGTAGGTCCATTGCAGACCATCTTTCAAAGTCAAGGCCTTAGTGTCAAAATGTAATGCAAGTACGTGTCACCTGTGACTGAGCTGGACGGTGCCCCAACCAGGCAGTTTCTTTTCATTGCTGACACATCCGTGCACTGTAGACATAACAGTGCCTTCATGTAAATTTGATAGGGTTTCCCTGTCAATGACATAATCAAATACACTGTGAGAAGCAGCAGGGGTTTTCAGGGATGGCTCAGAAACTTAATTGTTTTTCCATTTATTTTTAAAATGCAAATTACACTAGTAAGTCAAAAAAATCACTCTGTTAAAAATACATTCAGAATTAACAAATGAAAAAAAAAAGACACATCAGGATTGTAACTCTTGCCTTCAGAATATTAGGTTTATAACAAAAGCTCAGCCTAGAAAAATAGCATTCTTCACCGGATTTTGAGGAGGATACAGCTGTACAACTTAGATGTTTTCCCAGATAGAATCACACCACTGTGCTTACTGCTCCTAAAAAAGGCCTGTCCACTGATTAATTTTTAGTAGTCAACAACTGTTTTTGAAAATTTTGGTGGTGGTGATAGTAGTGATTTGGTGGTAAGCTGGCTGTAACTTAAAACGGGAATATGAGGGCTCATTGTCTGTATCCATATACATGTACTACAAGGTTGAATCTCTTCACAGCATGCATGTACAGTGAAACCTCATTTTAATAGTTACATCAATAGTCACATTAGAATAGTTTCTGGCATTTATAGTATGTATATTTTAGGAGTCAAAAGACAGTACATTGGTAAATATTTTTCTTGTACATTAAACATGCATGTCACTATAAAAGCATCATATGAGGTTTCACTGACATGTTTGCAATTGTATATTTTATACATGTACGTATGGACAAACATATGCAAGCCACTGAGAAAAATCCAAGCACATGTGCTGGAATGTATGTTTGTGGTTTATGTTCCAATGGTAAACTTTTGCTCCTTTATTATTTTCAAATGTATATGCCTGTGTACATTACAAACATTCATGCAACACAGTTATGGGACCATTTTTATCTGAATGAGCTAAGGTCCAAAGGAGGTTTACCCAATAACTGAAACTTCATAAAAATCAAAGAGAAAAGTTGCTCCATGACAATTTATAAATTTCCCAGTCTGAATTTCACTGTATTTAAAGATGGTGTTAGTTCAACAAAATTTGATTTTAGTGTCTCAAGTGGATCTGAGAAAATCATGACTCATCTGAGTTACTGATAAGCCTGAGCTAATTATGTTTTCCACTAATGAAAACCAAATAATGCTTGATAATATAAAACAAAATTTCCTAGGAGTTCAGAATATTCCATAGACACATTGACCTACTATTAAGTTTCCAAAGGCATCTTGTTTGCCAACTACGTAACAGCACAGTTTTTCTGCCACGATAATACAGGAGGATTGAAATACACTCTAACACACAACAGATCCCCCAAATACCACAATGAGATCTCAAATATTTCACCAAGGTAACTATTGCTCCCCCCCACCCACCCAAAAAATAATCTTGTATGCCGAAGTTAGAAAAGAAAGTTCACCTACATCAGGTCTTCCGTTTGAATTAGATATAAAAGAGTAAACATAGCTAATACATAGTCAGTTGGCCTCGGTTGATAGAAATCCACAGCTGTTTTCTGTGTTAGTAAAAGACATTTGTAGATACTTATAAAAGCACCTAGAGTGCAATAAATAAAATCAGTGAGTTAAGCCATTTTTGCTTTCTGCTTCCAATAGATTAATGAGTTAGTAGATTAATAAATTTTACTTTGTCCCACCCCAACCCCATCAGAAGACCATACCTAATAATTATAAAGATGACTATTATTGTTGTTGTTATTGGTACTTGTCTCTTTTTGGCCATCAGGGAGGCTCAACGTTACATAATGCACTTTGCTGACAGCTGGCAGTTTTCTTACACAGACACACTGGAGCTGCTGAGTTATTCAGTCTTGTTTCTCGACACGAAACACACAGACTCGAACTCATTCGGAATGAATAGCAGTGTGTTAGCCTAAAGGAATTGACTCAGGGATGTCTGCACTGAGATTCTCGGGCACACAACGCAGGTGGGTTAAGGCAAGTATGTACGGTACAGCCTTTAGGGCAAACGACCTGCCATTTCAAACTTCGGTTACAAGGTCATCGTGGCATGTTTTTGTTTGTCTTTTTTGCAATTACATTGCCTAAGTAGCTGTGGTGCTATCAAGATGTATGGAGTGCAGAAAACGGGGCTCTCAAACTAATGTGCCCCATGACTTCGCAGCTCACAGAGGTTGACTGGCTGGGCTGCCGAGGAGTTAGTAATGGCCAGCAGGGGGCACCAACGCGTCTCCTTTTGAACTTTAAAGGCCTGGGAGAAAGGAGCCTGCTTTCAGGAAATCCAGGATGGGCGTGTCCTGCATATTTGTCTGTTTCATTTAGAAAGGAGGTCAAGTGGAATTGGTTTGTGCGTGGTTTTGTGTGTGTGTGTGTGTGTGTGTGTGTGTCCTGTTAATATGTATATATATTTAAATTCATCTGCTTCTTGCTCTTCATCAAATGCAGGAGGCCATTGCGAAATAAGTTCTTTGAGAGGTCCATGGGCTGACAAACTGAAGTCATCTGTATTATTTTGACCTAAGAGAGAGAAAAGATGTTTTTAATCAAAGGGGAGAGTGCTAGTTGCCTGTCCCTCACCACCTTTTCTCACCTCTCCAAGCACAAGTGCAAACAAAAAAGAAGGAAAGCAAAGAGAAGAAGCCCAAATTGGATTTTAGATAGATAAATTTCTTCTCCTTTTCTTTTTCCTTAGTGCAACTGCCTGGATAGAGAGACCCACTTGTGGTCATTCAAAAATCTATTTCTGGGGACGAATGAAATGAAGATGTATTACTGTACAATTGGGCTGCCCAATATAATGCACTGTTTTCACATGCTGCCTAATACTCCACAGGATCATCTCACTGGGCGGAAGCAGGATCAGATCTATGCTTGCTTCTGTGGCATTCCATGTAGTTACATTGCTAGAAAATTGATCTGTGGACATGGAAATTCTTTTTGTTATATAGTTACCAATTGGTTTCAAAGAGATTTATCAAATTGTAAGGGAAAACATAAAAACCTTTCCTTTTAGATGGATTATAGATAATCTGAAAAATTGCAAAGCAAGAACATTTACAAAACCTAACTCAAAATAACAAGGACCGTGCATTCATTGGCTATGGGCACTGAAACAGGGCTGTGACCGGCAGTCAGTATTGGCAGTGACTTCACAGCTTTGTCCAGGGTCCTGGCCATAGAAGGTTTGTGGGGTAGAATGAAAATCCCACAGCTAAAACTTCACATTACTTTTTAGCATTTGCTTTCTTTCAAAAGAACAGCTTTTATTTCCAGTTGCTCTATAATATTGTTAGGGTGCATGAACTGGCCCATGATGTTAAATTACTCTTACTTTACAAGACATATTTATGGCAAGTTGACAGGAGAGGCACACTCCAAATGACAAAGACAGAGGAGATGCTCAGGTCTCTGCCTCTCAGCAGGGAAGAAGGTTTGTAGGTGAATCAGTTTTGATTTTTCACAGGATTTGAATAGGCAGTCGCTCTCAGATGAATGGTTTTGAGGGTTACAAAGTTTAAAAGGCCCTTCATTCAACATAGCATAGTGTAAAATCAAAAGGGAATAGAGGGAATGTACAGAAAGGGGAAGGTACAGAATTTTATGGAAATATGACTGTTAAATCAGTGTAAGCTACACCAACAAGAAAATAAAATCAGGGAATGTAACATGAAGTCGAACTCACAGCCCACCTTAAAATTTATTGAGGACTGAATTAAGGGGATAGGAAAAGAGGTTGATAATCCTGGCTGTACCACCAACAAGTTGTGTGACGGTTGTTTTCCTTTCTCTTGATTCAGTTTCCTCACCTGTAAAATAAAATCTTTGTATTCTAGGATCTAAGGTTTCCTATGGGATGCTTTGTGGAAGGGGTGATAGTAGGATTTTGACTTTAATATTTTATGTACCTTAAGTATTCCTGACTTCTTAGATTTGAATTCCATTAAACATGTAAATTAGTTCCTAAGCAACAAAATTTGAAGGGTCTCATATAATTTTATTATTCATGGGCAGTATTTTTATTACTTCCACTTGGCTTTTAAACTATTTTATTTAACAAAATCATGAGAAGTTTTGTCTTCAAGGAATTTAATCATTGACAAAGATATTCATTTTTGTAAAGTCCCTGTTTAAATATCAACATTAGAATTATAAATGCCTGGTTTGAAACAATATGCTGATTATATATAATTAGCATTATGCATAATTAGCCTTCTCATGTTATTATTATAGCTTAAAGTTAGATGAGTGGTTACATCTAATTTATTATGGCTTGGAGATCTTTACTGATCATTTATATTGACTAACACAATGCAATGTTATATAATATAGTCAATATCAAGCAATTGCATGCCTTGTAGATATTTGATCTACTCTTTTAAGTTCAAATATATTGTTATTTGTTACATGAGCTAATATTATATGTCATATGTCATATACAGAGGATATCCTTTGGGAAATGAGATTTATGACTTGATAAGGCTTTTCATGATGATGTTGGTTGACATAAGAATTATTTTCACTGTTAATAAATACTGTTTATTAAGCACTTACTATGAGACATATCCTATGTCTTCTATGTTTTACCTGGATTTTTTCATATAATTTCCGAACAATTAAATGAAGTACATGTGTTGTCATTTCTATTTTTCAGGTGAGGAAACTTAGGCTTGGTGAGATTAAAGTTTTTTCAAACAAAGTTATACGATCAAGGTTACAATGAATTTAATCTCAGGCAGTATACTACTCCTGATTGCTTTGCCCTTTGAAAATAGAACACCTTACAGATGTTTACTCTAAAATATTGAGAAGAATGGCAAATAATTCAAAAGATGTATAATTTTGTATTTTTGTTCTTGGAATTTCATGGAGGGGTACTTTTCCATGGGGCAACATCCCTAGTCCATTTTATTTTTTATTTTGAGACAGGGTCTCTCTAAGATTTCAAGGCTGGCCTTGAATTTACAATACCCCTGTTTCAGCCTTTCAAGTTTCTGGGATCACAGGTACACACAACCTCACCTGGCCTAATTTTATTTTTTGTTGTAGCTATCAGATTTTTCTGAGAGGTTTGGGTAGATACAGTATAAAGAGTATATTGCAAAAAAATAAAAAAGAGAGCGTATTAGAGGAAAATAATGTTGAGAAATATTTTATATAGGAAGTATATTTTAAAATAAAATTTAAAGACAGCGAGGTTTCAAAGAGCAAAATTTGGGGAAAATTATAATATCTGGTGTCAAAAGAACAGTAGGACAATTGGAAATAACTGTGTCCTTTTTTTTGGATAAGGCAAGAGTTGAATTTGGTTGGGAAAAAATGACTTGAAGGAAGATACCAGTCTATTTATGAATTCACTGGATTCAAAGCATAAGGAGGCTAGGCCAGTTTTCATTCACTATTACATTTCCCCTACCAACTCCCAGCATCATCTGCAGGTGGTTGGGACTCAGACATTATTAGCACTTGAAGAGAAGATATTTAAATAAAATATTGAGGCCAGGTCAGGTTAGACTTGCAGGCTATGGCAAGTTTGGATTCTGTTCAGTAGGTAACAGGGAGTCACTGATGGCTTTTGGGCAGAGAGGTGAAATTCTCAGAATAGTACTTTGTGAAGATTAATTTGGCAGGCCATGTGGAGGATGGGATGGAGGTTCTGAAATAAGGAAGAAGCTGGAGTTAGGGCAGTGGTGGTGGGCGTGTAAAGAAAGGCTTAGAGACGCAATGCTTTGAATGACATATAGTATCCGCTAACTTCTGAACTAATAAAGTCTCTTCTATAAGTGATGATAGCAAATGCTTGCAGAGAGCTACCAGGACACAAATAAAAAAAGGCAGGCACAATGCATGGATCATTCTCTTTTTAAAGAGAAGCTTAAAAGGATTGTCTACAGATTAGTCTCTTTGGAGGAGAAATACCCCCCGAAATCCATTGATTATCCTATACACTAAAGATATTAAAAGGTAAATGATTTAATGGTGGAGGACAAGGACAACAAACACATATCTTCAAAGAGAGAAGTTCACATTTTAAAATGAATTGGAATCTTACTTTCTATTTTGATCTTCGCTTGCAATTCAGCATATCACTTGATGCTGATATATAGAATTTGTTATCAGTTGTTATCCAAGGGAATTTGCCTAAACACAGATATAAAAATCAGGCTCTGATTATATGTCTGCTTTCTTGAGTGCTAGAGTTCAGGGTTTGATAAGTTTCAGTGTTATTGTCCTAGTTTCATTTGCACTTTCACATTAGAAAAATGATAGAGAAGGAGCATTGCTCTGTTTTTAAAATTTCCTTTTGAATACTATGTATAACCATGGTGAATTATAATTAAGCATTTAAATGAGAACTCTTTTGAGAGAAATATGGAAAGCTGATAATTATACCAGGACAACCAATGTAAACTGGGACTAACCTGGGAAAAGCAGAAAATATGGTTTTTATATAGTTTTTATACAATAGTGTGCAATGTTATATCATTTTCAGAATATATAACTTTGTGGTAATTCAATTCTTGGAATATAATATACAGGATTTTGAGTCGTGTAGGTGATATTTATGTAGGACTAATGGCAGAGATGGCATTTCTGTTAAGGTAAATTTAAAAAAAATATAAATAAAATATCAGAATTATTCTATTCAAAACAATATTAATAGTGAAAATACATAACTGAAGAAGAGCTTCATGCCATCTGTTTTGTGCCATGATACATTTTCTTGACCATTTTTTGGTATCCCAGAAAAATACCTCCAAAGTAAGGTACTTACATGTACATAGGCTGAAGTTGTAAGTGAGACGTCTTCTGGGGCCCTTGGTAGCCATAAGAGTCAAAGCCACCTATGAAATCAACTGAAAAGGAACAATTTCCTTCATTAGTTAATTTCACAGAAGAACCCACACCTGGTTAAGGTTCACACAGATTACAACATAAGTCTTTTAATAATCTGTTAAACTAAAAATAATTGTGGACAAAAAGTAAAAAAAAAAAATTCTTCAAGGTAGTTATTTCCACTCCTCCAATGGTGAAATGCATTTATTGTTTTATAAGACTGTATTCACTTGGGAGAAGAAACTATGTACTTTTTTCCCCAGCAATTATAAAATGCCATATGCCTTTTTGGCTAATATGGAGATTTTATGTATCATGTTATAAATGTTGTATCATAAAAATAATGATTGCCCAAGGGCATGTATCATTAGTTGCACACGAGCAATAATATGTACTCTGATTGTTGAGTACAAGGTGCTGTGGTAGAGTTCATGGAAGTTAACTCAACATGGATTTCCCTGCCGTCATGTGTTTTACAATCTGAAACAATAAGAGTGAAGTATTCAAAGGCCATACAGACTCAGATATTTAAGATACAATAAGATATAACCAGAGTTACTGTGGTACATGATGTTTTACAAAATGGCTGCAACAGTATCTCCTATCCCACATGTTTTCACAGCCTGATCTTTAAACCCCTCCCATCCAGTGGTTTGAGCTTGTGTCCTTTCCTCTTGAACATGGGCACACCTTTGTGTTCATTTGAAAATAGTAGAAATGATACTATGTGACTTCCAGTGGCAGATCATAAAGGTGTCATACACTCCTCTTGCTCTTTTGGGCAACATAGCTACCATTGCATGAGGAAAGACAAACTAGCCCACATGGACAGAGCAATGGAGAACCATCCATAGGTGCTGAAGCCGACAGGCTAGTGAGGTTCCAGCCCATAGCCAGCATCAACATCCGGACATATGAGAGAAAATGCCTCTAAGTGATTCCAGACCCCAAATGTTGAGTCAGTTCTGTTTTGAAGTCTTCCCAGCTCAGATTCCTGACATCATCGAAGAGAGATAATCCATTCCTCTGGGCCTGAGTTATTAACATACAGAATCTATGAGCATAGTAAATGATTGTCTTATACCTCAAAGTTTTGACAGAAATGGTAATGGAGACAGTAAATAGTAATAGTGACATGAAAAAGTTTATATTTTTTTCATTTTTATTTCTGGATATAGAGGTTGTGTGTGAAGATAAAAGGCAAAACAACAGGAGGCTGATGAGCTAGATTACAGGAAAGAAAGGCACAGGGAAATAGAGGTTGAATTAGGATGCACTAAGACACCTCGAGTTTTTCTAGTATTGTATCCTATTGGCTTACTTTATCAAGTTTGTGTTCTCTTGTCAATATCCTGGGGTTCTCCATATGGAAACTAAAGCAAGGGGCAATGTAACATAAAGTCTATGATATCTGTGCTTTGAGGAAGCCCTTTCCCATTTAAAAAAAAAGATCATATTTTTTAGAGCATTTTAGGTGAATTTAATTTGTGCTTTTGCAAAATTTAGCAAAAATACAGAGATTCCTCAAGGCCCTGCCTTATATATGCATGGCCTCTGTCACTATCAACATCTCTATCAGAGATGGAGTTACAAGAGATGAGCCTATGTTGACACATGATTATCACCCCAAGCCCATCATTGACATTGGTCTTCACTCTTGGTGTTGCAAATTCTATTGGTTTTGGCAAGTGTGTGGCATGTATCCACTATTATACTATCAAAATAGACTTCCTGCCTTAAAAATACTCTGTGTTCTATCTAACCATGTCTTCCTCCCCATCATCCTTTGGTAATCACTATTTTTCACTGTCTCCATAATTTTATCTATCACAAGTGTCATTGATTTGAATATATATATATATATATATATATATTCAAATATTGAATATATATATATATATATATATATATATATATATATATATCTCACATGGTAATATACATTTAAGTTTCCTCTAAGTTTTTTATTTATTTCTATATTTTTTGGTACTGGTGATTGAACCCAAAGGTGTTTTTTACCACTGAGCCATATCCCTAGCCTTTTTTTTTTCTTTTTTTAACTTTTGAGACAGAGTCTCTCAAAGTTGCTGAGGGCCTTACTAAGTTGCTGAGACTGACCTCAAACTTGGAATTCTCCTGCCTCAGCCTCCTGAGTTGCTGGGATTACAGGCATGAGCCACTGTACCTGGCTACTTCATGTCTTTTAGTGACATGTAGTTGGTTTCTTTTAATCATGAGAAATACTTTTTTAAAAAATTTATTCTGATTTGTTATACATGATGGAAGAATGCAATTCATTTCATATTACACATATAGAGCCCAATTTTTCAAGACACTGATTGTATACAATGTATTTTCACACCATTATTGTCTTATACATATACTTAGGGTAATGATATCTAACTCATTCCACCATCATTCCTACCCCCTTGTCCCCTCCTTTCCCTCTTCCCTTTGTTCTATCTGAAGTTCCTCCATTCATCCCAAGACCTGCCTGCCCCACCCCCCCACAATTGCCATTATGCGTCTGCATATCAAAGAAAACATTTGGCCTTTATTTTTCTGGGATTGGCTTGCTTCACTTAGCATTATATTCTCCAACTTCATCCATTTACCTGCAAATGCATGATTTTACTCTCTTTTAGTGCTGAGCAATGTTCCATTATGTATATATACCAAAGTTTCCCTATCCATTCATCTACTGAAGGGCATCTGGGTTGGTTCCATAATTTAGCTATGGCGAATTGTGCTGCTATAAACATTGATGTGGCTGTGTCCCTGTAGTATGCTGTTTTTAAGTCCTTTGGGTATAAACCGAGGAGTGGGATAGCTGGCTCAAATGGAGGTTCCATTCCAAGTTTTCCAAGGAATCTCCATACTGCTTTCCAGATTGTCTGCACCAATTTGCAGTCCTACCACTCCAGTCAGAGTGGCAGCTATTAAGAATACACACAACAATAAGTGTTGGCGAAGAAGTGGTGAGAAACACTTTTTGTGAGGTAGATAGCCTCTTTTTCCTTATCAGAAGTGGAGAGTTGTAGTGATCAACCAGAGCTCCTGATATTAGGAGGACATGAGTTTAAGTACTATTTGGTCTACCTGATGGCTGTGTTATCTTAGGCAGGTTACAAATTCTAAATTGGTGACAGCTTTGGAACTTTACCATGTATTTAAATTTATAGAAGAAAAATTTAAAAAGTGAATTTCTATTGTTTTCTACATTGTTCACATTTGTATCTTAGCTTATATAGACAATATCAGAAGAGCTGTACAATAATTAAATGGCAACACTATCGACAGTTTGTACTTTGAGAATTTTTTTTTTAAGACTAGTGCTTTAGTGCCTGAATTCACATTTTTAGGGTGAGCTCTTGCCAACAATGGACTTAATTATGAACAAGTTTCCTGAGAATTATTCACAGGGTTAAAGCTTCATGACTTTGGTGCTAGAAAATAGAGTGGGCCACAGTAGATGGAGGACAGAAATAAGCAATAAGGTCTCAATGAAATTGAGATCCAGATTTATTGTGTTATTGTTATTGTTGTTGTTTTGAGATATTTCATTAGCTTGTTTCCAGAGACTGCAGATAAGCCAGATGGTGATTATGAACCAAAGATTTTGGAGTACACCTAGGGATGGAGTACCTGGGGAAATAAGATAAATCTTCAAGTTCAAAAGATGGAAGTAGGACCAAAAGTGGAGACTAAAGTTGAGTAAGGCACAATGAAGACCTCCCTAAGATGCAGGGAGAGGCCAGGAAGGACTTATGGTGTGTCCTGAACATGAATATCCTGAACTTTAATAGTGCCTAAACTTGAATGTAGTTTGAATCCTCTGGGGCTTGCTCTTTATTTGCCATGATCTATATGTTGGGAGTGTGGGTAGAACTGGCTCATAGCTACCCAATTGGGGAGGAGAACGCAAACTCCAAAGGAAGGAGCCCAATTTTCCAGATTCTTCTGAGTGTTCAGTTGGACTGGGTCATGGAAAATGTTCCAACAGTCAGAGATCCACGATGGAGATGAGAAAAAGAAGAGGCTCTGAATATAACCAGGGTGATTTTCACTATTTAACTCAGGAGGGGACATTCAAATTTAAGCCAGTAGCACAGGGCATATTTTCTATAGTTTACATGAAATACATGCCAGAGCTCATAGCCTAGGAAATTGTGCATGACAATTTCCATGTGCATTTGGTTCTCAGTAATTGTTTGGATGTCTTTCTAAGTGACTTTAGGGAGGAGTAGAAATCAGCTGTAACCAGTTGACCACCATTAGGACCAAAGTGAATCAGCTAGGTAAACCTGATCTCTGAACCCTTTTACAAACAGTCTTTCAGTGCCTTATAGAATGCTTTAGGATGCCACATGGGTGGTGAGCAGAGGTGGATGAAATGGCCTTATTACTCTCAAAAAATTGAAATACTGGGGTTGGCTTACGTTTTAAAGATATCTTTAATACCACTTCGATCTGTTCTCAATTTCTTTTAAATGTTTCTTCAGACTTTATAGGAGCTACTGCTTACTGTAAAATTTTTCTGAGCAATAGGGATTATGAAACAGCTGATAGATCCTTCTCCAGGTAATTATGATAAGAGTTACATGTGGGGTCATAGCCCACCTCTGCATTGTTTTGAAAAAGGGTATCTTTTATCAATAAAGATCTCTTTAATTTCTGAAAATAAAAATAAAATACATTCCCAACAATTGTGAAGTGTTTAATAGTGCCTAAAGCTCTTTCAAGAGATATCATTTATCTTTACAATATTACTGTCAGGTGGGTAGGAATAATTATCTTCATTTTACAAATGAATACAGGTTTATTGCTGGAGGCAGTAAACAGCAGAAGATGGGACTAGAAGTCAGGTATTTTCTTTCCTTCCAAGTATATTCTGCTTTCACTCTTGCCATTCTAGTAAATTCCTGGAACCTTTTCAAAGGTGATCAAAGGTTTCAAGTCACACGTTGGATTAAATCTAAAACCTTTAGAATTTTATTTTCTTTCCACATTATTTGCCAATAGTTTTGAGTATTTCTTTTATGTTCTCTACAGATTATAGGGTCTTCTTTTATTATTTATTCTCCAGCATCATTATTTGTGTTCCTGGAAATTTTTGCTCTTTTTGTCTCCTCCTCATCTCCAATCTAATATTCTAGAAATATTGTGATGTGAACAGTGACTGACACAGTTGCCACTGGGCTGTATCCACCAGTGACAGTTACCAATGATGTGTTGTGAGTTCTGCAATATGTCTCGCAAGGCGATGAGGCAGGTGCAACTCAAGGCTTAGTTCATTGGCTTTTGTCTAATAAATGATGCAAGCCACCACATAAGCACTTAAGCAGTTCTTCCTTCTGAAAATTGTTTGTATTATCAGCACCATCTTGCACCACTCTTATTATAGTGAGGTTTTTGCAAAGTAATAAGGGATGTTTTCTTTATTTCAATGTGTCATATTGTCAGTGTTACACTTCAATGCTCAATAGAAAATGTGAAAGGGGAGTTGCTGAAGTCCTGAGTTAGAATTAGGAGGATGAGAAAGGAAAGACGTCAATGAATGCAAAATAAATAGACAACGAGGTAGAACACATGAAACATATAGTGTTTGAACATGAGGAAGGGGAGGGGAAGGAAAGAGTCAAGGTTGATTCTCAGAAGGTTTTTTGTTAGGGTAATGTTGCCTCTTTCAATAGAACAAAAAAGAATGTCAGGAAGAAGCTGGTGTCTGGCTTCCTTTTGGAAATGCAGTTTTTAAGTTATGAGTGGCACCCAATTAGCAAGGTCCAGGAAAAGGGAAAAAATAAATGTAATTGGTGCAAGGTGAATTGGGGACTTGCTGAGATTTTAGAGATGAATTTCTGTTTTCTCACTCAGCTTTATTGGCTTCATTGCAACCTATCTCTACCTGACATATTATAAATCTATTTATTTGTCGATTGCCTCTGCCACTATGATGTAAGCTGCATGTGATTTACTGTTCTTTATTGTTTATTGTTTATGACAATAGCCTGGGAACTCAGAACAATATTTGGCTCATGGATGACACTCAATTCATATTTACTGAATGAACTCCATAGACCCTTTAGGCTGCAAAGGAAAATAAGGCACTTAATCAGTGCATGGAAGATGCTAGCAAAGTTTCCAGATGAAATTGGATTGAGTGTTTTTATCCTTTCTTCCACAAGGTCTTGAATGATGTAAGAAAAGCAAAAATATTTCATAGAAGATTTGGAGTGTTAGTTGTCAGTTAGGTGCTTTGAGATAAACACAAGAATCTTTTTGGATATCAATGGTAAGAAGCCACCTCTGCAACTTTTCTGGTCAAGGACGGTGGAAGAAAAGAAGCTAGGATGTGCTTTAGCATTAACATGGCTAGGTTGAGAGGGTAATTCATTAATGAATGCCATAGAGCATCACAAATGTTAATCATTGGTAGGAAATACATGATTCTCTTTCTGGATAGTTTGTGGCATCCTAAGCAGAGACTCACAACTAGGCAGAGAGTGACAAAATAATAGAGCTTGCGTTTGTTCAATCATTGCCTCATTGGAGGAGTTTATCTTTGACCCTTCAAAGACAACTCAGGATTTTTAAAAAATAGCTTTGTTGAGGTGTAGTTGGTATACAAAATCCAAACATACTTTATTTATTTATTTTATTTTATTTTTTTAATTTTTTATTGTTGGCTGTTCAAAACCTTACATAGTTCTTGATATATCATATTTCACAATTTGATTCAAGTGGGTTATGAGCTCCCATTTTTACCCCATATACAGATTGCAGAATCACATCAGTTACACATCCATTGATTTACATATTGCCATACTAGTGTCTGTTGTATTCTGTTGCCTTTCCTATCCTCTACTATCCCCCCTCCCCTCCCCTCCCCTCCCCTCTTCTCTCTCTGCCCCCTCTACTGACATTCCAAACATACTTTATATATACAGTTTGAGGAGTTTGGTATTTGCATACCTATGAAACCATCACCACAATCAAGGTATCAGACATATCAATCATCTACAAAAGACAACTCAGGAATGTTATCATTTTCTTTGCAAGTGTGGCTACAGAGTTTTCTCTTAGCCTTAGTTTTCCTATCTGCTATCTGGGTATGCACAGGGAAATCCAATTATTTTAAATTAGTAAAATGCCATATCAGTTAAATTGCTACGACTTAGTCATGTTAGTAATAGTAGAATTTAGAAATAATAGAATAAGAGAAAAATGTTTCATGGATAAATATTCTTTAATAAAATATATTCCCTGTGGTGAATCTCTGTTTTATTTAAACCTTTAAATCATGAACACAGAATTCAGCAAACCTAAAGCTGCCTTTTTAAATACATGTTGGCAGCGAGGTATTGTAATATAAAATTGTCCCTTGGTTATTAATGACAAAGCCACTAGTCAACACTCTTTTAGAGACAGGGCTGAAAAAAAAACACGAGGGAAAAATTTAAAAGGCAGTTCACAGAAAACTAAGCCTAAATATTTAGAACTCATTGAAGGACGTTAAAGAATTTGTGTGGGCCTATGAAAATAGAGTGTCTATCCATTACCTCTGCAGGTATGAATTTTAATGGTACTTACTCAACTTGCACAAAAGGAATTTAAAATACAACTAACCATAGGCCAAATGGAAAAGAATAGCCTTCTTCCCACACAGACGTGGTGGCAGCAATTCAAGCTGACTATGTGAGCTTGGGGTTTTCAGTCTGGGCTAAAATCTCCCACAGGAGAGTGAGTTCTCCCTACCCCCACCATTAGGAAAACACAGTCCTTTGTAGGAGCACTTAATCTTGTAGTTGTCTGAAAGATCACTAAAGTGTGAGGCTACTAAGGGTTTCTAGCAGATAAAGTACACGTTGAATGAAATGCGTCTGATTAGCTAAATCTGGCAGAAGCTTCACTTCCTAACCATCTTGTCAGATATGATTTTTCAAGGTCTTAGGATCCTATTTTCCATGTTTCCCTCTTAGTTGTCTCAGAATCAGATCCTTATTATTGTAAACTTGGTGATACATATGGACATGTTGAAAAAATGAAGGCCCAAAGCAGTACCAAGGTGTCATAGTAAATAAAATATTTATTTAGTTAAAATATCTTTGAAAAAACGCTTTAAGCTTTTAGTTCCAAAGACCTAGTAAAAAAGGAAATACAATTTCCACCAGATTAAAAAAAAAAAAAAAGATTTTTGTCAGGTTGTTCTTGTCTCTGCCAATTCTCAGGAAAAGCAATACCTAGAGATTGTAAGAAATACATGAGAGGTTTTTGCTGAAGACAGAATCTTGATATTAGATTGTCTTCTAATAATAGAATGCTATCATTGGATATATCACAGGGAAGCTATGAAGTAGCAAAAAATTGGAGGCTTTGGAGTCAGTTATCAAGAATATATGTAACAATAAATGTTGGCGAGAACGTGGGGAAAAACTTCACTCATACATTATTGGTGGGACTGCAAATTGGTGAAACCATTATGGAAAGCAGTATGGAGATTCCTCAGAAAACTTGGAATGGAAGCACTATTTGACCCAGCTATCCCACTCTTTGGTTTAAACCCAAAGGACTTAAAATCAGCATATTACAGTGATACAGCCATCAGTATTTGTAGCAGCTCAACTCACAATAGCTAAGCTATGGAGCCACTAAATGAATAGAGAAATTGTGGTATATATGCACAAAGAAATATCACTCATCCATAAAGAAAAATGAAATTATGGTATTTGCTGGTAAGTGGATGGATCTGAAGACTATCATGATAAGTGAAATAAGCCAATCCCCAAAAGCCAAAGGCCAGATGTTCTCTCTGATATATGGTTGCTAACACACAATAAGGTGTTGGGAGGGAAGAATAGAAGTTCACTGGATTAGACAAAGGGGAATAAAGGGAAGGGAGGAGGGATGGGAATAGGAAAAACAGTAGAGTGAATCAGACATAACGTTCAATGCTCATATATAAATACACAACCAGGGAAATTCCCCATCATGTACAACTGGAAGAATGGAATCCTAATTAGAATAAGTTATACTCCATATATGTATAATAAATCAAATTACACTCTATTGTCATATGTATATAAAAAGAAATAATAAAAAACATATTATGGAGGCTGAGGTTGTGGCTCAGTGGTAGCGCACTTGCCTGGCATGGGTGAGGCACTGAGTTCAATTCTCAGCACCATGTATAAATAAAATAAAGGTCTAACAACAACTAAAAAATATTTAAAAAAACATTATGTTTAGATTCAGGGTCCCATCTTTTTTGGAAAAAGGATTTATACAAGAGGGTTGATTGGAATTATGCTTTAAAATGTATATTTAGGCTATTTACTAATGTGATTAGAATTATGTTATCCAGGAGACTAGATGGAGAAAAAAAACTTAAATAAAAGAACTCTGTACTACTAGGAACGTAAGAGAGGAAGCCATCAACAGAAGCTGAGGAGAACTGAGCAGGTCTATGGAGACCCTTTAGACACTACTCAGTTGGTTAACTATATAGTCTGACAAGCAATAAAATACCCCATGTGGCCTAATGTAAAATCAAAAAGAAACAAACAAACAGACAAAAAAAAAACCCAGAAAGATTATTTTATACTAAAACCCAAATACATAGAACTGAATTTCCATATTTCAAATAGTTTTGGAAATCACCTTGTACATTATCAGAAAGGACTGAGAGAGGCAGGACCAATCTGGTGTTTGGGTCCTTGAAGCCTAACAAATATATAAGCAAAGGAAGCTGTCCAAAGGAGTGGTTGAGAATAAGGACATGGAAAGACCTGCATCCTGGATTAGGCAGGCAGAAGGTCAAGTTCAGTGGATGAATTACTTTGCAGGGGAAAATCTTACCTGTTCTTCTCAGATTTGGGCACAGTTTTAAAGAGGCAAAAGAATAATCATCAGTGTAGAGAAGTATTGAGTTCTGGAGGGGAAATCCAAGGAGTTTTTGTTTGATAGCACTGACTTTCTCAGATTTGAGTATTTGGTTTAAGGAGGCTGGAAAGGTTAGGAACAGGTCCCATGGAGAGTGTGGCACACTGTGGGCTGAAGAGTAGAAAGCACTGTTAAGCAGGACCAGCATCCAGCTGGGTGAAGCAAGTACACATAGGCAGCGGGGCATAGTGACTCTCCAGCATTGGGAAACTACCCAGGATGAGAAGTGGAGAAATGGAATCTGAGCCTCCTCAGGCACGGATGTTGAAAAGCCAAGCATGGAGGTAGGGTTATGGGAGTACCACCACTTTTGCCAACCCTGGGGACAGATGAAGGGTAGGAAGATGGGAAGCATGAGAAAGCCCAGGATTCTAGTGCAAGGAAGCTCCCAAACAGCGGTTAAGACACCTCTTTCAGGAAGGAGGCAGAAGAATGAATGGAAAAGATAGGAGTCTACAGCTGGTTGGAGAATTTCAAGAATAGGTGGTCTTAGACAAACCTTCTACCACCATACTGAAGGTGATCCCAGTATAACCTTCCATAATGAAGAAAATGAAGCGGGTGGATGAAGTGAGTGGTATGAGGTGGGGTAGAGCTGAGAAGCTGAAGAAATTGTAAAGCAAGAGTTGGAAGATTGCATATCCAGATATCTTTGATACTTTCCATAAATGTGGAGAAGCATGCAGAACAGGATTAAGTAACTAAGTCAACTTCACCTTCAATATGTCTGGGCTCACTTTGTGTCACACCACTGGGATGGATTGGATTCTCTGTATTGCTCTACCCTGGTAGAATTGCTTCCAATTATATATGACATGCCTTTCAGACAAAATTGGAGGGAACAGCAGTTATTACAGTTATAGGTGAGCTAGTTAGACAGGACTTGGCATGTCTTCTCAGCTGACATCCAGGATATATTTAGAACGCACAGACCATTTAAATGTAGCAGTTTTGGTTAAGATCATGGATGCATTAACATATGTATATTTAGGGAAATAAAAAAAAAAACATGCATGCTATAATCACTCATTAGAGAAGTATTCCTCACGTTGTAATTTTTGCTGACATTATCTTTTATCATTTTTTCAGCCTCCAGAGTAGAAAAATCACAAAACGCCTGAGCCTAAATTAATCATAATCATATTAGTAGAACAAGAGTAGCAGTTTCAGGAACGAGAATGTCCTGTGATTACTCTTAGCATTTTATTGATACATGAGCAGATTGAAACCAGATTTGTTATTTTGAGCTCATTAAAAACATTTAAAATTGTACTTGTGTGAAATATGGTGTACATCTAGTCAACATGGGCACAAATAGTAAAAACGTAGTTTTCTCTTAAAAAGATGTGCATAGTTTTTTAAAAACCTATATATCTTTCTGACTTGTCCTTCAGTGTCACTTCCTCAGGAAGGAATGTCCTTTTCTTCTAAACTACATGAGATTCTCTTGCAGTGCATTCTTATGGTACCCTACTTTCTTTGTCTGCATTTCTGTGTTTTTTTTTTTCATTCCTCTTTCTATTGGAATTGTGTGCTACACCACAGTCATTATTAAGGCAAAGAGTGTATCTATTTGGTTCTCTGCTTCATCCCTGATGACTGCCACAGAGTAGCTGCTCAATAAATATTTATTGGAAGAATCTATCTGGATATTCAAGCAAAGCAATAGGAAAATATACTAATAATTGGGAGGCTTATAATAATTCAGGCCACTTCTGCCTCTAATGGTTGTTTGACTTTCTGCAAGACAACTCAAGTTTCCTGATCATCAACAAAAAATGTAAGAGATTGCTAAGATTGTTCATAGATCTATGATTCTGCAAATTCTGTATTTCTAGGATTGGTTTACATATCAATGGTAGCAATAAACTGTTTAAAATGAGCATATCTGTAAAAACATAGTGAATGGGGAAAAATCGTGCAAAGGAGTTATTTCCATCTGGCTGTTACTATCATGCATTGATTTTACTATGCAAATTTTCTGGGAGTTGAGCTGTGCATAGAAGATATGTATACAGTCAGTCCTCCAGATCCAAGAGTTTCTACATTCATGGATATTACCAATCATGGACTGAAAACTTGGGGAGAAAAAGTTGTGTCTATACTGAACATGTAGAGATTTTTCAAAATATTTATTTATTTATGTATCTTTAGTTTTAGGTGGACACATTATTTTGTTTTTATGTGGTGCTGAGGATCGAACCCAGTGCCTCTTGCATGATAGGCGAGCACTCTAGCACTGAGCCACAACTCCAGCCCCCAAGATTTGTTTTTTTTTTTTTTTGGTCATTATTTGCTAAATAATATAATACAGCAACTATTTACATAGCATTTACATTTTATTAGGTATTATAAGTATTCTAAAGATTATTTAAAATATACTAGAGGATTGTGTAGGTTATACACAAATGCTATGCCATTTTATATAAGGGACTTGAACATCGGTAGATTTTGGTAGCCCTGGGGCCAGGGGTGTCCTGAAAGCAATCCTGCATGGATACACATGAATGAGTGCATATGACATTTGGAACCTGAGGCATGACAATTCCCAGTGGGAAAAGAGTAATTGAATAAAATGTCAGACTGGGAAGGGAGAGTAGGATTTGACAGGGTTGGGGCCCTCAGAAGTACTGTCCCCCATCCAATTTAACTCAGTGATGATGGAGTATGAATGTGGGCCTGGGTGCTTCCCTTTGCAGCCCCACTCTTGGGGATTCCTTTGACATCAACTTCATTAGTTACAAAGGCAGCAATCCATATCCAATTTTCTTCTTGTGTCAGGATTGTTCATGTATAAACTAGGCTCCTTTGTTGGGAACATTTGCAATTAATCCTATAAACAAACAAACAAACAAATGCAAATTTTACACTGCCTGCCCCAGCCAACCCTGCTGGCTCTGAGGTCTGGCTACCACCTATTATACATAAAAATGAATTGAAATCCCTACTCTGGACCTAACCTAATTTTCATGTGATAATAGGCATGGATTCCCAGAAGTGCTGTATGCCTCTTGATAGTAACATCCTAATTTCCTTTCCTGGTAAATGTTTTAAATAAGATTTTTGCACCAAAGGAAATTAACCTTTAAATTAATCGTAATTATAAAATGCCATCACTGATTTTTGTCTTCAGCCTAATTACTTTCTATTATTTAAACAAATCACACCTCCTGTGAGTTTTAAGTTTGTTTCTCTTTCATTCCCTGCCACACGATGCCAACCAATCATAGCAGAGGCCTTCTTGTGTATCCTCTGCTGGAGTGACCTCATTTAAATGTCACACAGGATTGAGGGTTTGCGCTGGCTTGCTGTGGACAAATCTCCCTTTCAGTGCCTGCATGTAAGGCTAAGGTGTTTTCATTCCGCCTACCTGAGGGCAGTATTTGGAGATTGTGTTTCTCTGTCCTCCAGGTATTAAGAAGGAGATAGCCAAGCCCAGCTTTCTTTTCTCTTAGATGCCAAATCCCAAACTAAACCCACCTGGGTGTAATGAAGTGCACACCAACCAACATCATTCATCAAAAGACTGATGTCATCTTCTCAGCGTGTTTCTTATCTGGAGGGCTTTTAGAGAGCATTCTGTTTCCTGGGATACCTTTGTCTTGTTTGCATTTTTTTCTTTGGAGAGGAGATCTCAGTGACTTTATTTTGTGAGCATGTTTATCAACATTTTGGTGCTAAAAAAAAAAAGTCCTATTTTTCTGTAACTTGGCTACTTTCTTCCTTGTGTCATTATCTCTGTGAGTGTAGAGGGAGTTGGTGAGGTGACAAGCACAGAACAGCCACCACGGGTGGGTGGTGTCTGCACAATTGGAAGAAGTGAAATGATCAAAATGGAAGATTTTTTATCAATCATTCCTGTAAAAGGCACCGCTTCTCTTTCCATCACAGACTCTTTCTTTTCTATTGAGGCTGATCAAAACATCGTGAATATTTCGCATCTACAGGATAATTTCAGTTCACCCTGACAGGTATTTCTGCATAAAATACCTCTTTTATACAGCCCATTTAAGGGTCCTTCTTGGTTTATCTGAATAGTGTCACCTTGGCACCAATGCTTTAGAAGCCAAGCCCTGATTATTCTAAATCAACAGAGAATAAATCAGTTTCTTTTACTTAATATTTTTGACTTGGAAAGATTAGATTTATTTAAAGATGAACATGGTATGCATGCGTATGTTTATGTGTGCGTTTGTGTGAGTGAAAGCAATATAGTATCATGGAAGAGATATTGTGAGAAAAGAGAAAACAAGAAATGATTGTTGAAGAACCACCCTCAAATTGAATGGACAAAAATTTAGACATAGAACTCATGTGTTTTAAGGGACCACAAGAGGGAGCAATTTGATAGAAGGCTGAAAAAGAGACCAGTGCTAGCTAATTTTGGAGACAATATAAAGATGATGTTTCGCTTTAGAGAACACCATTATCACTGATAGAAACTTGCATGTGATTGGCAGCAGGCATATGCATATGTAGCCATCTACAGCACATATTTCTCCCTCTTTCCTTCCATTTATTCAGAAAGTGAAAAAAATGTGCTTTGTTCTAATAGGCTGTTCATTTAGTTTAGAATAAGCTGAGATCTAAGGAGAAGTCACATTTTCTTGTCAGTTTCCATACAGTCCAAGAAATGTTTGTGGAGAGCCAAGTGATTAATTCACATGTGGCCCAGAATCTTACTGTGTCTTCCTCCAGGTTGAGATGTGCCCGATACTGAAGATACAGCAGCGAATGGCAGGTGTGGATCCTAATGGCACCTCTAATACTCATTTATTCTGAGGGAGTCAGATATACTATGGGATGTCAGAAATTCACAAATAAGCTCAGTGACTTTGGGAAAGTGACTTAATCTTTATGGGTCTATAAAATTAAGGCTTTGAAACAGACTAGAAGGCCATAGTTTTCTATCATTTTAAACCCTGAAGAATTCATAGTTCAGAAGAAATGTTATGCAGAACCAAAGGATATAAAGTTAAATGCAGAACTTCAATCCTTGTGATGGGGGAGCGGAAAAGGTGACATCTCCTTCCATTGTGATCCCACTAGGTTTCTGCAGAGAGTAGCTAGATGTTAGTGGCATTCAAAGTCTGGACCAATATGTGATCTTGTTCAGAGATGAGGAAAGAAACGGCAAGTTTGAGTTTGATGGGAAACTAGTGGATATGGATGAAACTGTTTCACTCAGTCACCTTGAAATTCCTAAAATAGTTGTTTTAAAGAGATACAAAACAATAACATAAAAACAATACATATTACTCTTTCATTTGGTTGTTTGAGTATAAGACTAGTATGAAACTCAATAAGTGAAATAAACACGTTGGTGCAGAATGAAGAGTGATTTATAAATTACCAGAAAGCAAGATCGGGTTACCAAACAGAATGCAGTAGTCCTAACAACCTGATAGGAGGAATGACAGGTGATAAATAGGGAGGCAACAAGGAAGGCAGCTAATCAAAACCAGGAGACATACGCTAATGTGTTAACTGAGAATCAGGACTCAACTGGGTCATCTTCATTTTCTTTCCTCCCCCTTGTTTTATCTTTATTTTCTGTACTTTCTGCATTAAACCTACATTACTCTGTAACCAGGAAGAAAGATTATTTTTACAGGGAGGTACATATCTCCTTGATCCCCTGTTCACCCTTTCCATAGGCAGTGGTGAGTGACTGTTCAAAGAATAGCATTCAAATTTAGTGATTCTGAAACCGGAGAAATGATCAAAACATACAGAACATAGTTCAATAAGTAGATGTGTTGGCCAGCAGGTTTCAGAAGAAAAATCAGACTAAAGTAACATAAAATTCTTATCCCAAGAGAAGTGAATAATTTTCTGTGTTTTTTTTTCCCAAATGAGAGATTCTATAAATTGCCTTTGACTTTGATCCCTAGGCCACTTGATTTCAGGTAACCCAGGACAGGTTTTCATTTATTTGTGCTTGGTTTGTGGTTACATGTACATGTCTAATTCTAAGTCTAAACATCTGGAATTCATTTTTTTAATATTTCTTTGAAAATTATTCCCTGAGTATATATTTTTAAATGAAATTTCATGTCTTTTCCTAGATGATTTCAATAGTTAGTAACATTTGCAAATATGCTGAATCTTTTTAGAAAAGATAGTGATTACAGTCCCCTCTCAGTAGCTCTGGAACATTGGCTCCAGGACCCTCCTGTGGATGCCAAAATCCATGAATGCTCAAGTTCCTTAGATAAAATGTGACAGTATTTGTATATAACCTACAATAACCTCCTGTATACTTTGTCATCTCTAGATTACTTATAATATCTAATAAAATGTAAATACTACATAAATGATTTTTATTCTGTGTTATTTGGGGAATGCAGCATAGATGGAAAATTTTTGCCAAATATTTCTGATATCTGGTTGGTTGCAACCATGGATATGGAAGACAGACTGTACTTAGAAAACTGAATTCGTTTGCAAGAGGACCAACGTTGAGTTTAACTATTAAGAACAAATTTGTTAAGGAAACATAACAAAAGTCGAGAAATAATATGACAATGAATTTTTTTTTTCTTTCATGAATTAGGGACATTTTCCATGGCTGTATGGATTTCTTTTAATTGTTAACAATGCTAACAAAACATAAAGACAAATTCTCAATTCTGTCACTGAAGTGGATATCCCACTGGTACACAGAAGAGCTGGGGATGAAGTGAGACAGAAGAATTACATATATGATAAAAAAACATACCAGACCAGGAATCTCTGAAAATTTCTTTTTTCAAATACTGTAAAAGAGAATAAGTAGAGGGGAATAGAAAAGATTGGGAGCTGCAAGGAAAACTCATCACGCCTAGTGACAGATTGGTTCAGTGAAGATCTCTGCCACAAACACAGCAGAGCATGGCTGCCTGGTGTCTTGGAGTAAGCTTTTCCTCCCAAGATCGATTGCTGTCTTGTCATGAACAAATATATAAAAGTGTGTTGCAGGGTTGCCCTGCTCAAATAAGGTTCCCTGGTTACGGCACCCCTGCCAGAGCAGGGGGTCTCTTTCTGGTGAATAACTACTCATCTGAAGGCAGAGCACCCCATAGCAGGAGGTGTTAGCTGGGGGCTCCTGTAAGTAAGTATTCTCAGTGGGCAGTGGGCATGCAGTCACTGAGACAGCATTACAGCTCTGAAGCCCTGACCCATTGGCATTTGATACATCAGCAAGGGGAGGCTAGCTCTATAGATATTTTCAAATGTCCAGGAAGCACATGGTATGCATGTGGGGGGTGGGCTATGTGCTTGGATGTGGTTTTATGAACTGCAGTATGTATCCCCTGCCTCAATTCATAAATTGAAGACCTAGTTTCTGGTAAGACTATATTTAAAGATTGAAACAACTTTGGAGAGGTGATTAAAATTACATAAGTTCACAAGGCTAGGACTCCATTCCAAGAGGATTGAAGTCCTTATAAGATAAGGAAGAGACACACAGAAAAAGACCATGTGAGGACACCGGCAGTGAGAGAATGCAGTCTACAAGCCCAGGAAAGAGACTCAGGAAAAGCAAACCTGCCAAGACCTTGATCTTGAAATTTCAGCTTCCAGAGCTGAAAGAAAACTGAGTTGCTGTTGTTCAAATTCCTCAGACTGGAGTGTGCTGTTATGGCAGCTCTACTGATCACTAGCCAGGCAGTGGTGGAGGTGCTATCCCTATCTTTCTATTTGGAATCTGTGCTGTGAGGGTGGGTGTGGTATTCTGGCAGGCACAGCAGATGGCAGTGGTGTTCCGTGATTTTGCACACTCAACTAGCTTGCCAGGCTGCAGCTCTAGTTTAGATAACTAAAGGGTCAAAGATGAAAATGTCAAGGTCTAGTCCTTTTCATGGGAAAAAAGAAATTACCTTAAAGTGTCTACTAAATGTTTGCATTTCCCTAAAATTCATATGTTGAAACCTAATCAGGAATGTGATGGTGCTTTGGGAGGTGATTAGGTCATAAGGGCTCATGAATAGGTTTAGTGTCCTCAGAAAAGAGGTCCCAGAGAGCTCCCCTTCCAAAATGTGAGCATATGCCAAGGAAGTGTGATCTGTGATCCAGAAAACAAGACCTCACCAGACCCCACCAAATGTGCAGGCACCTTGATCTTGGACTTCAGTCTCCAGAACTGTGAGCAAAAAGTTTCTTTTGTTTATTAGCCATCCTGTTCACGGTATTTTATTATAGTAGCCGATGTGGACTAATATAGTATCTACATAAACAGAAATTAAACTGGGATCTAGGAAATTAAATGAGACACTGTTTAAAAGGAGAAGTAAGTATTCTCAGGCATCTGTGTGTCTGTGGTCTAACTCTTCCTATTTCAACAGTGATTTATTGCTATTTCAAGTCTAAACTTGAATCTTTGCTCCATGGCTCCTTGAAGTTTTCTCTTTCTCTGAGTCTTCCTGGGTGCATTTTCTGCTGTGAGCCTGGATATCAGAACTAAGGACAAAGCAGGTTAGCCTCAGACTGGCTTCAAGGCTATTATTCATACAGCTGTCATAACTGGCCCTTATCTCTGCAGCCCACTCTCAGCAAAAGGCACAGAACCCAAGCTACCCTCTGCTCCTCATGAGGTGCTTAGGAAGGGAAACTTAACTCCTTTAGAGAGCAGGTAGCTGGCACCTACTCTTGCCAGTACACTCCTATCAGGATGCCTCATTGCAAAAGCACAGCAGATAAGAATAGACACAGAGAATAAGGTCCCTGAGCATTTACACATATATGAAACATCTCTCATACTGCAGGAGTTGCTATTCTATTTTTTTACTTTCATTAAGAATTTTATGGGTCAAGGTAGTGTAACTACCAAAAGTTAGAAAGAAATTTCAAACTTTTTTAGAGCATCAGAAGTCAGATGTCTAGGCAATGTCTGGAGGTGAACACAGAATAGAGAACTTGACCAGAACAATATATGGTAAATATAGCCTAAAGCAGGGTACTCAACAAATACTCCTGATTGTCTGTCCCTTTATGAATGACTACAAGTCAATTAACATACTATTAGTCATCGAAAGTTAGAGGACATAGAACAGCCCTAATTGAGCATCTCTTCCAGGTTGTTCACTAGTCCCATGAACATTGAAAATGTGTGTTACTCTACTTGGATATAAAAATTAACAAACAAACAACACAATGACTTTATATCTTGCCTGCAAATCAGTAAGACTAACATTGGAAAACTTGTCTATGTGAAGTTTTTTTTTTTTGTTGTTGTTGTTGTTGTTTCTGATTAGTAAAGAGAGATAAGCGATTGTTGCCAAAATATGTAAAAAGACATACACATTACTTTTTGGAAATTTTTGCAAAGTTTCTTAGGTACTTGAGCAATAAAGTTGATATTACAAAATAAAATGATGGTGTCTTATCTCCCTGGATTTACATGGTTTGGGCTAAAATTTGACCCAGGGAAAAATCCTCTAAGATGCATTCCCAGGAATTCTAATTTTGTGGAATATTAAGATTTTTAATGAAAGGGCTCTGTGTTTAAATACTGGGGAGACTTGTATTCACCAGGCTTTTAATTTCTGTAAATTGAAGCTGTAACATCTACCAAAAGATAACTACTATTTCCAAGTATACCTGGCTTGCTCTAAATCATCTGGAGACTTTAGACAGCTCTAAACTCTATGCTTTAATAGTCACAGGGAACATGAATTTCACAGGGCCACCACTTTCAAAAACAGTTGGTGGATCCTTCATCTGCCTACCATGCTGTGTCCATCCCTTCGTGCAGGAACCAAGATAAAAGTTCCACTCTCACTCTCTGAGTCGGGGCTGACCTTGCTGCTCCCCCTGGGTGGCCCTATCTGTGTTCTCTCCAGGTAACTGTAGGTATAATAAAACCATGAAACTCCTTCTGGTTTCTCTCTTTTATCTGTGTCTATCCTACTCCTCTGCCTCACCTAAAGTAATAACGAACAGTTAAAACAAAACTGAATTAGAAAATAGTTTAACTTTTTTTAAATTTTAGTACCAGGGATTGAACCCAGGGTTGCTTAACCTATGAGCAACATTCCATCCCTTTTTATTTTTTTATTTTGAGACAAGGTCTCACAAGTTACTTAGGACCTTGCTAAATTGCTGAGGCTGGCTTTGAACTTATGATCCCCCTGCTTCAGCCTCCAGAGTCTCTGGGATTACAGGTATGTTCCACCAGTCCCAGCTGGAAGACTTCTTCTGTCCTTTTTTAAATATATATATATATTTAGTCGTAGTTGGACACAATTCCATTATTTTATTTATTTTTTTTTTGTGGTGCTGACAATTGAACCCAGTGTCTCACACATGCTAGGTGAGCATTCTACCGCTGAGCCATAACCCCAGCCCCTGGAAGATTTCTTTAATGCACTACTCTCACAAATGTATATAAATAAATGAAATAAATGAACCTTCTAAATTTTTAGCATCAATCTTACTTGGCTTTGGAACTTTTTTTTTTTTTTGGTGGGGGAATATATCTTGTGCAACTGGAATTTCTGGGATCCCTTTTGAGAGGTGCTGTTCAGGAATTCTGGAGAGATGCTGATTATCTGTATGGGGGGAACATGGTGAGTCAGTAATCGTTTTCCAAAGAAATGAACCACATCATTGTGAAATGTAGTTAAACATTATAGTCCAGGGAAAGCTCAATTTCTAGCTGAACACTGACCTGCATACTTTTCCTTCTCTTAGGATTTGGTATATAGACACTGAAGAATAAAATCTTAATGAACTTAACATAGTTTGTGGAGCCCATATATTTTGAAATCCATGTATCTTTTACTCTTTCTAATCTTTAAGCAAACTAGATGGCTTCTCTTAGGCACTGCAAATACAACCTGCCCACGTAGAACTAATTATCTTATCCCCACTCAACTTCCTGCAAGTGACATTTCCATCTACCCATTCATTCACACCAGACACCCATCTAAGAATCTACCACTCTCCTTCTTTTCCCGTACCATAGTCCTGTACTCTACCAATCACATCATCTTAGCTTGTGTCATTTGTATCATCATGTAGTTCCTCTCCATCTTCAATATTTGTTTTAGTTCAGATCATCATCATCTCACATCTCAATCAATTTAATTATGTCTTAAGAAGTTTTCCTTTTCTTAATATTTCTCCTTCCCAGTCTCTTATCCATGCTGATAGATTTGCCATTGTACTATATGAAGCAAAGTTCAAATTCCTTAATCTTTCATAATTGCTTTTCTATTATCCCATCCATGTTTGCTTTCTAATTTTCTCTGGTGTCCACATCTAGCACAGGATACAATTTGTTCACATTATTTTCTCTGTGATGTACCTAAGTGCTTTTCCACCATTTTCCTGGGCAACCTTATTCATACATCACTACCGAACATATAACTCTCTTTCAAGATGAAGTTCAAGAGTGTTCCTCACTTATGGAAAAAAAAATCTTGGTATCTTTCCTTTCTTTCCCTACCATCGGGAGTTTTATTATATCTATTTGTTCACAGGTTTGCTTTTCCCACTAAATGGCAAGTGCTTAGAGGTAAGAGATTGTTACCCATCTTAAAATCTCCTAAGATTTTAGGTAACACATATTATATCAAGGATAATTTTACAAGTGCTTATTTAATGAAAGGAACATCATTTCCTTTTGCACACAAAATATTATAAACTATGTACAGTATAAAAATCCTACCTGAGAATGATTGAAAATTGCCTCCCATAAGTTAATAATCTCATACTCCCTCTTCCTTTCAGTATGATTGGAAAGTGAAGAAGAAGTAAATTCTCTTTGGATGTTTCTCCTCAAATGCAATCTGTGTATGGGGTGAAGGTGGGAGTTCATAACCCACTTGAATCAAAGTGTGGAATATGATATGTCAAGAAATTTGTAATGTTTTGAACAACCCACAATAAAAAATTAAAAATATACAAAAAAAAGAAAGAAGTGGATTCTCATCTTCCCACCCCACTACCTTTCCCACTCCCAATTCTGATTTTTCCTCAGAATGAATATGGCTGCATTAGCAATTCCCCATGATAGGACTCAGAGAGCCTAGAAATACCTTTCTCATGTCCTTCTAATTCAAATCCTTAGGGTTACTTACCACTTACCATGTTTGGAAGAGGAGAGAACAGTGGTGGAGCCACTATGAGGCTTGTGTGAGCAGACTACTACCTTAACTCTGGATTAAGCAATCAGGTTCAGTGATGAGATTCTGACATAAAGTTCTAGTCATTTGTATCAAATTGTAGAAATGAAAAGGATATTTGAACATTAGAATTCCCAGAGATAATTCTCTAAATTAATCTGAAGTCAGTTCTCCTAAGAATTTTAGTAACTATTGAAAATTGTTGATTGTTGAGAATTGTAGTCCTGGGTGAAACTAACGAGTTATTAATATCTAATAAGTGGTTTATTAAACAGAAGACAGTCAAATTAACCACATTAAAATTCACTTACATTCCCACTCTCCCTTGTATACTCCCTCTAGAATTGTTATAAGAATAGATTTAAAAAATTATTTTGTAGTTGTTGATGGACTTTATTTTATCTATCTATCTATCTATCTATCTATCTATCTATCTATCGCGCTGAGAATTAAACCCAGTGCCTCATACATGCTAGGCAAGTTCTCTACCACTGAGTCACAACCCCAGCCCAAGAATAGATTTTAAAATACCTTTCAATTAAAAGAAAAACTTATGTTTGCAAAATGAGAAATTCTCCATTTGTTCAATATGCTGATTTCTTTATAAAAAATATTTTAGCCTGATAGGCACCAAAAGTTCATTCCCTTTTCTAATGGTGTGTTGAGGGGTATTATCTCAAGACCAGGAAGGTTAGGTCAGAAGCAGTAAAGAAGCTTTGAGCTTGAAAGAAACAGAATAGAGCTTTAGTACTTACAGCTGTCCTCCTCTTCAGTTATACATTTCACAACATAGCAGGCGTAGATGAACCCTGCCAGCTGAAACAAAACAGACATGCTTTAGACATCAGGCAAAAGGATCAGTCAGGACCACAGCACTGGGGGGAATGGTTCAAAGACCAGCAATTAACAACCACATTCAGGGTTCCAAAATGGTTCATCAGACTGAATCTTGACTCCATTGTGAATTCTTGATTCCAGGGATGTCTATCTGCCTTACAAATAAATATATTGCTCTATTTTTCCACTGGTGTTTATGTGTAAGATTTGTTAATTTCCAGGCAATCTAAAGCTTCAAGTAAAAAAAAAATATGTCCATTCATTAATTGATTTAACATGTACATTTGTGCCAGTCAGTTTCTGCTTTACTTTTCTTTAGGTCAGGGCCCAAGATTCTGAAACTGATCTTTCCTCCTGACCACCAGAAAAATACTTAAGAGAACATGACTGCCCTCTCTGATATCATAAATAAAACAAATGAAGGAATTTGGAGTTTTGAGTCTATGAAAAACAGTATGTGTTCAGTAGTTTAAATAAAGAGGATTTCTTTTTTTAAAAAAAATACTTAAGAGAAAAATATTAAGGAAATTCCATGGTATGTTGCATATACTTTTTGTAAGCAAGAAAAACTCTTATTTAGATCTGTAACAGGAACCAGGGCATATTGAACATATGAAGATGATATGTTAAAGGGGTGAGATGGACACCTGTAAGGAATGAGTATCATAACAGTGCACTGAATTTGGGATTGCATGTATGTTATAATCCCTTCCAAAATATGTTGTGAAAAGACCCCAGTGGTCAGAAAATCCCTTGCTCACTGATATTGGTGCCTTAAGGGAGTGCAGCAATGTCATTTGGTATCTATCCCATCAAATAGAGTTGTTTCATATTATTATGGTTTGAATTGGTGTCCCCCCCAAAAAAAGCTCACATGTGAGACAATATAGGAAGGTTTAGGGGAGAAAGGATTGAGTTATATCCTTAACCTAATCAGTGAATTAATCTCTGATAGAATTAACTGGTAACTGGAGTCAGGTGGGGTGTGGCAGGAGGAAGTAGTTCATGGGGTGCATGGCTATGGGGTATATATATTTGTATCTGGCAAATGGAGACCTCTCCCTCTGCTATCTGACCATAAATCGAGCTATATCTCTCTGCCACACTTTTCAGCCATGATGTTCTGTCTCACCAGAGCCCTAAGGAATGGAGACAGCCTTCTATGGACAAAGATCTCTGAAACCATGAGCCCCTACATAAACTTTTCTTCCCTAAATTGTTCTAGTCAGGTTCTTTAGTCATAGCAGTGAGAAAAGCTAACTAAAACAGAAATTGGTACAAGGAGTGGGGTTGTTGCTATGACTGACTTGACCATGTGGTTCAGAAACTTTTGGAGCATTTTGGAATTGGTGGGAGGAATTTTGAGATGCTTTGCATTACAAGCTAGAAATGCTTTAGATTGTTGTAAGGAGAGCTTAATGGCCAATTCTGGTGGGAGCTCAGAAGACCAGAATGCCAACAGGACTGTGGACAGTGAAGACAGGACTAGAGAGGGTTCAGAAAAGGAGGACTCTATTGGAATTTGGACTAGAGGCCATTTATGTTGTATTCTGATTGAGATGTGGTCTGAATTTTGCTCGTCCTGAGACTTTCTGTGGAGCTGATTTTAATCTGGTAGAAGAAATGTATAGGAAGCATAACATTCAGGAAGTGCCATGGGTATTGCTGGAAGCTTTTGGCAAAGTTTATTGTGATATTCAGAAACAGAGAGCAGAGCAGAAAGATTTGAAAAAGTTGGACTTGAAAGCCAGGAGTAAAAGTGGGCCTAGGGAAGTTGCCATTGTTAAAGACATTACTGCCACTAAAGAAATCCTGAAGATTTTTCCTGAAGATAGTAAGAAAGATGGCTTGAGGGCAAGGCCACATCTATCTCAAGCTCAAGGGAGTAAAGGTGAAAATTCTCTTGAGACCAGTGGGACACGCTTCTTGCACAAGGGAGCCTACAAAGTTTTTTCAACATGCTCAGCCACCCAGATACTCAGAGGCTGCTACATCCATGGCTCCTGGAGGTTTGGCTACTGCTCAAGATGGCAGCAGACCTTGGCATCAACCACATGGTGCTAGTTCTGCAGAAATGCAGGATGCTGGATTTAGGGGCCCATGGAAGCTTTCACCAAGATTTCAAAGGAAGGCCTGAGAGGCCAGGCAAAGTGCATCAGGGTCAGAGTTTGTGTGGGCACTCCCTGAGAAGTCAAGGTGTGAAGATGTGAGGAGGAAGCTGAAGCAGCAGTGGAGACTCTGAAGAGTAAGAAATGCCAGTTATTTGGGACATGGTCTTAGGAAAGCTGTAGAAGTCAAGTAGAGAGACACCAACAGAAAGGCCACTTGGGCTGTAACAAACAAGCCCACAGGGGGGGAGCTCCACAAGTCCTTTGGAGGGAACATTAGGATGCCATGTGCCTCAGGTGCTGGATATGGAGCTACAGGACTTGTTTACCCAGTTGGATTTTGGTCTTGCTTTGGTCCCATCCCTTTTTTTCTATGCCTCTAATTTTGTCAATGGAAATGTTTATTCTTTACCATTATATTTTGGACACTTGTGAACTGCTTTTAATTTTATGAGAGCTTACAATATGAGATTGTCTTGAGCCTCAGAGAGGACTTTGTACTTAAACTTTAAGCACTCTCAGAACTTTTGATACTATGAGGACTCTTGGGAATGGGCTAAATATATTTTGCATTGTCAGATGAGTGTGAGGTTTTGGGGTAAAGGACAGATATATTATGGTTTGGATGTGAGGTGCCACTAAAAGCTTAAATGTGAGACAATTCAAGGTTTGGAGGAGAAATGATTGGGTTATAGCCTTAACCCAGTCAGGGAATCAATCCTTGATGGGATTAACTGGATGGTAACTGGAGGCAGGTGGAGTGTGGCTGGAAGAAGTGCTTCATTAGGGGCGTGGCTATCAGGTATGTCTGGAAAGTGAAGACCTCTGTCTCTGCTTCCTAACCATCATGTGAGCCACGTCCCTCTGCCACACTCTTCCATCGTGATGTTCTGCCTCAACCTGAGCCCTGAGGAATGGAGCTAGCTTTCTATGGACTAAGACCTCTGAAACCATGAGTCCCCAAATAAACTTTCCTTCCCTAAAATTGTTCTGGTCAGGACCTTTAGTTGCAGCAGTGAGAAAGCTGACTAAAACATATTTTATCATATGAGGAATATCTTTAATCTAATTCTGAGCTCCAATAGAAATAAACTAATGGATATAATTTTCTAATAAGTAAAAAGAAAGAAAGGAAGAAAACAGTTTTAAAGAAAAGTGATTCAGTTTGGGCAAATTCTTTTTTTTTTAAAGAGAGAGTGAGAGAGAGAGAATTTTAATATTATTTTTTAGTTTTTGGTGGACACAACATCTTTGTTTGTATATGGTGCTGAGGATCGAACCAGAGCCGCACGCATGCCAGGCGAGTGTGCTACCGCTTGAGCCACATCTCCAGCCCAAGGGCAAATTCTTAAAGAAATATCTTTAGAGATGATGATTACTTATGATGACATTTTAGCTAGGTATTATCTGCTGTGTACTGACCCCACATGATCATATTTAGTGTGGAGAATAGGACATTAGGAAAGGCTGCAGTCTTCAATCAGGGAGTTCAAGCACAGGGGGAAAAGTAGCTGTCATGATAAGCTTAATGAAGATGTTTTACGTTAGCTGACAGAGATGATCTGCAGGATGTGAGAAGAACTTTTGAAGCAAGTGTTTAGAAATATTTGGAGCCAAACAGGGTCATTAAAAGTATGTTCGAAAAATCTTCAATTTGGATTTGAGAGAGAAAGCATGTTTTGGAAGATTATAACTGTCTACCGAAGGGAGCTGGTGTGGGATAAAATAGAGGTGGTCATCCTGGGAGAGAAGAGGAAGTAGCTTTGACTATGCTTGGGAGAAACAGCTGGAGAAGAAGGCCTACTACAACATGTCTTTCCTTTATTTTTGGATTTTGGAAGAGTGGGCATGTATGCCTCCTGTCCTCATACCCCTCATGGGATGTCAGAACCAGCACACAAAATAGTGATCTAAAGAAGAGAACCAGTGATGCTATATGAACAGAATTAGCTTTCTTTTTGAAAAATACTTTAGAAGGTTTATCACATCTGCATGTTTCTTTGTAAATTACGTGTTGCTATTGGCAATAACATGGTAAAGGCAAGAACTACGCCTTTATATAATGGAATAATCAGAATCTTCATTTTTATGGTATTTATTTTTAGAATACAGGATACTAGTTGAAAGTAGGGTCTTCTATTTTGCTTTAGTAAAGATTTTATTTGTGCTAATGAAAACTGCCCAGAGCATTTTCATAGAGACTACACGAATATTTCTTAATCTTTTATCTACCACTGCCCAATACATTCAGTGGAACAGTCTCATGGGTACTTTGTCATTGGTTCTTGGATCTGGCTGTGGTTTGGTAAACAGGCTATGGATTTGGTTGAATCCCTTGAGTACTACCTGTAACTCTGCTCCTTTCTCCACATTAAATTCTTACTATATGTGGCTTAGTGTTACCAGTTAATCAATAGGTTCTTTCTTCTTTTCAGTTTTAAGTACTTGTTGGATTATTTGTAATTTTTCCCTAATCACAAACTTTTCTTTTGATTCTTACTCATTACTTTGAAATGAAAATCTAGGTAATAAGTATTGATAAATTCTGAGATGCAGGGCCAATAAGTTTAAACTCCTCATTAAAGTGTCGCTAGTCTCTAGATTATTAAGTGTTCTCTCCCTGAATACAGTTAAGGAACTGCACTCTGCTTATCAGTGATCTTTTAATTGTATTCAGTTGCATTCTTTAACTACCAGGGGAGCTCCTTTGATATAAAAGTAAGTCCCACTGCATTTCATTACAAAAGCTTTCTGATTAAGAGAACTTTAGCTTTTAAATTGGTCACCTCTAAATAGAAGTGGAAATTTGTGTTCCCCAAGTTAATCAAGATTCATAAACTCTTCTATCTTATGTTTTTTCCTACACCATGTGCATTTCTAATTTAGTTTCAACTTCCCAACAGTAACTTATAAAATCTACCAATACAAAGAAATTTCATTTCTAACAAATTTGAATGCTTTCTGTAATGTGCAATGCTAATTTCTAGCTGAGTGACAAAGATGAAATAAACTAAGATTTCTAAACCTTGGCACCATTGGCACTTTGCGTTGGGCAGTTCTTTGAAGAGGCTGCTGTGTTTTAGTATGTATAGCCAATAACACCATATGATCAAGACAGAGATGATAAAAAATATCTCCACATATTACCATATGTCCCTTAATGGACAAAAATGTCCCCCACTGGAGCCACTTCTTTAGATTCAGTCCTAGTCTTAAGGAATTTGCCATCTTGAATCCGGGCCACACATAATTCCAGACTTAGGTAAGTTATTAGGAGGAAAGGAAGAGATTGTATGTCTACCAAGTGACAAAAGATAAACTGGATGGGTTCAGGAGTCGGTTCATTAATCCCGTCACTGCCCTTGGAAGAATGTTATGTGTGTTTTTTTCAGTCGAGGTAAACTGGAACTTGCTTTTCCAGAGTAAGATCATCAAGCAGGAAAGTTGTGGGCTTTGTTCAGGAAAGAATGAAAGTTTCTGATGAAACTTTCTAATGAAAGTTTGTGGAATTCATGTTAGAAAACTGGAAATTGAACCTATGAAAGCAGATTAGGCCCATCATCAGTGAGCTCTGAGTGTGTATTGAATTGCAAATCTAAGTATGCCATTTTCCTCCATAATATTTTCAATGAGCACTCCCTGAAAAAGCATATTTTTCACAGAATACAAATTCTTCTTGAAGTGATGCTCAGCGTCTTTTCATTCCCCATTTCCCACCACTCCTAGTCAGAACTGGTGCCAGTAATGAGTTGTTGGTAGTTTGTTGACAAATAAAAGGTGGTTTCTCTCCCCTGTTTCTTCACTCATTTCCTCTTGCTGCCAACAAAGGATGCTAGTCCCTGCACTTCCTCCTTCCTGGCCCCTCTCAGTCTAGTACCTTGAGTAATATTAAGTCAATCTTTAATGAATTAATGAATTTGAGTGTTGTTGTCTTCAAGAACCAGCAATCCTTTCACAGAGTAGATTGTAAGTTGGTACTTTTGAGATGGATCCCAAGAGACAGTAAGTCTTTGAGAAGGAACAGAGAGGGCAAAGGGGAGGTGGACAGGATATTGTCTAAGAAGAGCTCCAGAAAGAGCTGGAAAATATAGATTTGTTTAGGCAAGGCTATTTAAGAAAGCAATGGGTACAAGGCAGAGAATAGTAACTATTCAGAGAATGTAATAGTATGGTCATTGGGGGTCTGAACTCCTACAATTAAAGCGAAATGGTTTTAATTTTGCTTTTATTTTAAAACATAATTAGAAAAATTATGGAAGGTACACGTGGCATAATACTACGCAAACAAATAATTATTCAATAAATGAAAAACAAAATATTCCACTTGTATTATTCCTTGGCAGAGCTTTTTTAAAAGTTTCAACCAAAGCCTGTTCTGTCTATCCAAAATATCAGGAAAAAGGCAGCCTAGAAAGACTGAAAATTAAAACAAAACAAAACAAAAACAAACAAAAAATATTTTACCTCTTCTTTAGTCAGTATCACTGGAAAACCAAGCAAAATTATGGTCCCTTTGCTCAGCTACAAGGAAGAGTAGGGCACTAACACATACTTCTTGGTCAGGTTTTTGTGGTTTCTGTGAAATCACACAGGAATCTTGGACTTTCATTCCAGTTAGGGAGCAGGAAGATCCCCTTTTCACCAGCCTGAATCCCCAAATTACCAGTAGTCTGTTGTCCTGCTAGCTGTATTGCTTGCTGTAATAAGTTAGAGGCTGTGTGTGGACGACCTCATGCTCCCAGCTCTCGAATCCATTTATCACATATTCCCAATATCTGAAGGGTAAGGGAGTCCAGACTGGCTCCATCTAGTGCAGATGTCATATTACCAAATGACCTTTAGCTCATTATAATGGTAAATAAAACATGCCCACCAGTGCTGTGACATATCTGGGCATGCCCAAATCAGGGAAGAAAAGAGGCAACACCTGGTCACTGGAAATCTCTTTTCCTTCCTGTGAAAAGCTCTGAGGACAGCTTGTATGTACTTTTCATCCCTTTATAACCCAGTTCTAGTACAAATACAGATCCTAGACCTGCTCAGAGAGAAGGTGTATTTACAGCATGAACTTCCCATCTCCACTCATTGTCCACTGAATCAAATTTCCTGCTTGCACCCAGAACTGCTTGGTTATTTATGAACAGTACTGAGTAGGAATAGATACTCCAAATTTAGTCACCTCCTCATCTCCACACCCCTGGGTCAGCAAAAACCCATAGGGGATCTAGACTTCTAGCTTCACCCAGGAGTGATGAGGCATCCTTCTTGTCCCTTGTCAGTGGAGCCTAGTAGAGTCACAACTTTCACCAATGTCCATAATGAGACCAATGCTGTAATGAGACCAATCTTCTTTCCCTGTAGCATCAGTGAAAGCCACCTGGAAGCAATAACAAGTACTCTTATCCCATCCAGCCATGTTGATATCAGTGAGGGGTTTGTGTAAATGAGGAACATCATTGTTTCTCAGCCTTAATGAAAAGAATTTCCCACCTTGAGACTCAATGGAGGCTAATTGAGGAGCCTCAACTTCTCTCCATACTTGTAAGAAGGAGTCAATATCTCTACTTCTCCTGCCAAAGCAGTAGCAGAGAAATCATCTAAAGCAGACGGTTTAATTAAGATCAAAAGTCTCATAACATTCTGCCCAAATTTCCATGTCTCAATGAAAAATTACCCATCAATATAAGAATTAAAAGAATCTCAAATTGAATGAAAATATAATCAATAGAAACTAACACAGTGGTAACAGAGATATTAGAATTATAAGACAAATATTTTAAATTGGCTATCATAAAAATGCTTCAACAAGTAATTATAAAGAAACTTGAAATGAATGAAAAAACTGTCTCAGCAAATAAATAGAAGGTATAAGGAAGAACAAAGCTGAAAATTTAGAATTAAAAAAAAATATAATGGGGGCTGGGGATGTGGCTCAAGCGGCTGCGCGCTCGCCTGGCATGTATGCGGCCCTGGGTTCGATCCTCAGCCCCACATACAAATAAAATAAAGATGCTGGGTCCGCCAAAAACTAAACAATAAATATTAAAAAATTCTCTCTCTCTTTCTCTCTCTAAAAAAATATAAAAAATATAATGATCAAAATTTAAAAATTCCACTAATAAATGGGGGAGATAGAGGAAAGAATCTGCAAATCTGAAGATAAAACAATAGAAATGACCTAACCTGGGCAACAGAAAACATATAGTGAACTTAGAAGTCAGCAGATAGTAATGGAAGATCTACCATTTGTAACTTGAATTCCAAAAGGAAATAAGAGAATAGCTCTGAAAGAGTGCTCTATGAAGAATAAAATGATGGTATTTGCAGGTAAATGGATGGAGTTGGAGAATATAATGCTAAGTGAAGATGGGCAAATCCAGAAAACCAAATGCCAAATATTTTCTCTGATATAAGTAGGCTGATTCATAGTGGGGCTTTGAGGAGGAGCATGGGAGGATTAGACAAACTCTAGATAGGGCAAAGTGGTTGGAGTGGAAGGGAGGGGCCATGAGGGTAGAAAAGATGGTGGAATGAGATGGACATCACTACCCTAAGTACATGTATGAAGACACGAATGGTGTGAATGTACTTTGCATACAACCAGAGATATGAAAAATTGTGCTCTATATGTGTAATAAGAGTTGTAATTTTGCTGTCATATATAACAAATTAGAATAAAAAATAAAAAATAGATTCTGATGCTTAAAAAAGGTGCTCTATGAAATAGTGTCTAAACACTTTCTTATTTGAAAAAGACACAAGCTCATGAATTCAAGACACTGAGTGATTCCAAACAGGAATAACCTAAAGAAATTTACACCAAGATACATTATAGTCAAGCTTTGGAAAACCAAGGGTAAAACTCTTGAAAGCAGAAATGGAAACATTTTTGTATAGCCATTCTGCAAAACGGAAAGTTTCTTAAGAAACTAAACTTAACTACCACATGATCCAATAATTGCAGTCCTGGGCATTCATCTGAGAGAAATGAAGGCATGTGCACATAAAATAGGTACACTAATGTTTATAACAGCTTTATTAACAATAGACAGAACTGGACACAACCCATGTGTAAGTAATTTAAAAAACTGTACTACATCTGTACCATAAAAAACTACTTAGCAATAATATGGAAGGGACTGCTGATATAGGTAACAATTTGAGTTTCCATAGAGTTGTAGTAATTGGAAAAAGCCCATCTTAAAGTTTTGTATATCATTTAATTTCGATTATATGATATTCTTGATATTAGAAAATTATAGATATGGAGAACATGATTAATGGTTGCTAGGGACTATGGAGAGATAAGAGTTAGAAGGGAGTGGGTGTGGCCATAAAAGGGCAAAATGCAGGATCCTTGCACTGATAGAACTGTTCTGTATCTTGACTGAATCATATCAATATCAATATCCCAATAGTGATAGTATTTTGTTTTGCAGTTTGTTACTATTTGGGGAAACCAGGTAAAGGGTACACAAGATACCTTATATTATTTCATATATTTGCACGTGATATACAATTATCTCACATAAAAAAGATGTAATAGAAAATACTATATTTTAGGGTATGATTATTTTTGTTAAAATTTTCAGTAACATAATTTCTAAATTATAAATATATTTAAATAGAGTAGATATACTTTTTTTAAAGTACAAAGACTTATTTTAAGTTTGAACCTTTAAACCAGTGTGAGGTCTATAATAATTTTGATGTTGATACAGTATGGAATCATTATTCAACTTTCTTTTTTGAGTGAGGCTGAAGAGAGGACCTGGCAAACACTACTTCTTTTTCTACACTTATCTCATATTCTAAATAAATTAGTTCTATGTTTCATTTAAATTAAATAATCCATTTTTGTTCTAAATTCATAATTCATCTGCTCTGAGCCCATGCTTTTTGTAGAAGGAATTTGAACAGAAGGATATTATGCACTCACAAAGTACACTTTTAAGTTGCAGATAATTTTTACTTGCTCTTTTTCATCTTATTCCATTTACATAATTTGAGATTGCTTCAGCAAGGGGATTTTATTGTGATAATATCAGTGTTATTAATGAAATTCTTTTTTTATGAAATATTTTATTATGAGACTTGTATATCATCTTGGTTGTCCATCAAATGATTCTTATCCCATTCTATTCCACTAGCTGGACTACTGAGGAGCATGTTGCAAATTTTCTTTGCTACAAATAATCCAGATGCAGCTATCAACTTACAATAACTCATGGCAGATTGCCTTTAGGGCTATTGTGAATGTTCACTGCCTACTGGGTCAGAAAACCTTTTCAGAGGATAAGAAACATATCTTAATACCAGCCTTTAAGGTATTGTGTTGCATCACCAAGCATGACTGTATTCAACACCTTTTGAAAGATTAAATACAACTAGACGTACATGCAAACTTGTATTATCTACTTAAGATTGGGAAATGGACTGAACCAAATGCTAACACTGGCTTAACCAACCACTCCCATTATAACTTGATCTCTGGAGTTTTGATTTCTTCAAACTTACCAAAAAGTTACTCAATTTCAAATGAATCTAACATATTAGTACAGTTGGCAGAGCAGAAAATATTCAGGAAAGGTGAATGATGGCTAATAAAATTCAAATGTCATCATGGCTATCACTTCTTTCAGATATGAAATATCAGATTAATTTTAAAAACTATCAAGTAGTAGTTAAAATATTCTATACATGTGCCCATTGGTAGGTAGTCAAAGAAATTGCTCTGCCACAATATGCCTTCAGTTTTAGTGGTAGGGGACAAAAGGGAGTCTTGATCAAAACTCTTAATTGAAAATAATTGGGAAACATAAAAATCAACTAGTCACAACACCTATTATTTTAATAGTAAAGCTAAGTTTTTATTTTATTTCAGTAATATGCAAGGGGAATCCTGATTTACTTATGATGAATCATTTGAAGCAGAAACAATTTCAAAATCTTCTATGAAATGTAAAACAATCAATACTGTCCTGTAGAATTCCTGGACAAAATCAGTACATAACTCCTTTAGAAGCAAATGGTACAAGAAACATTATTCTTTTTCTCAGAGTTAATAACAAAATTATAGCAAAATTAGTTGGATAAAAGTAAGACATTTACAAAAATACATTAGCACAGGTTGGTATGTTAACATTAATAAGATAAGGCTAAAAATGATCAGAACATTTCATTGGCATGAGTGTGCTGTTCTAGTGATGACAATTGGGGTATTAGGCCAAATTCCTCCTAAGGAATCAGGAGGGATCAGGAGAGTAGATCATTTGTATTATAATACTGCTGGGAGCCATTAGCCAAGTAGGTATGACAATTTCCTTGCCAGCGTACCCCATGTTGCAGTGACATTGCATGTAGGTGACCTTGCTCAAGGACCAGGGCGGATTAGGGTGTTCCCGGTTTAGGATAATCGGGTTTAGGGCGTTCCAGGTTTAAGATTATTCCTGCTGGGAATAGGGAGTATCCTGCTGCCTGAGTTCCCCTTGAGTTCTCACGGGATTCAGACAGTATATTTTTTGGGAGATAGAAGCCCAGTGGAGGTGGATTTGGGCAGAGAACGTGGATTTCCCCAGAACGTGTTTGTAGACGGCTGGTGTGAGTTCGGGAATAAAGAGTTGCTGTTTGAATCTACAAGCTGTGTGGTGGCTCGTGATTGTGTGCCCAGCCAGACTGCGGCATAATACAAGTTACAGAAATAATGCATTAAGTATGTTCCTTGGATAAGTGAAAGATACTAAAATATATCCAAATTTTCTTTTAATTTTTTTAAATTTTTTTTAGAGATGCTAGAGTTGGACATAAGGAAAAAGTAGAATACATAATGCACTTGGGACTTCAACATGTATTACCAGGTATATTTCAAGAAACTAAACGAGATGACTTCATGAGACTATAGTGCAGAGACTATATACTGGATCCCTACTTGATTAAATACAGAGGCTCTGAAAAGAGCATTTATACAGAAAGGGGAAGGTGGTTTCCACAGGAATGCTTAGGTATCTCACCTTAAGTCCTGTCCTTTATGACATTTAAAAATTCCTGAAGAACTACAGTGATCTGATGATAAAATTTTGTAATAGTATGAAGGATTCTATACAAGCAATGTAGTCCTGAAAAAAATAATTACTTTATGTAGAAGATGGGAGGTGAATTGCCTCACTTTCTTCCAGACTTGCCAGTCTTAGCTGGCAGAAATGTGCTCAATCCTGGTACTGCAACTGAAGAGACACTGAACACAATTGTGACCATATTATGAAAGGAGCTAGGGGAATGTGCTGTTATGAGTGTAGTTCCTGGCTCACAGAGTGTTCTCAACAAACACTGGGTGGTGAATTTTCCAGTGCCAATTTTTGATTGACTGCTTCTTGGGGACAAGATTAAAAACCAGATTACCACTCTGTTCACTTCCTCGTAGAGATTTTAATAATAAGAGTAAATTATCATTGTTGACTAACAAAAATTTGGAAATCACAAGTCTGTTCAGATATATTATATGCAAATAAAATGTTAAACTAATGTTTTTAAAAGGAAAAAGTGAGCATCCCTCCATGATAATTAAATATACTTCCATTTGTCCATGTTAAAGTAACTGTGATAAAATACAGTGGCTTATTTTGTATTTGGGTGATGGTAAATAGGACATTGACTTGGTCTCTAAGATCCAGCACCTCTGGGAACCACCTAGTATCCCTAGAATAAGACAGATTCATATATGTGGCTATAAGGCTGTTTGTAAGCACAAGTTGTTCCTTCCAATTTGATCCAAGGACACCAAGGAGGCTACAGACCCCTAGAAACCTATCCTTGGAATAGGACTGTTGTTATGTTGTTATCTTCCAGACTAGAAGTTGACTTCCATTTAAGTGTTTGTTCAAAACACAAAACAAAACAGGAGCTAAGTCAAAAAATGAGCTTGCAAATTAGAAGTTTTATTAGGCAAACTACACATCTGACCTCAGACATTCTTGCTGACTCTGTTGTTTCTTGGGCATGGTCAGCTAGGATGTCCCTGTGGCTTGGAAGCTTATTCCAACCTCTCATAGCCCAGTATCTTGGCCTAGGCTGATTGGTTTTATGGTGGAATGTAAGAAAACATTGTTATCCCACCTGAATGAATCTTCATAAGGCATTTCTTCATTTGGCAAGATAATGAGTGTCATAAGAGGTGTTAAATGATATATGAAATTGATTTTTATAATCTTATGTAACCCCTCCCTTGAGTGAACCATCAGTTTCACCTGTTGGATAAGTTAACAATACTGTGTTAAGAGTGAAAAACAGTTCTTTGGAGCTGTAGACATGGGTTCAAGTCTTCTTATTATCTTGAGACAGCACATCATAACTCAAAGGAGTTATGTACTGATTTTGTCCAGGAATTCTATAGGACAGTATTTATTGTTTATGGTTTATGAAAAATAATTTGTCAGTTAAAAATGTACATTATTAATTATATGAAAATGGTGCCAATAGGAATAATGCTCTCACTGAACAAAACACGAAGTAAAAAGGAAATACCAGAGAAATCAGTTAGGGAGAAAAGTTGCTTTAAAATGTTACAATATTATTAGGGTTTTGAAAATATAGTTAAGTAGCAAGCTTAGAGCAATTGGTCCCTTTGCCATGACATCTGTGGGAATAAGCTTTTTGAGCTATGAAAAGGTATTTTATGTGGCACTCAATGAAGCTTGCTTCTGAAGCAAACCACTTGCTGCAATTTGTGGCTATGGAAGATGAACGGGAGTGAAGGTGGTAACAGAAGTAAGAACTCCCAGAGGGAATAAGATGTGAATTTGGGAAGACATATATTTCAAGACCAGTTTTATTTTCCCAAAGAAATTTTAAGAGGCACAATACTGAATCAGAAGGCCACTTACAAACCCTGTCAACATCGCCCATGTGTAGCAATACAATCTAGGTGGACTGAATAATTTTGGAGTTGGAGCTTGGCTACGATTGGTTTTCTTCATTGTCCCTTTCTCATCTGAGTTTCCTCTCCCGTCATATACATCTTAGAATATCTTCTTTTTCATAAACTATTGCCAATATGAGGGTGAAAGAAATTGGGCAAAATGCCTCAGAATAAAAGGATTTCAATAATTGCTGGTGACGTAAGACATGACTAATATCATTTAGGAAAATATAAACTACAAAAATCTGCAACTTATTTGTGTGTTTTATACTTATTTATTCATCTAGTTAGTGGTGCTGGTGATTGAACCAGGATATTGAGCATGCTTGGAAAGTGTTGTACCACCATGTTTTTTATGCTTAAATTTCAAAACCAGCCAATCATGTAGTCAATCATTCATATCCTGATTACAGATGGGAGGTAGAAAGCAATAGGAAAATTATTACTATTGATGGACATCATTATCCAAAGTACATGTATGAAGACAATTTGGTGTCAACATACTTTATATACAAACAGAGATATGAAAATTACTATATATATATCTGTAATAAGAATTGTAATGCAAAAAACCCAAAGTACATGTATAAAGGCATGAATTGGTGTGAACATACTCTATATACAAAGATATGAAAAATTGTACTCTATATGTGTAATAAGAATTGCAATGCATTCCACTGTTGCGCATTTAAAAAAATAAAATCAATAAAATTTTTAAAAAAGCTCCATTATTGAAATGCTCACTGTATTCTGGGATGTACTAATAATATCTTTACAGCTACTGGCTCATGAATTCATTCTAAAACTAAAAAGAGAGCACCTGTCATTATTCATGATTTATGAATAACAAATCTGAGGCACAGAAAAATGATGTACTGTCTCAAGATAATAAGAAGACTTGAACCCATGTCTACAGATGCAAAGCACTATGTTTTTCACTCTTACACAGTATTGTTAACTTATCCAACAGGTGAAACTGATGGTATACTCAAGGGAAGGGTATATAAGATTATAAAAATCAAAGTGAATTCACATTAGAGTCTTTAAAAACACTAAAATTACATTTTCCTACTTTTCCATCTTGGAAACTTGAATTTCGAAATGAGTGTTGAGCTTTGGATTAGCAGAGTTTATAAACCAGCAAAATTTGTAGTAGGATACAAACCCAACAATTTTTCTATCCACTAATAATGACCGAGCAAAATCAGGAATGCAATCCCATTCATAATAGCCACTAAAAGAATAAACTATCAAAGAACAAACCCAACCAAGTATGACAAAGTCCTGTGCAATGAAAATTACAAAGCACTGAAAAGAAATTGCAGAAAACACTAAAAGATGGGAAGAGTGTCTGTGTTCATGGAACGTGAGAATTAATATGGTTAAAATGGTTGTATTTTCCAAAACAAACTATAGATTCAATGCAGTCCTCACAAAAGTACCTATGGCATTCTTCACAGAAATAGAAAGAACAATCTTAAAGTTCATATGGAAAAACAAAATACCTGAATACCCAAAACAACCTGAACAAAAAGAGCAAACACCATGATTCTTATTTCAAAACATACTACAGACTCATAGTATCAAAAACAGCAGAGTATTGGCATTAAAAAAATATGTAAATGACTAATGGAACAGAATAGAAGAGCCAAAAACAAGCTCATGTATTCTCAATCAACTGATTCTCAAAAAAGGTGCCACAAATATACATTGGAGAAAGGATTGCCTCTTCAACAAATGATTCTGGGAAAACTGGATATCCACATGTAGAAGGTAAAAAAGTAGACACCTATCTCTCACTTGATATTAAAATAGGCTCAACATGGATCAAAAGAATTAAAAAGCTTCCACACAGCAAGAAAACAGCAGGGTTAAGATACAATCTACAGAATGGAAGAAAATATCTGCCAGTTATTCTTCTAACAGAATAAGTATGCAAAATATATAAATAGCTCAAGAAATTAATAAAAAGCAGTCCAGCAAATATGAGTAAATGATCTGAATAGACACTTTTCAAAAGAAGAAATACAAGTGGCCAGTAAGCATATGAAAAAATGTTTACTGTCGTTAGCCATCAGGGAAATGTAAATGAAAACAGCAATGAGACTCCATCCCACCCCCGTTAGAATGGCTGTTTCAAAAAAGCCAAAAAATAACAAATGCTTATGAGAATGTAGAAAAATGACACCTTTATAAAACTGTTGGTGGGAATGTAAATTAGAACACTAGGTTTCCACTGGGAAACCATCCTGGTGGTTCCTCAAAAAAAATAAAATTGAAACTACCATATGATCCACCAATGCCACTGCTGTGTGTGTGTGTATATATATATATATATATATATATATATATATATATATATATATATATATATATATATATATCTGAAGGAAATGAAGTCAGCATACAAAGAGAAACCTGAATACAGATGTTTATTGCAGCATTGTTCCCATAGCTAAGATATGAAATCAGACTATGTGCCCATCAACAGACAATGGATAAAGAAAATATGGCACATATACACAATAGAGTATTGTTCAGTCATAAAGAGGAATTTAATCCCTGTTATTTGTAGGAAAATGGATAAAACTGAAGGTCATCATATTAAGCAAAATAGACCATACCTGGAAACAATATTGCATGCTTTCTTTGATATGTGGAAACCCAGAAGAAAAAAGATGATCTGAAAGTAGAAGAGGGACTGTTAGGATATTAGTGATTGAGAAAGGGGTCTGAGAGAGGAGGGAGAGAGGGGAAGGAGGAAGAAGGTAGAAGAAGGGTAAATGGAAATGGAAATATCACAGTGAATCCCATTAATGTTTACACTCAATGTTTTTAAATAATAATAATAAAAATTACAAAAGAAACCAGTAAGATGCAACTTGGTCCGTGACCAGACAAACCACAGAGGCGTTTAATGCCACTTGTGGGAAACCTGGGAATATAGGAGGACTAGAGTGATCCTCCCACTCGTTTAATTACCATTTCAAACCTCTTTCCGTGGTTCTGACTCATTATGATTTTATAGCCCTCCTCTGAATTTTTATACATGCTTCTGTGCACCAGAGTGGGCTTCTTATGCTAGAAATATATTGGTGAGCCACAAATTACATCCAGCTTACTGCTGGTGAGCAAAGTGAGCCTTCCATCAGGTCCGTAGTCATATGAAGGTATGGTTTGAAGAGCCTGAAAATCTTATAGATTGCTGTCTTTGCTAGTAATATAAAGAACCGATGACAAAGTACTCAAGGACACACATAATTGGGCTCAATTCTACCCTTTCAATCTCAACACTGGTGGGTCCCCTTTGCTATTCCATATTGAATCTAGCAGTTTTCCCAATTAACATGCCATACTGCTTTAATACATTCATATTTTTTAATATGGTGTTTTCCTATCCAAGTTTTAATATGGTGTTTTCCTGTCACTCAGTGAGTCCCTCCAAGAAATATGGGCTATTTGCAAGCTACTTATCAAGGAGGCACCTCCTAAATGCCAAAAGGTATATAGATTTGCACTCCCCACTCTGTGCTCACATAGGACCCCATTCTCATACAACTTAATTCATTTTATTGAAATTCATTTTTATATATCAGTTCTTTAATTGGACCCTAAGCATGCTTGAGTACCTACCCCCAAATATTTCTTTTATCTCAGAAAATTCCCTGTTGACCCCCTCTTGCCACCATTCCCCTAATTCCCACACCAGTCACCAGGCATCCACTTCCACTTTGATAACCATGGAATAACTTCATTGGCTCTTGAAGTCTATACAAATAAATATTATTTATCTGTGTCTGGCATCTTTGGCCTGGCATATAGTTTTGAAATTAATCCACAAGAGTGCCTATATCAGTAATACATTGCTTTATTTCAACTGGCATTCCATATTATAAATATAAATGTATCAATGAACTTTTTCTACATACCACACCACACTAAAACCGAGTGATTTGAAACAATAGCCATTCATTTTTTTTTTCTCATTGTCCTGTGGGCTGAGTTCAGGTGGACAGTTCTTTTGATAGCCTTTTTTGGTTGACAATGAATCAGCTATGCAGCACCTTTTCTAGGGGTTGGTGGATCATTAGGTAAGGTTATGAGGCTAAGTGAACCACAACTTTGTCATCTCAGACATTAATCCTCGATCAGCACAATCTGCGTTTGCTCACCTTGATGTGGCAGGTTCAAGGAACAGCAATTGTATAGGCTGCACTTTTCAAGTCTCTGAATTATGTTTGCTATCATCGCAATGTCAAAATCAATTGGGGGCTGTTTCAGCAAAAATCTCCCATGATGCCATAGTTTGTTTGTTTATTTATTTATTTATCTCTCTATTCTTTGTTGAAGGACATTAAGGTATGTTTCAGCTACAATGAGTAAAGTAGCTCTAATGTTTCCCCTAAACATTATTTTATGGATCTTTTTGTGAAATTATATTTTCACTGCTCTTGAGTACTTACTAGTGGAATTTATGGGTTAGGCTCTCAAGGATTAATTAGTTCCTAAGTCCAGTTAGTTCCAATAATGTATCCTGGACTCTCTAATTTAAATCATTATGCTTTAGGATTTCATGATTAAATTGTGATGGAAAGATAGGTCTCATGTAGTCCTACAGTGAAGATAAATGCAATCAAAACTTTATAGGCACTTTAAACTCCTAGGAAAAATCACCAGGTAGCCCTTTTCCTCACCTCTAAATGTTTGTCACATTCTTACTCTGTTCAGCTCTCCCCTCAAGAAGAAAGGTACATAGATTTTTATTTCCCAGTGTGTATTGATTGGTTCAGACAGTTTCTGTTGCTGTTTTCCATTAACTATATAGAAGTTGAGAAATGCTAGTTCATTTAGCATTTTTTTAAAATAAAAACACTTTCTAAAAGAGAAGTTTAAATGTAAGCATTGACATTGTTTCTCTTACCTCCTCCAATTTTAAAAGTCCTTTAAAAATATTTAGCTATTCCTTAATAGAATGTAATGTTCATATGTTCAAGCCCTATTTTTTCCTGTTTATTTCAGACTAATTCCATCTAGATGATCATTTCTATTTTTCTCCTCCTATTTAAAATGTCACTAAAGTTTTCTCATGATATATTAGTCAAAAATATCAGGGAGAGTACATATTGACCAATTCTATTAAAGAAAGAAAAGAGGAGAGCAAACCAGAGAGAAAGGACCTGATAATTTGTAGAGATATGAGAGACAGAGACACTGACACTGCTGAGAATGATCCCTGTGCAGGGATTTAAAAAACAATATTTAAAAATTACAGTCAAGATGCCGTAAGACCATGTTTTCATTCTTTTAATGTAGCTTATTAGTATCTACGCTGACTTATGGTTTTCCTCTACGAATTCCAGGAAAGCATGTTTTCCATTCCATTATGTTTCTAATTACATTTGAAACGATACAAAGGAACAAGCTCTTTATAACCACAGGATCAGAATGCTCAGGGACAGAGAGCTGTCTGCATTTTTTCTTGCGTTTGAAGATGCTGTCATTATTAATTGTTCTCCCAGAAAAGTGAGTCTTGATGACAATCTAGCTCCTCACTTTACCTTAATGACTTCAGAATTGTTGAAACCTCATTACTGAATGTCATTGATCTGTGTGTGTGTGTGTGTGTGTGTGTGTGTATGTGTGTTTTAATAAAGCAAAAAAATACTGGGGAAAAATGAAATTTGCTGATTTTCATGATTTTTATGAAGGATGGCTGAGATCTTCTAAAATTAGTCCCTGTCTGCTTCTGCAGATCAATTTTATAAAATCAGACAGTTTAAGAGATATTTTTTTTATACCTCACTTTTCCCCTTCACTCCAAAAGTCCACATTTAGAATTTGTGACTAAGTGTGATTCCTTCTAGATCACTTCCTTCAGAGAGCTGCTACGATTCCGAGCTACTTATAACATCACTTTCCCCTGTCTAGGCCATGTTTAGCCTTAGCAGTTTCACAAAAAGCAGGAACACTTTGCTGCTCTGATGACTGTTTCCAATCTGAGAGTATTGGTGAATAATTAACATTTACGTAATACTCATTCTGTTCATCCAAGGCCTCACAGTTACCTTATGAGTGGGCATTGTTATTATACCCTCCTTAGAGGTGTGGAAATGGGGGCTTAAAGAAGTTAAAAAGCTTCTTCACAGCAAAGGAAAGGAAACAATCAAAAATGTAAAGAGAGAGAGCCTGGAGAATGGGAGAAAATCTTTGCCACCTGCACCTCAAATATAGCACTAATTTCCAGGATATATAAAGAACTAAAAAAAACTTAACACCAAAACCCCCACGAATAACCCAATCAATAAATAGGCTAAGGAACTGAACAGAAACTTCTCTGAAGAAATATGAATGGGCAACAAATATATGAAAAAAGGTTCATCATCCTAATTAATTAGAGAAATTCTGCTGATTGATAAATGCAAAATTAAAACTACACTGAGATTCCATCTCACTCTAGTCAGAATGGCAATTATCAAGGATACAAGTAACAATAAATGTTGGCAAAGATGTGGGGGGAAAGGTGCACTTATATATTACTGGTGGGACTGCAAATTTGTGCAATCGCTTTGGAAAGTAGTATGGCAATTCCTCAGAACACTTGGAATGGATATACCATTTGACACAATCATTCCACTATTCAGTATATAGCCAAAGGATTTAAAGTCAGTATACTAAAGTTATGTCTGCACATCAATGTTTATAGCTGCTCAATTCAAGGTAGGTGCCCTTCAACAGATGAATGGATAAAGAAGTTGTGGCATTTATACACAATGAAATATTACTCATCCATAAGGAAGAGCAAAAATATAGCATTTGCTGGTAAATGGATGGAATTGGAGATTATTATGCTAAGTGAACTAAGCCAATCCCTAACCCCAAAGACTGAATGTTCTCTATGACATGCAGATGCTAACCCACAATAAGAGAGGGAAGGGAACAACAGAAGTTCAGTGGATTAAACAAAGGGCAATGAACAGAAGGGGGGAGGGATAGGAAAGACAATGAAATGAATTAGACATAACTTTCCTATGTTCTTATATGAACACATGACCAGTGTAACCCCACATCTGTACAATCACCAAAATGGGACACTATACTTCATGTATGTATGTCAAAATAATTCTACTGTCATGTATAACTAAAAAGAACAAAGAAAAAATTTAAAAAAAGAAATATGATGTCCATAGTTAGAAAAAAATACATATGGAGGTTTGACAAGCTACTAAGATGTATTAGGTTTAATCATTTCTCACAAGATGGACTGAGAAGAAATAGAGGTTTCTGCCTACTGTTTCAGAACATAAGATCCCCCAAACCCAAAATGCAAGTGGACTCGGGGGGATAAAGTTGGGCTTTCTTTTTCTGCTAAAGAAGCCAGCCTCACTTAAAAGGAGAAGAGTGTTAATGCTGGCACAGAAGAGGGATATTTTCGCATTCCTGAATCTTCCTATGCTAGACCACTTTAAGCTTCTTTTCTTGATCTGTTTTGTCCTGACTCTTTGGATAATATCAGTATTACTTACAGAAGCTTGATCTCTCTAAAAGAACAGAAATGTCCGAGATAGTAAAAGAAAAACATTTTTATTTCAATTAAACCAAGTCGAAAGGGTTTTGAGGTTGCCAGTGCAATAACCCTGACTGATATATTGGTTCCTCCGAGGGTTATCATAGCTAAGATGGTAGGGTCACTGCTCAAAGTGAATGCAAGATTGATGGACATTTTCCCATTTAACAGATAATGTTTCCTTTCACTTAACATGAGCTAATAATAATTTTTTCATGATAATTGCAAAGTCTTACCTGTGTGCAACTACACCCCATTCAAAGAGTTGGGAGGGGAAAATGATAAGGAATTAAGCAAGCAGAAATAATGGTGTGTTCTGGGGAGGGGGAGGTATGAAAATTTCCTAAATGACTCAGAATTTGAATATATTATTCGGAGATGATCTTAACATGTAATGTAGGATTCTGTTTTTGTTTCTTTTTTAAAAGTGGCCCCATATCAACTTCTTAGATAAAATCATTAATCCAATGAGTGAAAATAGAAGTTCCTCTGAGGAGATTAAAGGCTGTCTTCATCTCAAGGCAGCTGCAAAAGAAGACTCAGAATAGCTTGGCCACATCAGCCTCCTGGGAAAGTGGCAGAAGCAGAATTCACTTCTGAGTTCCATTTCTGCCTGTTGCAAAAAAATTGATCAAATGTCTACTTTTGCTTTATTCTCAAATCTGTTGACTACTCAATATTCCAAGAGCCTGTCTTTTCTAGAGTTGGAGTATTTTCCCTTCATGGAATTAAATAATATTCTGGAATTATTTGATTATTGAATATTGACTCTGCCCCTTCTACATTACTATTCCCAGATGTTATAGGAGCACAAAGGGTTGAGGGGTGAAGAAATAAAAACCTTTCTCTTCTGTTATCTTTAGAATTAGAAAGTTTATTTATTTATTTATTTAACATATTTTTTTAGTTGTTGATGGATCATTATTTCATTCATTTATTTATATGTGGTGCTGAGAATTGAACGCAGTGCCTCATATTTGTTAGGCAAGCACTCTACCACTGAGCCACCACCCCAGCCCTAGAAAATTTATTTAAAAAAAAAAGTCAGAAAATTCCTGGATAGGATTGTTGGAGCTCCATAATGGTGTGTCCATCTGCCCATATGGTACCTGACATCTCAAGCTCAGTTTCCCAACTAAACTCGTGCTCTTCTCCATACTAACTGACTGTACCAACTGTACCCACAAGTTTTCTTCTTTAGATGATAATAATGTCATCCTTCCAGATTTAAAATCCCAAGCCTGCACACTCATCCTTGACTCTTCTTTTTCCTCACACCATAGAACCAATCCGTGGGGAAATACCTTAGGTTTTGCTTTCAGAGTATATGCAGAACCTGACCAGTCTTAACCATCCCTCCTGCTGTCTCCCAGATTCAAGGTGCCATTTATCACACCTGGATGCTGCAATCCATTTGCCTCCCTCTGATTCTACTTGCAACACACAGCCAGGCTGTCCATTTGAAAATGTAAGATTCTGTTCTTTGCTCAGAATCTTGCTTGGCTCCCCAGTCTAGTCAGAGTAAAGGGTGACGTCATTACAATGGCTTCCAAATGTGACATAATCTGTCCTGCTATTACCTCTCTGACCTGATCTTATCTTCTAGTTCCCCTTGCTCAGTCTTTTCTGTGAAATTCCTTGATATTCCTTGTAGACACAGTTTTTAGGTGCTGGATTTCAATCTGTTTTCAAATGTCTCCTTCTCAGTAAGGCTTACCTCGATCAACCTACTTTTAAATTGCACTTTTGTTTCAAATACATCCATCCCTGCTCCATTATTTTTCAATAGTAATTTAATCATATGCATGAACCAGGCCTTTTTATTCTGTTTCTAAGCTTAATTGTGTAGGTGATATGAATTATTTTGGCACTGATAATCTGAACAGAAATTGCTGGGTCTGGTTCCTCTTGGGGAAACTGAATACATATTGAAATTTGGTCTTGGTATTCTACTTAGAGAAATTTCCTCTAAATTTCACATGAATTACCTCCATCCCTATCCTGCCTAAAGGCCTGTGATCCCTTTTCAAGTGGAGTCTTCACCCTCAGGCCAGAGCTGATTTCCTCTGTTCCTTTATCAATTATTTCAATTGTCATATTTTTATGGTTCTTTTCCCCTTAGAGAAAAAAAAATTCAAATCTTAAAAAAAAAAAGCTTTCTCCCTCTCTCTCCCTCTGTCTCTCTTCCTCTCTCAGGAAGGTTCTTTTAAGGATTATTCTGTACTTGATCTTCATGTTTCTTTTATTCCACAATCTAGAGCAATCAGGCTTCTACTTCCCCCTCTATATTAAAACTGTTCTTCCTAGGATGATAACCAATGACTTTCAATATGCTAAGTCCACAAAAAGGACTCAGACCTTACATCACTTGGCTGGTTTAGTTTCAATAGCATTGAAAAAAATGTCAGCATCTTGAAATGTTCAAACACATGAGTTTTAGCAACAATAGTCTTTTTGGTTCTTTTTTCTCCTAATTACAGATTTTGGTCTCTGTTTGTGTTTTTCTTCTTTTAATAGAACATTAACTAATTGTGATTCCAGTTCTCACTTCACATATTTCTGTATTCACTCTGCAACTTTCCCTGTATATAGACAGCATCCTGAAGACCAATGATAGCATTTTAGTGAGAAGTTTTAATACAGATGAAGTGGAGCCCTGATTGCTCTGAGTTGTGGAATGAAAGGTACACAAAGAGCCAGTGCAGAATAGTACTTCACAAATCCAATTGCAACTGGAAAGATGATTTTCAAATTCACATCTGCAGCTGGGATCTCCCTCCAATGTGCCAGACTCTAATGTGCAGTTCTCCCCTGGGCATCATTACTTGGGTGATATAGGAGCACCTTGAACTCATCCTATTAACCACTGAGTCTTCCTTGCCCTCAACCATGGCCATTTCTCTTGTTCCTGTCTCAGAGAGTAGCACCAATATGTATTCTATCACATTAGTCAGAATCCCAGTTGTTGACAACACCTGTACCTCTATGCTGCCAAGCCCCTAATTTCTACATTCTGATGATCTATATATAAACTTAGTTCTCTCTCTCTTTTTTTTTCTTTCAACCTATTGCCATTGTCATAGTCTGGGACCTCAGCATTTCTTAAAGAGTATAGTGTAATAGGCTGTCATTTCATTTCCCATAGCCCTGCCAGGGTGATCTTTCTCAAAATGCAATCCTATCACACCAGTTCTTTTTTGAAAAAAAAAAATCCTCCATATTCCTTCAGGCTAAAAGTCGAACTCTTTTACCCGGCATATATGGTATTTCAAAATTTGCCTCCTGCCTGTCACACCAACTTGATTTCCATGGCATGGTGCATCATAGCTGTACTGTACTTCTGGATGCTTATGAGTGCCATTCTCTCTAACAACTCCTCTGCCATCTATAGCCCTTCCCTGTACTGTTGCCTGAGAGGGCTCTGTGACAATCATCTGAGCTCTTCCTGTTTCTGAGAAGTCCCCTTCTTTGTCTTTGTTGGGCTTTCCTCACTCTAAGAGATAAGGCTTACTTTTAAAATTTGGATTTAAGGGTCATTATTTTAAAATTAACTTATGCTCACTCTAGAAAAAGTAGAAAGATAGACAAATTCATAATTCTCACATTTCCTGTTTAATCTGTTGGTAAAATGTGGACACATTCTATATATAAAGATAGTTTTGCTAAAGTATTAAATGCCATCTTATTAAATGCTATATAAATCCTCTCTTTCTCTTCAGCAAAACACTATTGTCTTTCATTGACAGTAAACAGAACTCTCAGTTATTATTATATTTTGTAATGGATATGCACATTCAATCACACAGAGGCAGCATCATTCATTCAATTCCCTGTTAGTTTTAGGCAGCTTCAAAAGTTCTCCTCTTAAAGATTATCCTATTAAATATACACATTATTTCAGCTATCAAATAATTTGTTGGAGTATATTATACAGAATGGGATTTCTGACTCATAGATACTTTAATGAATTTTACACAATTGCAAAACTTCATTTTATTTTCTACAAAAATAGCAAGTCATATTTCAAACACTGCCTAAATTAAATGAAACATCATAACACTTCTGGAATTGTTTAAAGTTACAGATTCTCTATATTTTCTATACTGAAGAAACAGCCTTCAACAATAAGTATTTTTATGTTCATTCTTGTTGAAATTAGGAGCAAAGGCCTTTGGAATGACCAAGATGCTCATGAGGTGAGACTCTTCAGGGGAGTCTGGGAGCATCCAAGAAATTTTAAAAATAGAAACTCATATTTGGCATTGATAGTAGCAGTTAACTAATGCTGAGCATGGCCCTTCCTAGATTTCCTCTTGTTCTCTTTTCTCCACAATTCACTTATTTGTATTTTGTATTATTTTAGTAATAGGGATGCCATAGTGCATGCTGGGAAAGAAAACCCTAACTATGGCATCAAATTGGAAGCCAGAGAGACTCTCTGGGCTAATGGGCAAGTGCCAATCAGTCCTCTGCAGGTTTAACAGTCTTTTAAGTACCTTTTGGTGGATTTAGAACAGTCAGATCATAGAGCTAAAATAATGAATCAGAGAATGGTTAATAAGAGAAGGCAGGCTTTAGGCAGTAAACAGAAAAGGGGAATTTTTTTTTAAAGAGAGGAAATTAAAATGCGTAAATTATGCAATGAAGTCCTGAAATAGGGCATGCAGAGCCAGTTAAAGAAAATATTGTCTTCTTGAAGAATAGAAGTCAACTTCTGTAATATCTCTCTCTAGGAGGTCAAATTCTGTAGGGAAATGGGGATGAGTTTTAAAGAGGTTTATCAGCACATTGTTCCCAGACACACAGCAAGAATTTTGCTAAGAGATGAGTGAAGTTTTAACATCTCCTTTCTCAAAAAGACTAAAATGAATTCGAGGCTGTGAATGGAGACCAAAAGACAGGAAACTGAAAATTCCCGAGGGAAAGACTGTGTGGCCCCAGGGAAGCAAAGTCTGGAGGAAGGGCAGGAGTTGTGCCTGTATACCGCCAGCCCAAATATTATACTGCAAGATGTAACAGTCATTTTTAAATTTAAGACTCAATGCCTTCATATTTTAAAAGCACATGTTTAGTTTGTTAATGGTTTCCTCTTTTACTATTAAAGCAAATATGTACTCTATTTTCTTCCACTTCTATTGAATGTGACTGCTCTCATTTGAGGGAGCTATTGAAGGGCTGACAGGAGCTGTCTCTAGGGAAGGCTGCTGCTACCTGCCTTCAACCAAGCTGAAGATAATAAAGGGAGAGGAGTTAACTCCTGAATTTCCAGAAGGTGAAGTTTAGGACTATCCATACTGTTCTTCCTTTTCCCCCACTCCTCTAGCTAAAACAAGAATGTCAATGTGGAACCTGCTACAGGGATCTGCGGAGGGTCTTCCCAAGTCACACATCTTCATGTTAGGTTTAGGATTAAGGGTTTGATTTTGAAAAGCAAATAGGTCTTACAATTGCCAGGCAAACCCATCAATCACTGCTAATTAATCTAGTCGGCTCAACTGTTCTGAACACATTTCAATCTCTTTACTGATTAATATGTCTCAATTAGAACAATTTATTGAGAACAATCAGTAAAATGAATTTGACTTCTAGATGCATTGTTTGAAACTGGGGAAACATATCCTCATGATAGGAAGACATGGAAAATTCTGAGTCATTTTATAATCTTTCCAAGTTAATCTAGTTAATATTCCCACCCAGCAGATGAAGAAAAGAATTCCCAGTAAACAGACATTTTAAAAAGTATCATCTTTCCCTTTCAGAATTCTTCATTATTAGGAGGAACAACACAAGCAGAGAGTAAGGGCTGGAGAGACAAAACACACACAAACAGTGCATGTGAGTTCTGTCCTGGAGAGGTGTTTTTTTTTTTTTTTTTTTTTTTTTTTTAGCACTAAGCATTCAAAACATTTTTTTTTCCTGCTTTGTCTTTGGGGAATGCTACAGAATGGTTTAATCATCTGGCTTTGGTATGCCACTGCCTAGGGCAGCTGTAGCCTTTCTTATCATTATGTCTCTCCCTGTGTCACCTTTCCCAGACAGCTATAGGATCAGGATAAGAAAAATTGTTTCTTTATGCTGTAGATCTAACAAAACCACAGACTGCTCACAGCCCACCAAATGAATGCCTAGCATTTAAAATCGACCTGAATTAAATGAAGCAGTTGATTATAAATGCTAGACTCTCAATTTAGAAACTGTGGCTGAAAGAAAGAAACAACATATGACTATGGATTGTTCGTTTTGCATGAGAGAAAAAAATGTGATGTTATGACCAGAAAGAAATATTTTCTGAAGGGTGAGGCTTATCAACAATTGTGGTGATCCAAAACAACTTTGTAAATGTGACACTATAAAATTGGTATTTAAATGTAATTTTGCATCAATATTTCTGTCCTTAGGAGAAAGCACAACCTAGGAACAGACCAAGTATACATTTTGTTTCATCTACCATGCCAATTATTAAAATAGTACAGGTAGGCAGAAAAGATCAAACAGAAGGCTTTTTCTAGGTGGGAAAATGTTGAAGCATGAGTAATTAGAAAATTCCTACATCTAGGAAATGCTTGAGAAGATGCATTCGATGATTGACATCTATTTAAGCTACATCAAAAGGGTTGTGCATGAAGGTTATAATATTGCTTTTTTAGCTTAAGAAGCACTATAGGATCAAGATGGTGTAATTTGTTATTTTCCTGATAATGGGAGCTAGGAATCTGGGCTCTCAAACAGCAGGAAGATGTTTCACAGGATGGCCAGTGAATGCTGCTTAGATGACAGATTAGATTGATGTCTTGCTTTAGAGGAAAGAACTTAGCTGAGATGGCTGTTGAGCACTCTCAGAGGAGAAATTCATTGTATTTCCACACTGATACAAGCTCGTACATGCTTTTCTTTGTGATAGGTTGGATCCAGAAAACTAATAAAGTGTTAATTAACTCCATCCTGATCTGTTGTTTTAATATTTTCAGACGTTGTACAAATAGAACATCTAAAAATAATATTTTAATGTACTTCCTTTTTTAAAAAATACCCTGTTGGATCTAAATGATTAGCATTTTGTTTTAAAAGTCTTGTGTTATTTTCTATCCATTTAATGGGGACACAAATATTCTGTTTATTTCACTTTTTTTACTGATGTTTCAAGGACTAAGGAGATTATAATTTTAATTAAAATAAAGCCATTGTCACATGGTCTTATGCAAAATATTAGTAATCAGGTAATTATCTGTTGAGAAACTACTAAGTGCTGTGCAAGGCATCATGTGAGGAAATTCAGCAATGTTAGGTAAGATTCTGCTCTTCTAGAGATTATACTTTGGTGAGAGAAGCCAGAAAATAATACAAGTAAGGTGCAAATGGATAATAAATGAATGGGCAAGCACAGTGTCGATCAGCTAAATGAAGCAGAAAATCATGGCCTTATTGGTTTCAGGGCTCAGAGGACAGGTTCAGGACCATTAGAGTGTCAGAAAAAAAGAATAATATTAAGGATACCAAATTATGCCAAAAAAATTCTCACACTCACAAGTCTTGGCTGAGCTCTGAATTATATATGTGAATATGAGGCTCCAAAGTGTCCAGAGAAAAAACAAATGCTGGGGTCATAAAAGAGTTGAGTAGAGTTGTCAAGAATATTTGGAGTTCAAGGCCTGTCAAGTCAAAAGGGTTTAGTAAATAAATATTCAGACTTTCCACATCTGAGGAGCAAAGTCAATGTCCTGGACTAAGTGATTTCCTCAGGATTGCTCTCTCCCCCAACTACACAGCATAAAACCAAACCTCTACAAATACCAGGTTATCTGATAGTTGTTTAAAGCCCTGGTAGAAAAGAACTTAGCAATTTTCAGGGAAATTAACAAAATCCCAAGATTCCACAACATCTTGTTCACAATGTCTAGTACAGATCAGAAATTACTAAGCATAAGAAACAAAAAAGGTGAGAAAGAGAAAAATAGAAACAGAATAAAAAATGATCCAGTTGTAGAATTTGTAAAATTTAAATTTGATTAAAAAACATAAAAGTAATGTGCTAAAGAATCAATAGAAAAATTACTACAATAGATGGAGAGATGGGAAATTTTATAGGATATCTGTGACTGGAACGAATAGAAACCTTGGAACCAAAAAGTATAATATTTGAAACCAAATATTTGTATGCAACAACAGAAGAAAGATCATTGTATTTTTAGATAAGTCAATTTATATATTATGAAAATTAAAGCATAGATTGGAAAAAGAAAAAGAAAAAGTATTGAGAGAGACACAGTGATGTTTGGGACAATACCAAGCTGTCTTACCTTGATATTTTTGGAGTTTTAGAAAGACGGGAAATGGAAGATGCTTCAGGATGAAATTTAAAGAAATATTGTTTATATATTTGAAATTTGATTTTTTAATATTTATTTTTTAGTTTTCGGTGGACACAACATCTTTATTTTTTTAATTTTTTATGTGGTGCTGAGGATCGAACCCAGTGCCCTGTGCATGCCAGGCGAGTGAGCTACCACTTGAGCCACATCCCCAGCCCTTGAAATTTGATTTTTACAATAGGAACTCACAAATCAAATGGATGCAATGAATACTAAACAAATGCAAAGAAATGCAAAATGAAACACAATCATATTGTAGTCCAACTGTTGTAAATAAAAGATTTAAAAGCAGGCTGATGATAAATGATAAGTGAATCTACTGACTTTTCTCAGAAATAATAGAGGTTAGAAGACAATAACAATTTTTAGATTACTGAAGAAAACAAAACAAAACAAAATAAGCTGTCAACCCAGAATTTTATATTCTGAGAAAATGTTTACCTTTTTTCCTAATAAAAAAGTGATAAACTGAAGCTAGATAAAATTGTTGCTAGCAAATCAGCATTATTAATAATGTTAATTGACATTATTTTAGTTGAAGAAAATAATACTAAATGGAAGTTTAGATATGCATTAAAGAAAGAAGGGTACTCAAAATGTTTATGCATTAAAGAAGGAAGGACATTTGAAATGTTAAACATAAATAAATATAAAGTGCTATTTTTTTCTTTCATCCTTTAAAAAACAATGAAATGTATTATAAATTTTGGGGGGGCAGTGAGAAGAATACCTGGGATTAAACCGAGGGCCACTTGACCACTGAGCCACATCCCCTGCCCTATTTTGTATTTTATTTAGAGATGGGATCCCACTGAGTTGCTTAGTGCCTCGCTTTTGCTGAGGCTGGTTTGAATCCATGATCATCTTGCCTCAGTCTCCTGAGTGGCTGGGATTACTGGCATGCACCACCATGCCTGGCAATTGATTTTAAATATGAAAAAAATATACTGTGGAGGACTGGGGTTGTAGTTCATTGGTAGAGCGCTTGCCTAGCACGTGTGAGGCACTGGGTTCAACTCTCAACACCACATAAAAATAAAGACATTGTGTTTATCTACAACTAAATAATTTAAAATAATATATACTGTGTAATTAATAACATACAGAAGAACAATATATGCCAGTAGCATACACATAATAGGAATGATTTAAAGGGATTATATATATTTAAAGATTCTTATATGTGAATTGTTAAAATATTGATTAATGGTAAGCTTTGGTAAGTAGAGGATGTTTATTGTAACATTTAAAATAACTCCTAAATAATACAAAATGGTATATCTAAAAAGGCTATATTAAACATAAAATGGAAAAGCAAAATATGTGTTAAATTCTTTAGAACTAGAATCATATTAAACACATTCTCTGACAACAACATATTTGTATTAATAATTAGTAATAAAAAATTCAGAGAATCACACAGTCTTTAAAAATTAAGCACTATGCTTCCAAATAGCCCATGGGCTAGAGAAGAAACCACAAGGTACACTAGAAAATATTGCAAAAACTGGATGTTTATGGAGTCACAAAATATGAAATTTATGGAATGTAAGTAAGGTTGTGATTGAAGGAAAGCTTGTGGTAGTAGAAGAAAAGAGTTTTAAAATCAGTTATCTAGGTTTTCACTAAAATTTTTCAAAAAGAAGAATAAATGAATCTCAAGAAAGTAATATCGATAATACCAATATTCAATGAAGATGAAAATATTTTAAAATAGAGAAACTCGAGAAAGTCAAGTGTTGGCCAGAAAGCTTAATCCGATGTTTATTTATAGATTTGATGTGCCCTTAGAAAAAGCCTCCACAAAGACAAACTTTTCTTTTTTTTTGTTTTCTTTTTTTATTAGTTGTTCAAAATATTGCATAGCTCTTGACATATCATATTTCATACATTTGATTCAAGTGGGTTATGAACTCCCATTTCCCCCCCCCCCCGTATACAGTTTGCAGAAAGAGAGAGAGAGAGAGAGAGAGAGAGAGAGAGAGAGAGAGAGAGAGAAGATGGGAGGGGAGGGGGGATAGTAGAGGATAGGAAAGACAGCAGAATACAACAGACAATAGTATGGCAGTATGTAAAAACGTGGATGTGTAACCGAAGACAAATTTTTAAAAATTCTGCCAATATCACAAATGATAGAAGAAACATCACTAGGTAAGCACATTTTGACAGGTTAATAAGGGAATATTATGCTAATAAACTTGACAACTTAGGAGGAACAAATTCCTTTAAAAACACAGTTAGCAAAGCCAATATAACATTGTGCTGAGTGGAAGAAGCAGACATTAAAGTATATGTTGTGTGATTCCATAAGTATTATCATCAGAAAGCTCAGTTTTGTTGATAGAAGGAAAAACAGTGGTTGCTTCTGGTGGTGGTGAGGCAGCTAGTATGACTAGAGGGTGCCCCAGATATGCCCATTTTATTTTACGAAAATGATGCTTCAATTTAAAAAGTAAATAGAATATAGTAATAAATATTGTGAAAAATATAAAAGGTGGTCAGATAAAGGTTGACTGATGGGAAGAATTAGATTTGGATGGAGTGTCATTAAAGATGTTCCAGAAGAAGCAGCATTTGAACCAAGACCTAACTGGTGACAAGGAACATGCAAATGTGAAATATGGTGACAGAGGTTTCTAGGTCCAGCGCCCAGTAAGTGCAAAGTCCCTAAGGTAGGGAAAAGTCTGACACCAGAGAGAAAAAAATCAGTGGAGTTAGCATTTTCTTTGTTTCTTTTTTTGTTTTATATTTGTTTCTTTGTTACCAGGAATTGGATTCAACCACTGAGCCACATCCCCAGTCCTATTTTGTATTTTATTTAGAGAGAGGATCTCACTGAGTTACTTAGTGCCTCACTTTTGCTGAGTCTGGCTTTGAACTCACAATCTTCCTGCCTCAGCCTCCCTAGCAGCAAGGATTATAGGCATGTGCCAGGGAGCCTGGCTTGGAGTTAGCATTTCTTAAGCCAGTGTAGGATGATGGGAGGTGAGGATTAAAGACACGGGTCAGTGGGGAATTTAGAAAAAAAATATATATTTTATATATATATATATATATATCTTTCTTTATATATCTCAAGACTTATAGAATAATATGAATTTAAAATGTTAATTTAACTCTAGATAATTAGTTGTTGCAATGATTGACAATATAACTTTTACATATCTGAACACATATAAATTTTCACCTAATTTATTTTTATGTAGTATAATGAAATAAACTAGTAATTTACTCCCTTTGATACGATATGAAGAGTTATTTTGTAAGGTTGTTTAGTTAGTTAGAATTACAGAAAAGATGGAAGAGGCAAAGAAGGGAGGGCAAAGAACTGAGATGGGGTCTGGGCAGGACTGGGTGGGATGGGAGGCACTGAAGCACCTTACACAAATGGTGTGAATGTGTGTGTGTGTGTGGGGGGGGGGTAGGGCAGGCAAGTGGGCAAAGGGGAACAGGAAACATCCTAGATATCCCTCCTAAAATATTCAAAAGTAAAACGAAACAGAATATTCATGTGAAACTTGAATGTAGAAAGCTCCTTACCCAGGAAAGCAACTGTGCATTCATCTGCCTACTTGCTACAAATGTGATTGGTGGAAAAGACCTTATGAAATTGTAAAGCAAAATATATTTTACTCTGAGAAGTGTTTTAGAACAGCATTGTTCAAAAACAGGAAAACAATCAGTGTTGCTTTCCCTCTCCCTCCTTAACACCTTAAGTACCATAGGAAGGTGGCATGAGGCACAGCTTGGGACATGTGGAATTGAAAGTGTGTTCTATATCTTAAAGAGACAGCTCAAAGAAAGATACCAAAGATGAACAAGACTTCTCCATCATCTCTGATTTCATATCCTTTGCTTCAAAATTTTAAATCCTCTTTCTGTGAAATCTGTTAAATGATTCCTTGGACGGAGAAGTTTCCATAAAGAGAGCCGGTTTTGGAAAAGTGCATCATCCAGACCCTATCTTATCCTCATGTTAATATTTTACCATGCCAGAAATTGTGTCAGCAAACATGGAAGTAAGCAGCGGCCTGTTCAGGTCCACATGTGCTTTTGCAGTCTCTCCCATCTGGACAATGTGTTCTCTGAGTGTGAAATCAATTGCAGGGGATCTGGAGTATTAGGGGGTCAGAAGCCTCTTGCAGCAGAAACTGGAAGTCATGATGATGCAGGCTCTCATACAACACAGGGCAACAATTTTGTTAGAGGGCAGCGGGGAGAATGTGTGGGAGGAACAAGTAGCTTAGAATGATTAAGTTTCAGAAGGGATTGCGAGTGGGACTGAGTGCCATGCCCTCAGAGCTCTTTGTTCTTGTACCTGCTCTTACAAGTGAACCATGAGTCCTCTTCCTCTGATTGGGAGCCGCCAAAATGCAGCTCATCCTGACAATCTCCATCATTCTAAGAGACACTTTAAACAAGTGTTTTAAAGAACACTCTATAGTTTCCCATAAAATTAGAGTTTAGGTTTACTGGACTTTTATCAAAACCTAGAACATTACTGACAATATGAAATTAATTTTGTGTTTTCTTTAAAATAAATGCAGTTATCTTATTTGTGTCAAATGAAACATTCTGATAGGGAAAGAAGAAACTGAGGCAAAGCCTTTAAGATACAAAACATGAAAACAGCAAATGTCTAAATAACTTACAAAAATTAAATTTTGTTTTAGATGTATAGCAAGATAAAGACAATTTTATAAAACTATAGGATAGAGTCAATTATTGGTCCCCAAAGTACCCTAACAGGACCAATTTAAGAAAACCCCTTAGCTCCTATACTGTCAGATCTGTTGTTCAATGGGCATAGTGACAACAGAATCCCACATTCGCTACATGGTTCAGGTGGTGCTATAATGTAATGTAATGACATTAAAGAGGAATCTTCAGTTTTCAGAGGTTCAGGAAGGTGGAACACAACTGGAGAGACTTGTACAAAGAAATTCGTAAGTCTCCCAGGGAGGTGGGGAAGACAGGCATTAGTGCTGCTCTACGCTCATATTCTCCATGAGGTCTTCCACACTATTTCAAAAACAACTTAAGAGGAGTGTGACTTTATCTCCGTCTGAACCTCTTTGGCAGGAATAAAGGCGGGAGAAGATAATTTAATTGGCAAGACATAAGAGGATCCAGTGCGACTCTGTGAAATGGTATCCAAGTCACACAGGCGTCTTTCAGGACAGAAGTGCTGTGCAGCAGCTTGATAAAACCAGGCGCTGAACTGAGCCAAGAAAGAGCAAAACACACATTTCCTTCTGGATTGTTGAGGTCTGCCTGTGAATGCAGTGAAGTCACTAAGGGAGGCTTTAAATATTGTTGGAAAAATGGGTCCAGGTCTCATGTGATAAAGCCATTGGAATGTCAGCCTTCTATTCATGGGGACTCTATTCTCTCTGAAAGAAAGAAGAGCAAGTCTTTCCTCTGCAACATGCTTTGATTGCATTTTCCTATGCACAGGTCCTTTGAAAAGAATGCTATATGTTTCTATGAGATCCAGATATTCAAATGTTTATGAAAATAATAATGATCTTAGTTTGTACTTAATATGGAAGTTTCTATCTGAAGGCCCCAGACATTATTTCATTACCTTTAAAAATATGATCTGGAAGTTGGTTAAGAGAGAACTACATTTAAATTTTATCCCTCTTGGAACTTAGTTAAAGGCTGTGCTAAAAAGTTGCAAGCATTTAGGCATCCTGGTGAGAAATCCATTCAATATACTGAATTTCACCTTAAAGTAATACAAATCAAGAGAATAAATAAGTTTATGCATTAACATTTAATTGATAGAATTTTCCTTCGTATGCTTTACTTCTCTCAACCGGATTTCCTCCTGCCTGCTCTGACTCCAGGGCAACCTAAATAAAAGAATCCATTTTCAGCCAACTTTCAAGTGATAAGAAGCTATCTAGGAAGGCTCAGAGGTATTGACTCAAAGAGCTATGATAAATACAGAAATAGATGGTTTAGTAGTCAAAGTAAAAACCTAAAAACAGGTTTCTTACAGCAAGGAAGAGTGATAATATAAGGAGTCTCCCCTGCCCCCTCCAGGACTACAGTAATACAGAGATACCTTCTAAAACATAGATTCTTACCCATTTTTGTCCCATAGACTCTTTTTCCTTTATCTTGTAGCTTATGAACTGCTTCTTAGAATCACATTTTTTAAATACATAAAACTAAACTCAAATAATTATACAGAATTACAGTAATCAAAACACTGAAAAATTATAGTATATTAGTAGAGATAAATTTTATTAATACAATAAATGATAAAATTTAGCACCAGGTTTTATAGCTCCTCTAATTTTGAATTAGGGATGAGAATAATAAGCATTCAATTTTTCACAATAATTGTAATGTCCTATATAAAAATTTTGCTTATTTTTTTGCCAATATTCATTTTAGAAAAAAAATGTCATATTTTAGTAGAAGGAACAAAGATTAGAGAAGGAAAAAAAACATAGAATACAAAAGAAAAGGAAAAATTGATAAAATTAAAATTCCATTCTTGGAAAAGACAAATATAAAATAACAAATGTCTGAGAGAGAGGGGTCAAATAAAATCAGAAATAAAAGTGGAAGCACAAAAATTGGTAGCACAGAAATACAAAGAATAGTGAAACCCTATTGTGTTTGCAAATTTGTGTTTAACAAATTGGATAACCTAGAACAAATAAAGGATGACTTCCTAGAAATAAGCACCCAATCAGGACTGATTGAGAAAGAAGTAGGAAATCTGAGCAGACCAATAATTAGTAAGGAAATTGAATCAGTACTATAAAGTCTCAAAATTCAAGAGAAGCCCAGGATGTAAGGATTTCAGTACTAAATTCTACCAAACTTTTAAAAACAAACTAATTTTACTAATCCTTCTCACACTCTTTCAAAAAATTGAAGGAATAATTGAAGGTAATACTTATGAATTTTTTAGAAGGCCAGCATCAACCTGATACCAAAGCCAGACAAGGACACTACAAGAAAACTATAGGCAAATTTCCTGATAAACACAGATAAAAAAAATTGTGAACAAAACACTGACAAACTGAATTTAAGATCATATTAAAAGCTCATTCACCATGAGCAAGTGGGAATCCCACACAAGCAAGGATGGTCCAAAATAGGTAAATTAATAATTGTGATACACAATTTTAACATGGATTCATGGCTGATAAAACAATTTTAACAAAATAGAGGACAAAATCTGCATGATCAGAAGAAGCATTTGACAGAATTCAGCATCTGTTCATATTAAAAAACTAAACAACAACCACCACCACCACAAAACAAGTATAGAAGGAATGTACCTTCACATAATAAAGGCCATATATAACAAGCTCACAGCTAACATCCTACTGAATGGTGAAAGATTAAAAGCTTTTTCTCTAAAATTAGGGGCAAGATGACAATGCCCACTCTTTTTTTTTTTTTTTTAAAGAGAGAGTGAGAGAGTGAGTGAGAGAGAGAGAGAGAGAGAGAGAGAATTTTAACATTTATTTATCTTTTTTAGTTTTCAGCGGACACAACATCTTTGTTTGTATGTGGTGCTGGGGATCGAACCAGAGCTGCATGCATGCCAGGCGAGCGCACTACTGCTTGAGCCACATCCCCAGCCCCAACAATGCCCACTCTTGACACTTCTATTCAAAATAATACTAAAAGTCTTAGCCAGAACAAGTAGGCAAGTAAAAGAGAGTAAATCTATATAGGAAAGGTAGAAGTAAAATTATCTCTGTGTATCTTTGGTTTTTGTTGCTGTGACAAAATACCTGAGAAAATAAACTTAAGGGAAGAACAATTTATTTTGACTCATGGATACAGAGGTTTCAGTTCATAGTTGCTTGGCTTCATTGCTGTGGGCTTGTGGTGTTGGAGCCAGGCTGCCAATAACCACATAGAAGCCAGGAAGCAGGGTGCAGAGAGGGGTGGGAACAAGATATAGTCCCCAAGGGCCTACCCTCAAGGATCCACTCCTTTCAATGAGGTCCCACCTCCTACATTTTTCAGCACCTTCCAAAAGTTCAATCAGCCACAGATCCATTCATGAATTAACACATTGATGAGATCAGAATACTCATGATCTTATCACATTCCTGAAGCCCCACCTGTGTACTTTGTTGAATTGAGGACCAAGCATTCAACACGTGAGCCTTTAGGGGGATATTTCAGATCAAACTATAATATTTATGTTTGTTGATAACTCAACCTAATGTATAGGAAATAGTAAAGACACCACAAAAAGCCCGTTAGAGCTGATAAACAAGTTTTAGTATAGTTGTAGTTTACAAAATCAACATAGAAAAATAAGTAGCATTTCTATACACCAACAACTTATCTGAAAATAAATTAAGAAATAATCTCATTTATAATAACATCAATAAAAAATAAAAAAAATATTTGAGAGTAAATTTAGCCAAGAATGTGCAAAAAGCTGTACATTGAAAACTATAACACGTTGATGAAAAAAAAATGAAGAAGTCACAAATAAATGGAAAGATATTGCATATTCATGGACTGGAAACATTAACATTGTTAAAATGTGCATTACCATCCCAAAGCAATCAACAAATTCACTGAGATTTCTATCAAAATTCTAATTGCATTTTTTGTTTTACAAAAATAGACAAAATAATCCTAAAATTCATCTGAAACCAGAAAAGGCTCCCATTAGGAAAAGTGATCTTAAGCAAAAAGAACAAAGCCAAGAGCATCACATTACCAGGTTTCAAGAGGCATTATAAAGCTATTATAATTAAAACAGCATGTTACTGGCATATAAACAGACACATTGACCAGAACAGGATGCAAATTCCAAAAATAAACCCCAGTATTTATGGTCAATTGATTTCTGACAAAGGTACCAAGAACACACTATGGGGAAAAAGCAGTCTCTTCAATAAACAGTGTAAGGAAAACTGAATATCTATATGCAGAAAAATGAAACTTAAATAATCTCATGCCATATTTGAAAACCAAGTCTAAGTGGATTAGAGACTTCAATGTAAGGCCTGGGAACTGTAAAGTTACTAAAAGAAAATGGAAAAATCTCTACAACATTGGTCTAGGCAATAATTTCTTAGAATTTTGAAAGCACAGGTAACAAAAGCAAAAATTTAGAACTGCATCAAAATAAAGAGCTTCTGCTCAGCAAAAGAAGAGACAACTCAGAAGCTGAGGGAAAACATTTGCCCACTGTACATTTGATAAAGACTAGCATCCAATATATGTAAGGTACTTAAACAACACAATCACAAGAAAACTAATAACCCCATTAAAATATATGCAAATCTTCTGAACACACAATTCTTAAAAGAAAAGCCACCAAGAGCCAACAGAGGTATAAGAATGCTCAACACCTCCAAGGATCAGGGAAATACAAATTTAAATCACAAGGAGATCACTTCATATCCGTTAGAAAGACTATTATCAGAAACTTGTAGAGGAAAGAGAGCCTTTGGGCATTGTTGGTGGGAATGTGAATTAGTATAGCCATTATGAAAAATAGCTTGGCCTTTCCTCATAAAACTAAAAATAGAATTACCACATGACCCAGTAATTTCACTTCTGGGTATATATCCAGAGGAATTGAAATCAATATGTTGAGATATTTGTACTTTTATGCTTATTTCAGCATCATTTACACTAGCCAAGATAAGTGTTCATCAAAGGATGAATAAATAAAACAGACGTGATATACATACACGGAGGGCTCTGCAGCCTTCAGGAACGATGCAGTTCTCTCACTTTTGACAGTTATGTGAAGTAAACTAGCCTCAGAAAGACGAATGCTATATAATATCACTTATATGTGGAAACTAAAAGCATCAATCTCATGGAAGCAAAGGTGAAAAGAGAGGTTATCAGAGGCTGAGAAGGGAGAGAGAGGGATTGGGAAAGGGCAGATTTTTATCGAAGTGTGCAAAGTTTTGCTCAGACTAGAGGAGTGTTTCAGGTGTGCAATTATGTACTGCATGGTAACTGCAATTAATAATATGTATTACATATAATATGCTCACCACAAAAAATAAGTTGGTGAGGTGATGGATGTATTAATTACTTTGATTTAATCTATGTATAATGAACACTGTACCCCACTAATGTAGATCATTATTGTTTGTTAATTAAAAATTAATGAAAATTCAAAGAGTTAATTAAGAAAAAATAAATACTAATAAAATAAATTAATTAAACATACAAAAGAACTTATAAGTTAAAGAAAACTATTCTTTAAACTCCTGAGAATAAATCCAAGGACATCTAGAGAAACAGACTATAGTTTCAGAAAGACAGACATAAAGGATCCAAGGGTGTTACAGTTTGTGAAGGATGATAGTGAGATCAAAGTAACTCTTTGGTTTGGGCACATCAGGATTAGTATATAAAGAGTGTAACTGAATTTGAAATAGGAAATGTTCAAACATTTGAGAGATCCAAATGCTTTATAATTCAGACTGCTATTAACATAGTCTTCTTTATTGTCATTATTTTTAACTGAAAAATAAAGTTGCATGTGTTAATGGTGTGCAATTTGATGTTTTGAAATGCTTTGAGAAATACTAACACACCCTTTGCATCACATACTTATTTTGTGTGTGGTGAGAACATTTAAAATCTTCTCTTAGCAATTATCAACATACAATACTTTGTTGTTAACTATAGTCATCATGCTACATTGTAGATCCCACGAACATTTTTCTCCTGCCTAACTGAAAATGTGACCTGAGTTTTGCTATCCTTCCTTCAGCCCCAGCCTGGTAATCACTGTTTTCCTCTCTGCATCTATAGGTTTAACTTCTTTAGATTCCACATATAAACCAGATCTGTGTCTAGCTTATTTCACTTAACATAATGTCCTCCAGCTTTATAACATGTTTCAAAAAAAAAAAAAAAAAAAAAAAAGAACAGTATGTGTAAAGAATAGAACCATCGAGCACACTTTGACTGTCATCCTTTCTTGTAACTGACAGAGTAAAGTTCAAACTCCTCAATCTTATAATGGAGGCCTCCTCAGCTTTTCTAGTTTCAAATCCCTCTGTGCTTCTCACCCAAGGGGCACAACTGCTCCTGCTCTTGCAAACCATCATTCTCCAGTAGTTAAATTTCCAGTCAACTCAATTCTCTGGTGTTCAGTCCTTTATTTTCATTCCTTTAGGGATGTGGGTAATTTATTCCCTTTACCTTTTTTCCCCAATTTATTGCACAAGTCCTTAAATTTTACCCTCCTGTGGTCTAGCTCACATCATATATCTTTCATACACGAATAACAATCAAATATCTAAGCAACTAAAGCTAAAATGCACCATATTTATGATAGACTAATCTTTAGAATTCACCATTTTGTCATGACTTACTTTAAATTATGTACTTTCATGACTACATTTTTATTTTCCATGAGCTTTGTTTTAAAATGATTGTGTCCCTGCTCCTCAAATTCATATGTTGAAACCTAAAGCCCCAATGCCTTCGAATGTGACTGGCTTTACGGTCAGGGCCTTTAAGGACATAGTTAAGTTGAACAGAGGTCCACCCAGTGGGCCTTGTCCAATCTGACAGGTATCCTGATAAGAAGAAGAAATTTGGACAAAGAGATAGAAATATGACTACACACAGAAGAAAGATGTGAGCACCCAGGAGATGGCCATTCATAAACCAAGAAGCGATCTCAGAAGAAACAGAATCTGCCAATATCTTGATCTTGGACTATTGGCCTCCAGAACTATGAGAAAATAGACCTCTTTTGTTTAAATCACCCATTCTATGTTATTTTGCTATATCAGTTAGTACGTTGATAAGTTATTAACATAAGTTATGAACTATTATATACAGAATGCGTGATGATTCTTCACATGAAAACAGAGAGAGGAAGGAGTGAGATAGAAGGGGGAAAGGGAGGGAAGAAAAGAGGAATGGGGTGGGGAGAGAAAGAGGAAAACGAGAAGTTGAAAGACCTGGAAATTGAAATTGGGAGATATGTATCTGCACATTTGGATACACATTTCATCTTCCTATTTCTGTGTCTCCAGAATTCAAGATGCTTTAGTCAACGGTATTTATAATGAGAAATGTTTTAGAATCAGTTATCTATATAAGATTTTAACTGTATTTTTTCCCTATAGGTGTCCTTCAACAGATGAATAGATAAAGAAAATGTGGTACATATACAAAATGAAATATTACTCAGCCTCAAAGAAGAATGAAATCAGCCATTTGTAAATGGCTCGAATTTGAGAATATCATGCTAAGTGAAATAAGCCAGTCCCAAAAAACCAAAGGCCAAATGTTTTCTGTGATATGTGGATGCTAAATCACAATAAGGTGGCAGTGGTGGAGCCGCTAAGGAAGAATAGAATTACTTTGGATTAGGCAGAGGGGAGTGGATGGAAGGCAGTGGGTATGGGGAAAGTAGAATGAATCTGACATTATCACCCTATGTACACTATATAACTTCTGACCAGTGTGATTATACATCATGTACAAACAGATGAATGAGAAATTATACTCCATTTATATATGATGTGTGAAAACACATTCTACTGTTATGTATAACTAATCAGAACAAATTTTAAAAGTAAATTCATTAAACAAGAAAAAAAAAGATTTCTAATAGACCTTGCATGGTTGTCAGGACAATGATGAACATTGCAATTGGCTAGTTTAATAAGATGTATTACATTTATAAATAATAATACTATAATGAAAAGAGAAAATTGTGTTAAGGGATTGTCAAAGAAAGCAAAGCAAGGAAATAATACAATGTCTGAAAAATATTCTCAGAAGGTTATCTTGAGGAACATTGAGGGGCTATTTGGTATTAGAGTATTGTATTTGGCAAGGAAAGAGAGATGTGGTGTAGAAAAATGTAATGTTATGCAATAAGAGGAAAAAGGAAACATCTGAAAGACCTGCTGGGTGAAAGCCTATTGATGAGGGTCAGAAAGAGGCCATCAGAGGACGGATGAGTGGCATCTTTCTCATAGTGGCAGAGTGTTTTGAGATAACAAGAAGTGAAGGACAAGCTCCAGATGAAGTAATGGACTCATTTGATTATAAATGAGGTTACACAAGGTCAGGTAGAGCCCAGCAGTATGAAGACCAGCGTCTAGCTAGCCCAGCATGTGCAGTAGCTACCCACTCTGAATCTGCAGCAGGAAAGTAATGGAGCGTTAGCATGGTAACATGATTCATATTATGATCCATAAAAAGGAGTTTTGAAAGTTGGTCATTATAAGGCATTTTGCTATTATTATCAAATCATTCTCATGACTAGAATTACATAACTGGTTGAATTTTCGATAAACACTTCTTTGTGCAGAGCTGAGGATGGAACCCAGAGCCTCGTATATTGTATATTCTAGGCAAGCTCTCTATCATGTGATAAACTCTTGTATTGAACTATATAACTTTTCTATCTTTACTGATGATATAGACATGAGTGAAACAACCAAGCACAGGACACTGTCAATTGTCAGTTTTTCATTAATTGTTTCATTAATTTGTTCATAATTTATTGAATGCTACTATGTGCCAGGCACCATTCTAAGGACCTGAGCACAATAGCAAAGAAAGAAAATAAAAATTCTTGTCTCTTCCCATGGCATGGTATTAGTCCTCATTTGATTGGATGCAAACTTGTACAAACTCAAGAAGCAGATGAAGATCTCCATGTGAAGGGAGCAGTTTGAATAACACATTTCTTTCTTTCTTTTTTACTATTATTTTACTTATATATGACAACAGAATGCATTACAATTCTTAGTACACATATAGAGCACAATTTTTCATACCTCTGGTTGTATACAAAGTATATTCACACCAATTCGTGTCTTCATACATGTGCTCCATATTCCACCATATTCATAATGTCCACCATATTCCACCATCCTTTCTAATCCAATATCCCCTCCCATCCTTCTGCCCTATCTAGAAGTTATCTAATCCTCCCATGTTCCCCCTCCATATCCCACAATGAATAAGTCTCCTTATATCAGAGAAAACATTCGGCATTTGTTTTTTTTTTTTTTTTTTTTTTGCGGGGGGGAGGGATTGGCTAACTTCACTTAGCATTATCCATTTCTATTGTGGATGTGGACAGACAGCCTCAAATGGCTTTGAAAGCTAGCCCCAAGCAATGGCTCTTAATATGAACTAATTATAATATAAGATTTTGTTATTCTTTACCTAACCCAGATATAGGGAACACTTATTAATGCCCAACTCCTAAAGAACAGAAGTTTTAGTCACAAATAATTAACAGGCATATCTAATGACACCTATAGATCCAGGGTGAACTGAGAAAATTTGGATTTGGGTTGTACAGGAGACTACTCCTTTTCAATAGATCAGCAGGAAGGAAGCTGCTCATTTCTAGCAAGGCTGTTCTCTGGCTAGAAAACTCTCATTGTTACAGAGCCATCTAGATGTTCCCTGTTCCCACCACCACTTCTTGGAGTAAATAAAATGGCAAAAGCACAGTGTCTTATTTAGTCCAGTGCTTCCATTCCAACTTTGTCTAAACATGCTGGTCTCTGCGCTGATGAAGCATATGGGATCATGAGTGCACTGTAGCCATTCTCTGCTTGCCTTTTCTCCAATAACTATTGCTTTACTTTTATTGTGATGCACTGTTTATATACAATATATACATGGTGTTTACATAATATTTCTTGCATGGAATTTCTATTCTAGACAATAAAAAGATAAATAATGTATGTGTTTTGTGCTGGTATAAAAATGTCTGAGACTGGGTAAAGAACAGAAGAACAGAAATTATTGCTTAGAGTTCTGGAAACTGGGAAGTCCAAGGACAAGACACCAGCATTGGATGAGGACCTTCTTGCTGTTTCCTCCCATGACAGAGGAGCAAAAAACTGAAGTTATTTCCACAAACACTTTCAGTAGTGGCATTAATCCATTTGTTAGGGATTTGAATGCTTTTAATTAGGCCCTATCTGCCAACACTGTTGTGTTGGGAATTAAGTTTCCAACTCATGAATTTTGAGAGCTATATTCAGACCATTTTAGCGGTATGTTATGTCCAAAGCAAGTTAGAATGAGATTGAAGAAGTTTTTGACTTTACTTGTGAAATTCCTTTGTAAAGCCAGTAGCATTGTGCTTTCCACACATTGATGACTTGATCAGTCTTTGTGGGATACAGGCAGAGGTGATCCACCACCATGTGCCAGGGCTGTCTGGTAGCTCAGGATTCTGATGCTGTGCCTGCTCTCCAGGCAAAAGGGCAAATGCCAGGGACATAAGACAAGGCACACTACCAGAGGCAAAAGTGGAAAAGGGTTAAGGAAATGGAATATAATACACAATTGAAAAACTGGAAACATTATTTTTAACAGGAGATAATATTTAAAATAATATTGAGGGATAGGCTCCTGACAAAGGAAAAAGGGAAAAAAATTCTCTAGAGGTGAGAAAATACCACACAATGTGAGGAAATATGAGATTTCATTTTTTTTTTCTGGACTATAGGGTTGGGGTCAGAGGGTAGGTAGGCAGTCATGATGCCAGAGGGATATGTTGGAGCCATATTATTTACAGTTTAAATTCTGGGTTGAGGTGTTTGTAATTAATTCAAAGACAAGGAAGAGCCATTGAATGTTTTGAAAAAGAGAGAAAGATACTCCAAGCATAGCTGTAACTTTAAGCAAAATTGCCTGGCAAGATGGAATGTACAGGAGATAGAGATTAATCCACACGATTCCTGATGTGGCAGTGAAGCAGGACTGCAGCCCACCTGAAGGATGGCTTCTAGATACAGTCGCTGGTCTCTTGGTCCATCCAGGATGGTATTAAAAAACATCATGGACTGCTCCCTTACCGAAGACCCGACTTCCTAATGCCATCATACTGGAGTTAGCATTTCAATATGTGAGTTCTCAGAGGACACAAGCAACAGTCTGTAGCTGCTGGTAACAGCAAGTCAGAGGCAGGCACCCGTAGAGTGGAGGGAGGGGCCTGTGGTGGGGCTGCTGAGAGCATTTTGGATAATTGGCAGGTAAAAGTTGAGTCTAAAGCTGAGTTTTTCTTCAAAACATTAAAAAACAATCGAGGCTTACATAACATACTTGTAACACAACACATGAAATCTCAGGATATTAGCCTAATGATCTTTTGCCAGTTTATAATTTACTGTACTGTACTGCCTAGGATAATAAGGAATTCAGAGACAAACTTTATTCACGGTCCTCTTTTACATTTTTCCATCTTCCCTTAATGAAAAGAATTTCACAGAGCAAGAATCCCTTGTTTGTTAAACAGTCAATAAATAGGATACTGACAGTCATTCAAGTGTGGGTTATTTTATTCTTACTCTCAATAACATTGACTTTCCTATAACATTTACATTTGGGCCCATGTTGTTTGAGACTATGTATGTCTATTTAATTTAGTGTGCTGGCATATTTTATATTTTGAAGATAACAAGTCACTCCTCATTAGATGAGCTCATTTCTAGACAGTGCTACATGAGTGTGTATGCCCCAGGATGCTCCATATCCACAGGAACAATTGCCTTTTAATGACTAGAGCCTGTCATGCTTTACTGCTTTCGAAAATGTAACACGTATCTGAGAGAAGCCAGTTTTAATTCTGCAGACATGCATCAATCTATAGGTTGCCCTAAACTTAGACGAAGCATCTTATCACTGTCATCCTTGCTCTTGTCACAGATGACCTAAGATTTTGTAAGTGAATATATGTGGCTTGACTTCTGATCATGTTTGCTGAATAAAATATAAATGGTATCATGGGAATCTTTTACAAAGTACATGCATCTTGGGAATTTAGGGAAAAAAATGTCAACAGGGATCTAGCAAATAATAATAATAATAAATAAATACATGATAGTGTCAGGAATGTTGACACATGCAGAATAAAATAATTGCAATGAAACTGAGGTTTCTCAATGACCAAACATATCTGTTTACCAAATGAAAATGCAGGAAAAACAAATGTGAAAAAACGAAAGGAAGATGGCTTCAGATTCCAGAGAAGATTCCAGAGAAGTAAATCATTTCAAATACATATCAGTGATAAAATAACCTCTATCATAATTTCAAGAGTGGTTCCTTGCTAGCAAACAAGAGGAGAGTAGAAGGAAGAGAAATAGTCTACAAATAAATATATAGAGTTCTAAAAATGTCACAAAAATTTCTTCCTACGGGTTTTAAACAAAACATAGATGCAAAGTTGAAAAACCAAAAACAAAGCAAATACTTTATTTTGGAACAGCTGTGGAAACAGATTGAAAACTATCTGAATGCCATAGATATTAAATACTAAAATAAAAATAACTATTTTAATACATTTAAACATGTTTTGTAGATTAAAAAAAATAAATAGGGTATAGCTGGGCATGGCGGCGCATACTTGTAATCCCAGTGACTTGGGAGGCTGAGGCAAGAGCACTACAAGTCTGAGGCCAGCCTCAGCAACTTAAGGAGACTCTAAGCAACTTACTGAGGCACTGTCTCAAAATTAAAATAAATAGATAAATGAATATACTTATTAAACAAATAAATAAATAGAAGAGAGGGTATGGCTCAGTGGTAAACACCTCCTGGGTTCAATCCCTTGTATTAAATAAATAAATAAATAAATAAATAAATAAATAAATAAATAAATAACATCTATACTGTATAACATGAAGGAAGGACTCTCCATAGTTTGAAAATCATCAGAGTTCATGGTTCAAGTCAATGTAGTCTCTCTATTATGCCATGAATTCCCTCATTCTTCTTGGTTTTCCTTACCCCATATTGTCTTTCCCCATTTAACTATTCTTTCAGTCTCCACTGATATGGAGCAGTAGCAGTGGTGTTTTGGGGGCATTTGCAGAGGTTGGTGACAGTGCAAAAACAGGGAATATTTTATAAAGAACTTAATCTTTATAAAATAATAAAATAGTCTCCTTCCTAAGAAAATGCAGACATGTTTACTCCAGTGTCTGTTAAAAACCCACTGTTGAAAACAAAGCTCCCCTCAAACTTCATTTGACCCTCACGCTTAAGAAAGAGGGAAGAGCTTAAGGCTGCCGACCCTGGAATTCTGGACTTTTTATCCAAAAATTTCAAAATAAAACAAGATGGAAGATTGTGGGCAACACACCTAATCCATCTCTTTCTTTCTCCCTCCTTCCCTCCCTTCGTTCGTTTGTTCCTTCCTTCCCTCCTTCTGTTAATTTAAAAACACATCCTTTGCAATGAGTACATGGAAAAAAAAAGGCACAAGATGAGTTTATGGAAACCAAGGTAACCTACCACATTGGTAGATTTGAGGGTGGACATTCATCCTTTAAATGAGTAAATACATATGTGCCAGACAGTGGGTTAGGTACTGGGCCATGAAATGGAAGAAAAGACACAACCTTTACCCAGGGTGCATTGCAAAGGGGATGGAATCTTGTGCTTCATTTAACATTTTATTATTATTTTTTTATTCCCAGCTCTATTCAGTGACCAGAACAAGTAAAGGATTCTCAGTAAATTCAAATTTAATGACTTAAAGGATGTGATGAGAAATCAGATGAGACAAGGAATTTAGTGTACCAATTAGTTCAGTTTGCTGGTGGCATTCTTTAGAACTTTGTTTATTATGTTGAGTTTTATATGAACTGCATTTACAAGCATAGATCCAGATCAGGATTATCTCAAATGACTTCAGGTTTCCAAGTTTCTCAGGCAAAGGTCTCAATGGCTTCAGTACACAATTGCGAACTCAGTTTATTGGAACCTGCTACTCATGCAGGTGTATCACAAAAGCAGTTGAACAAGCACTTTGAAAATTGAGCCTTTGAGGAACTTACTGAAATAGAGTCATGGAAATTAGAGCTAAGAAAGATCTGATTATGCTATATAGTTCATCCCTTGAGGACTGGATTGTGATTGTCTTTTACAGCTTACTTTTTCCATATATTTTCTACTTGAAGTTTGAATGGCTCAAACAAAAGGGCGTCTAATACTTCCATTGGGACAATATTATAACAGACCTCATTATTAGGAAATGTTTCTTGATATACATCCTGAATTGTCTTTGCCAATTTCATGCCATTAACCCCAATTACACCTCCCTTGGGCCAACATTAAAGAATACCAACTTCTCCTCTGAAGTTGATCATTCATTCCTTTCTGGCATGATATATATAGCTCAGCTGTGCACCTGAGTTCCCTTATTCTGTGTCCATGAGCCGCTCATGGCCTTCTAATCATTTTTTTTTGAACATTCTTCAATCTGTAAGAATGTTTGATTCCTGATACAAATCCTCCTATGCTTTATGCCCATTGTGGTCCATGCATATAAATCCTGATCATATCAGAAGCCATTTTTTTTTCTCCAGGTTGAACTGGTAATAGGAGTATGAAAAAAAAATCAGTGTAAATGGCATGCATGAAAAGCTAAACCGACAGAAATCACATTCTTGTTAGGATTTTCATCTTGCTGAATACAATTTTGTGCTAAAGAGATTATCTTTGGGGGTTTTGTCTGTGGTGCTGTTATTGTACTCCTTGATTTATAATCAGAATGTGCAGTTTAGCAAAGCTGCATCTTTCATTCAGAAAGAGATTTTGTTCTACAGACAAGGTGACATGAAACACTTGCCCTTCTAAAAGCGGATTAGAGACTTTTACATTTTAAAGCCCATTTTGGTACAATCATGAACATGAAGCCAGTTTCCAATTTCATATAAGAAAGATCTCTAGGGAGACAGCCGGCTTAATTAACTGAGAAATGACGAGTACCAGAGAATTTCACACTGATAAAGTGTGACTCACTGTAAAGGCCCTAACCTCACCTGACCTCTTCAGAGAAAACTGGCTTAAAAAAAAAAAGTGTTGAGAAATTATACTTTTTACGTGGGTATTAAGAGCCAAGGGGACAAGAAAGAGAGGGAAGAACAATCCAAAATTTGGATTTTCTAGTTCATTTTGTTGATGTACACATCAACAATGAGGCACTTGGAGTATTTTCAGCATATGTGTCAAAATTAATTTTCCAAGTACAATTTTATAAATAAATTACATTTTATAAATAGAGTTAATTTATTTCAAAAGAAGAATATACTTCTACCCATAGAGGTTGCATGCTTAGATATAAATTCTTTTTTTTTTTTTAACCTATCTTGAGTATAGAGATATGTATGTGAATTCTGCTGGTAGAATCAGAGCTCTTGCCAAGTACTGCCATGATGTTGTTAAGTAGTAGCCAGGTAATTGTGGGTTGTGGTCCTATAAAACTGGCTGATTATTATAAACCCCACTTACCCCTCCCTGTCCACCAGCATATGTGCATGCCCCCACACACCAATATACTACAAGTTTGATCATGTTAAGAAGGTAGGAAATCACAAAGAAGGCTGGGAATAAGAATGAAGAGAAAAACAAAAGAAAACACAAAGAAAATAAAAGGGAAACTGAGTAGAAGAGAAGCAATGATTTTATTGTCTTAACTTCCTGCTTTTTATGTAATGCCTATAATATGTTTTTTTTTTTTTAATATTTATTTTTTTTAGTTTTCGGCGGACACAACATCTTTGTTTGTATGTGGTGCTGAGGATCGAACCCGGGGCGTATGCATGCCAGGCGAGCGCGCTACCGCTTGAGCCACATCCCCAGCCCCCTATAATATGTTTTAGGAAAATACAGAATCAAGAAATTTGGATAAAAATGAAGAATAAATGGGAAAACAACAATAACAACAACAACAACATGAAACAGGATTTGAGAATTATTCTGGAAGATGCCTGAGGTTAATCACAATGATCTCCCATGAGCAATACCTCAGCTTTCTCTTCTATATCAGTACTTTTGCAACTAGAAGAATACTAAGGAAGTGAGGACACAAACCAGTTTGTGGGGTTGGGACCTCCACTGCCTTCAAATTGTTGGAAAACTGAATTGAAAATTGAAGCTATGCAGCATTTCTAAAACAATATCATTTTCTTAAATATGAATACTTCTATTCATATGTCTACATGAAGCCAGATTTGCATAGGCTTATTTTTAAACCTGTTTCTTTTACACATAAGGATTTGGCATATATCCACTCTACCTCAGCCAAGGGATGGCTCGGTTCAATTTGCGTGTCAATAGACAAGCTGAGCTGCTAGGTGATGAATAGATCCCATTAAGGAACTTACTCTTCCATGCCTATCCAACTTTTTCAAGCATCAAACATCTCTAACTCAGCCCTCCTGATCCAGAAATACAGATTTAGGTTCCTAGTGACCGAGATGGCCTCCCTAGTCCTGTCTGCTGTCTTCCTGACTCTGGGCTCCAGACCTCCCTTTTCCTGGAACATTTACTTTAGAAAACTTTTATATGTACCTTGTTTCTTTACTTCTTTGAGATGTAAATCTTCTTAAATTCTTCTTGCCAGTTTTACATCACAGTTATCTTTCTCAAGGACCTGGAAGTTATCATTTGAAATGTTTAACATTGCCCCAATCTCCCAATTTCTGTGGACCAACCAGTGCTTCACTTCCTTGGAGGCTTCTTGCCCTGCTCCAGGTTGTGAAATAACCTCTTGTCTTGAAGATACCTAGTTTGTTTTTTCTTTGGGAAAGGCCAATTAACAAACACAGATGGCTGTGACACTAAGTCTCCAGATGTTTCTTATTTGTTTAGGTCAGCTGTTTAAACTTCCCTGTGTAAGCAGTTAGCTTCCTAGGGATAGGCTCTATCCAGAAACCCAAAGCATCCCCTGCCACATAAAAATTGTAGTATCTTTTTTTGATTATTGTGTCAAACTGCATGCAACACTCATTATGCATACAGCGCAGAGCCTAAGCCTCCCTGGAGTGAAGGCAACAAAGAAATGAAAGATAAGACCTTTCAGGAGCTTAACATGTTGACAGGGATAAAAGTGTCAACACAAGACATTGCCATTGAGTAAGGAAAGCAGCTAAAGAGGTAAAAAAGCAAAATGTATCAAAGTCAGAATAGTATATTTATAAGGTAGATTTGTTTGATTTAGAGTAACTATATATTTAATAATGTTCTATGGGTTAGTTACTATTCTAGGCTCTATGATCATTCTTGCATCCATCCATCCATCCATCCATCCATCCATCCTAACCATGCACAGGTGTATAAATGACTAACTTGTATCTTTTACTAGGTGCTATGGAAACAATTATTAATAGGATATTCTTCATCTCAGGTTCGTAATGTACTAGAGGACACAGAGAGGTACAGACATTGATCACTAAAGTGTGATAGCACTAAATACACAGAGTTGTAGGAGAGCCAAGGCCAGTCTCATTATAACTGAGAGGTTAGGAACAGCTTGCAGAACAGGTGGTGACTTGAAGTCTGAAGGAAAATTGAGGTTCACTAAAGCAAAGAAATCACTAACATATAGTTAATATCTGTTAAATATCAGGCACTGTTATACACCTCTATATATTATTTTAAAGCTTCAAAACATTCCTGCAAAATAATTTTTAATAATCCCATTTTGCTCTTTAGGTGAGGGGGCTTTGATAGTCAGGCCTTGCAAGTGGTGGGGTGACATTTAAATTAAAATGAAAGTGGTTTTAAAGTTCATGCTACTTTTATTATACCAAATATTCCTAAAGAGAAGGGACAGAGGAAGTTCCATCCAAATGGACAGAAGACCACGAGCAAATATAAGAACAAAATGGCACCAAATTTTAGGAGCAATTTAGTATGTTGCAGGCAATGAGTGAGAAATAGTTGAAAATTGGACTGCAGAATAGGGTGAGACCAAATTAGGAAGAATTAGATTTACCAGGCAAAACAGGACGGATTTTTGTAGTGTGAAATTTGGATTAACCTTTTCAGAGGTTAAACCTCTGCTTAAAGCAGAGAGTAGAGCCTGAGTCAACTCTGGTAGCTATCTGGAGGTTGCATTCAAGAACCTGTGGGGGACAATCCAATAATCTAGGCGTATAAAGGTGAACACAGCATAGGTCTCACTATAAAGGTCCTGACAACTTTACTCAGAGTCTTCATATATGATTAAAAGATTATCTGAATATAAAAGTTAATACACATCCTTCAATCATCTTTGTCACAGAAAGTAGATTTGTATATTTTGTCCACCTCCTCTTCCCCAGAACCTGTGATCATGTCACATTGTATATCTGAAGGCAATTTGCAGATGTGATCTTGATATGGGGAAATTAGCTTCTATGATGCAGGTGGGCCCTACTCAACTACAAGGATCTTTAAAAACTGAGACTCTTTCCCAGCTAGGGTCAGAGAGATATAAAATGAGTATGTGGCTTTTAAGATGGAAGACAGAGCCCATAAGTCAAAGGATCTGATGGCCAGTAGAAGATGGACACAGCCCTCAGAGACCTGATGACAAAACCTCAAAGAACTGAATTCTCCCAACAACCTGAATGATTAAAGAAACAATTTTTCTCTTGAGCTCAGAAAAAATGCAATACATAGTTTCACCTCAGGAAGATTGTGTTAGACTTCTGACTTACAGAAGTTGTGAGATAACCAATTTTTTTTTATTGTTTTAAACCATTGTTTATGATAATTTGTTACAGCAATAATATAAAACTAATACATTTATATATTTAATTTCTTTTTTTTTAAAAAAAATAACTTAATACCAGAGCTGAGGAAGGCAACAAATGATTAAAAAAATTAATAAATATTTTCACAGAAACCCAATAAATCAAGTAGGAAAAATAGAGAAAACCAGGAATATAGGTACAGCACTCCATTGTTTTCATGATCTCCAAACAGTAGGGAATGAAAGTTTGAGTCTATGTTTCTGAAATTTTGTAATAATTCCCCCTGTGTCTGCTTATTGTGTGTTATCTTGCTTGTTTTCAAAAAGTGATTGGCACTGATACCCTTTGTGCTCATCTTTGTGGGAACGTGAGGCAGCTACATTCTGTTCTATAGGTTGATCCATTGGGCCAAGTAATTGGCAGCAGTTACCAAGGTGAGAAAGTGGCTGCCTCCTTGGACTTTGACAAAAGGAATCAGGAGCTTACCCTGAGCTACTCTAGGTATAAGAGGAATGCTTGTAGGTGTTAGTAGGAAAGCTTAAGTTCCCGTGTGCCCCATTTAGTCATCCATTCAATCAATAAATACTTATTGAGTACCTCCAAGTGTTAAATGTGGGCTATCCCCTTACAGAACTCCCAGTCTTATGGAGGTACAGAAACAGTTGCAGTGTGGAAAATGCTGAGATAAGTTTTCACAGGGTAATTGTTGGTACCTTGCTCTTCAAAAGTGCTTATTTGTGAGTTGTGCATTATTGGTCTGCAAAAGTATATGTTCAGAGTTAAATGATAAGGAACTATTATAGCAAATTGACAGTCATTTTTTTTGTTGAATATCATTAAAAGTGGACCTAACCTTTTGTTTTTACTTCTTTTTAATACTAATTTGTTTTTATTATGTTTTACAAAAACACCAATTGTGATGTATTGGGAAATAAAGAAAAATGCATGCAGTTTGAAACACTAGTTTACTATTTAAAAGAGGCACCGAGACTAGATGGGGTGGAAATAGAAAAACGGAAGGGAAGTCAGGGGTTTCCTGTTTCAACTTTGGCTTTGTCCAGAATTTTTATGAAGCCATATTATGGAAAATATAAGGAATTCGTTTTTGCAAAAGCAAATTTTCCTCCTCTGTCTGCACAAGCCCCCTTCTCCCTTTTTTTTTGCTGGCCCCATTCCTTAGAAAAACTTTCATATGGCAAAAAAAAAAGTATGTGACTATTCATTTCATCAATTAAAGATTTTAAAATAATTCCTGTATATGCAACAATCCCACACGGGCTAAGCATGTTTCCCTGGAGCTTGTACTAATTTTCCTGGCACTTTTACAGCTCTGGCTTCTGCATAACTTCTCTCCTTCACAGTAAGCTGTTCGCTGATAAGGTGCAGCTGGGGAAATCCATCACTCTCTGGACCAGTCAGGTTTTCACATCAGTTAAGTTAATTGACAGAAGGCTTAACATATTTCTCAATTTTATGACTGCAAAGTCATGACTGGAAGAATCCTCCAAATCACGGAAAAACAGTGTTTTCTGATTAATTGGTTCTGAAAATGGCACAATAAAAATGTAACACACATCTGATGGGATTCTAAGAAGGGAGAAGGACGCCCCAAGAGAGCATCATAGAGTGAGAAAAGACCTGCAGGAGGCCAGGGACCAGGAAAGGACTGTGCTATCAGCACTGGCCTCACATAGATTCTCTCCCCTTGGTAGCCTATGTCCTTGCAGGGCTATGATTACAGACATTTTGAATATTGTATGGACATGGTTGTGGACCTGTAATCCCAGCAGCTTGGGAGTCTGAGGCAGGAGGATCTCAATATCAAGGCCAGCCTCAGCAACTTAGTGAGACCCTGAGAAACTTAGCAATATTTCCTGTCTCAAAAAAAAAAAAAATTAAAAAAAGGGGGCTGGGGATGTGGCTCAGTGGTTAAGCACTCCTGGGTTCAATCCCTGGTACCAAATAATGATAATAATAATAATAATAATAATAATAATAATAATAATAATAATAATATTGTTATGAAATCCTATTACATTTTAAATGGATCTGAACATTTAACATCATAAGTAGATATAAGGTATTATTCATAAGAGGAAGTTGCTAGTAAGTTACATTTGGTTAAAAATGCCTATTAGGCCTAACAGAAATGTGATAAATTTTTTCACCATTAATACTTCAGCATTTATTCTTTGGATAGCATACTGTTAGTAATACATTATAGATTCATAGAATTAGACAAGTGAAAGTGACCCTAGAAGGTAATCTGGTTTAATTTTCTCACTTTATGGATATAAAAGCTGGGACTCCAGGAGATTAAGTGACTTTCTCTAGGTTACTTAGCTTATTCAGTGTACAACTAAGTCTGAAGTTTTACATTTCTTGGCCTTAAATATGTTCTTTGTGTGACTATAAAAGTAATAAATAATCATGGTATAAAATTGAGGACAGGGCTGGGGATATGGCTCAAGTGGTAGCGCGCTCGCCTAGCATGCGTGCGGCCCGGGTTCAATCCTCAGCACCACATACAAACAAAGATGTTGTGTCTGCTGAGAACTAAAAAATAAATATTAAAAATTCTCTCTCTCCCTCTCACTCTCTCTTTAAAAAAAAACTATTAAAATTAAGGACACACTAAAGTTATAAAAAAATTAAAATTACATATAATTTTATAATTCAGATCAGCATTCTTGATGCTATCTTACTAGGATGGATACAGATCCTAATATGGATACAGATAAGTTTTTACAATGAAACTGGCATCTTATTTCATGAATAGTTTGGTACTCTTTTTAATTCAAGATTAATATGTCAAACTCATCTAGGCTAGGTTTTAAATAAACAAATAGTATCTGGTGTTGAGATGGTTCAGAAAGCCTAAATATCTTTGGTCAATGGTGAAAGTGAAGACAGGTCTTTGCATGTCTTTATAAACTAATTTGTTCCTTTCTCTTACACAATTTTTCTATCTTTGATCATATCATTCTTTCTTAGTGATTTGTAAATGTTCCTTACATATTAAAGACACTAATTCTCTCTTTTTCCACTTTCATTAACAGAGAATCAACATGAGCTTTATTATGGGTTAAGCCCAATATTACACAACTGTAAGAGACACACCTTATTTAAAAGCAGGCAGTCAGCTTATCTATAAAGCTGAGATCTTTAAAGGGTTACTAGACAAATTGCTAGACAGCTGTAAGTTTTACAGTTTATCCAGTAAACTATTCTGACAAGAGGTAACTCTAAATCAGTATCCTATATCTTTTACTTTTCTTTTTGATTCTCTTTGTTTCCTTGTACTGGAAACATCCCCCACTACTCAGTCATGCTACTGGTATTCACTTATTAATTTTAGCCTTTTTTTTCTATGTAAGCCACAGGGTGTGTTAAGATTAATGAAAAACTTAATAACATATTTATTATTATTACTGTTAGTTTTAATAATTAGGCATTCATGAAGAAAGAGAATATTCACATGAATTGTGAATATCCTTGTGTATCAAGGGTTTGTCTGGTCTTGTGAACACAACATGTCAAGCTAAAGAATATACAGGAACACAAATGAGAAATAGGAGTACCACTGATATACTTTTGGACATGTGAATGTTTTCCTTATTTCCTTTTCTCTATGTAAAATTGATATTTAGATGCAAAGCTCAGTGGATGATTTTAAAAATAATATTTAAATAAAGGACTGTAAAATAACTTGGACATTTATAATATTTCCTATTTTTATTTCATTATTCTTTTTGCTTAGAAAATAAAGACATTTAAAAAAAATTACAGAGTCTTATTTCAAAATAGAAGAATGTTTTAGAAAAATTGTGATATCTACAATATTTCCACTAATGGTAAGTATCCTAAATAGTAGATTCGTCCTCAAGTGAAATTTAACTCGCAAAGATCCTGTCATGTTAGATGGTAAAATATGAACATTAAAATCCCACCAGGTGATGAACAAATTAAATGCCTATAAGTGTTTGTACATCTACTCTGATATATTCATTTTTTAAGCCTTTTTGTAAAGTCATCTTTAACTTTCTTTAATTTTAAATATGTGAGAATATTTACATATTCTGTCATTCACTTCCTCTTTTTGATCTAGTTTCGATTAAATTCCTTCCTTTGGGAACTGACCATATCTTTTTGCAGTAATTGAACATTTTTACAGTATCCTGCATTAGTCTGATTTATCTTCTCCAATATAGTATTAGGGTGTCTGAAGAAAATTAAATGGGAAAAAAAAATCAGAAGAGGATCTGAAGATCTCCCTGCAATTTGAAAGTGGCTGGCATTCAACCCAGGCATTTTATGGGCTGATGGAATCTTTGTTAATTGTGTGAGACATTTGCCCTTTACTGGAAAATGCAGTTACCATGAAGCCAAAGATGACATCTTGCCTGTCTGAACTTTACCATCCTAAGGACATTTCTTGGAAAACACTTTAGTTTCATGCTTCTTTAATGTACAGCATGCATCTCTTCAATGCTGATAGAAAAGTGCTGAAAGATGTGTTGGTAAATGTAGCTGCTAAAATCTGCGTATTCCACATTCATGACCCTCGATAACTTAGTAGGAGGGATGTGCATCATCATTTATTTAATCAATGGATGGGGTCTGCACATGACCCCAAATGCACTAAATAGAATAGATGTTATGTTGCTTGCTTTTAAAGGGATTGGGAATTAATTTTTAAATTATAAGCTTTCTGGAAATGTCTGATGGTCACTACTTTGGGGATAAGAGTAAGATCTCTCCTGACCCCCAATGTTTGAGAGAAAAATGGAAAAAAATAAATAGATGCAGACATATTTTTATTTTAAACGAAATAGCAGAGGATATTTGAGAAGTCACAAGTTCAATCAAAGTCATTTGGATGAAATATGAAGGAGCAATTGCTGAAATGCAAGTAACTGGAAAAGTTATACATAATCAGTCACAAGTGAGTCAGATGATCTTATTGTAAAACAAGCACCAGTCCCCTCCCACCTCCCGCAAATACAAATCAAAGATCATAGATAAGAATTTGTCTGTGATTCTCCAGGGTGATATGTATGCTGTGAAATAAAAAAAAAAAATATTATTCTGGTCTATCCCTAGGTTAGCAATGGACATATCAGGCTACTCGGTCTTAATGTTATCAACCATTAGTCAAAGTAAATATTAAGCTGGTTTCCAAACCTATCCCTACCCACCAAAAACCAAACCAAACCAAACCAACCAACAAACAAAACCCAGGAAAAATAATGAAACAAAACTCTTCTTACTATACCTTGCTTTTTAATGTAGATTTTTCTAACATTGAAAACTCCATGATCAAAATTATTTTGTCTTCTCATAGATTTTTATTTGAGTTATTAGAAATGAATAAGTTGGTTATTATTAACACTTTTGTAAATGAATAAATTACCATTTATTCTATAGCAAGGTTGTCTGACTTTGGTCCATACCAATGAATTTGGTGAATCTCCTGTTTCTGATTTCCTCTGGCAAACTTAAATACCTGAGAACCTGCAAACTTGTACAGGAAAGGGTATACTGTAAATATGGCCAGTATCTCCTTCATTGGGAGTTGAGAGGAATGGATTTAGCAACACCTTTATTTTAACTTTGCTAATTTCAACAATGCCTGTACAGGTCATGGAATCCATACAAGGAGAGAAAAAGAAAAGAAAGTATAAACAGCTGCCTGAACCTTTGCATATGAACCAAATTAATGATAAAATAGAAGAAGAGTCTAGAATTCTAATGTATCACACACGTCTTATTCCAAATTCTTAAATAATTCATCATCAAATATCCAAAGCACATTGAGAAATTACTACATTCTAACTTTTATTTTGTGTAGTGGCTTATTGAATCTCACAAGATCTTCTGAGGCAGACATCATCAACTCTTAGAGTGCAGAACATTGATATATAGAGCCATTAGGTAACTTGCTGAGGTCACACAACTAGTGAGGGGCAGAATGGTGTTGTCCCTGGGGATCTGACACCAGATCAACCATTATGTCCCTGTGATGCCATAGTGTCCATTTATTGGTTGCCTATAATGTACCACGTATAATGTCAGATGCTGAACAGAAAGCCACAAACAAGACCAACCAGATCACTGTCCTTATGGGTCTCAGGTCAATATTTCTGAATTCTGAAGGAATTTTCTTTGAGTGAATTATAACGTTAAAGTTTTGGTCCTGTTATATTATAAAATCTTCATCATGTTTTAATTACGAACATTCTGAACTTCTTCTCTGACATTTCATCAATGGCACTATCCACGGGTTTTGCTATTGTAGTATCCTGGTTGATTTGGGGGCACTTTCCTCCCTTGTTTTTTTTCATGTTGTCTATGTCTTCCTTTCTTGCATTGCAGATCTGAGATCATAGGTATTACAGTTTCTACTCTATAATCTTGTAGTATCCGTGCAGATTATCTTTACCTCAGTCTGGTGTTGGAATTCCATGTCCTGCGGGTGTACCATGATGGATGATACTGCAACTAAAGGTGGTGGCGGCAATAGTGGAGGTAACTTGAGATAGCAGTGGAAGTGTCCCAAGATTAATATCTCCATCATTTTTTACAATAAAATAATTTTATTTGGATGAAAAGAGTATTTTACTTTTTATCCTTAAACATGTCTAATATGTACATTAATGATTCATTTTGATATAATCGTAGTAGCATGGAATATAATTTGCTCTATTTTAGTCCCTTGTACTTCCTGTTTCCCTCTTCTCTTCCCTCTCCGTCTTCCCATTTCTCTACTGGTCTTCCTTCTATTTATTTTTTTTTTTAAATGAATGTTTTATTGATATACATAATGCTGAAATTCACTGTGGTATATTCATATATGTACACAGCATAGTTTGGTCAATTCCATTTTATCTTTCTTTCCTTTTCTTGTCCCTCTTCCTTTCTCCTCTATCCCTTCCTCTACTCCACTAATCTCCCTCCTATTTTCATAGACCCTTGTTTTGGTCAGGTTTCTGCATACAAGAGAAGAAATTAGACTCTTGATTTTCTGAGTCTGGCTTATTTCACTTAGCATGATGCTCTCCAGTGCCATCCATTCATCAGCAAATGCCATAATTTTATTTTTCTTTATTTCTGACTAAGACGTCATGGTGTATATATACCACATTTTCTTTATTCATTCATCTATTCCTGTGCCCCTGGACTGGTTCCATAACTTGGCTATTATGTGTTTCATTGCTGTAAAACATTGATGTTATTATTTCGATATAGTATGCTAATTTTAGTTGTTTTGAATAAATACAGAGGAATGGGATAGTAGTTTCATTCCTAATTTTTTCATGGATTTCCATACTGATTTTCAGAGTGGTTGCACTAATTTACAGCCCTACCAACAATATATGAGTTTATCTTTCCCTTCACACTCTCACCAGCATTTATTATTATTTATATTCTTGATAATCTCTATTCTGATTGAAGAGAGATGACATTTCATTGTAGTTTTGATTTGCATTTCCCTGATTGCTAGGGAAGTTAAACATTTTTTTTTCATCTAAAGGAAAAATATATTCTTCTAAAATCTGACCACCTTTCAGGAAGTAGAACTCCAGGACCCACACAGTCCCAGGGCTGGGATGGTGTCTGAGGTGAGGATATGAGGACAGGAAGTGAAAAGGTGCTCATCAGGAATCTGCAGTGTCACTTGCTAGGGAGTGGATATTTCCTGAAGACATAGAAGTTTATAACAGGGACCAGGGTCAAGGCAACATATCTCTATTAGTCAGATTCTTCAGAAAAAAAAATAACCAATATTCATCATGGGAATTGGCTCACACAGTTATGGAGGTCAAGAAGTCCTATCATGTGCCATCTGCAAGTTGGAGAACCAGGAAAGGAAGTAATATCATTCATTCTGAGCCTGAGGCCTGAATGTTTGGGGTTAGAGGCAACAGGGCTGCTGGTTTGAGTCCCAGGGTTTGAATGCCTGAAAAGTAGAAGCTCTGATGCACAAGGAGGAGAAGAAGATGGATGTCCTGGCTCCACAAGAAAGAATTTTTCCTTCCTTTGCCTTTTTGTTCTATTTGGATCTCTAAAGGATTGACTAATGCTGGCCCTTGCCAATAAGGGTTAATCTAATGCTTACCTCCAGAACCACCCCTACAGACATACCCCCAAATGATGTTTTTATTAGCTATCTGGGCATTCCTTAATCTGATCAAACTGAAACATAAAATAAACCATTACAGTACCTAGCTTTACATGACAAAATCAGAGAGGGACACTAGTGATCCAGAGAAGGTATTGTTTGCTGCATTTTATGTGGTTACTATGACTCGGGGCATGAGAGCGGAGGATCGATAAGGACAACATCCCAGTCTTAACAGTGATCCATTTAGAATATGGACAATTCATTCTTTTGTTATTGGTTTGCTGGATTACAAAAAAGAAAGAATCTCCCTGGGTCTCTACTCATCACTAATAAAAGTTCAACCAGTATCATTTTCCTATAAATGCACTCATGTTGCTTTATTACAAAGTGTTCGTATTTACGATTTGTATTCTGAGGAGGATCAAAGTGGCTTACATGTTAAAATACACGTGAATTAAGACAATAAAAAAGACCAAGAGGCAAATAAAGAGAGTAGGCGATGATGGATTAGTAAAATCAATTATAAAATGGTTTACCTTCACAAATTGCAATATGTGGGTACAACACAGAATCATCATAATAAATAATAATAGCTGCCCTCAGCTGTTTTTGCCTGAGGTTCAGGGGAAGTTCAGCTCCTCATTTTCTATTCTCACCTGACTTCATGTTTCTAGTCAGACATAAACACACACTATGTTTATTATCTGAGGGGCCTCATATTTTGATAGTGGATTAGCCAGATCCTGTATAGTATTTGTGATTCACATTGGTATTATTTTAGGAATTCACCTCCAATACATGTAAATCCTGTAAAATCAAGAAACAATTTCTACTAGGTTTCTATATTCATTTCAAATGAATATTAATTGAAAAGAAATTTAATCATTTTCATTCAATATTGCTGTTCAATGTCATCATTCTTAGTAATATCTAAACACTGATAAATCTCAAATTTCCATCTTCAGTGCTGAACTCCCCAAGCTCAGATTAATATATCCACCTGCCCGGCTCAGCATCTCTACTTGGCTGTATAGTTGACATCCATCTTAATATGCTCAACACAGAATTAGTAATATCTTGCAACTCTATTCCTTCACATTGTCCCATCTTAGTAAATATCATGACTATTCAAATATTGTCTATTTAGGAATTATCCTTGATTTCCTCTCCTTATGCGCAAATTTTGAGCAGATCCCAAAGTGTATACAGAATATGAACTGTTTTCACCCCTTCCTATGTTCTGTATCTTGGTTTAGCATATTATTTTTCTTTTTCTTAGCTAAGTTATCATAACAGCTTCCAAACTGGTCTCCATGGAATTCCACTCCTGATTTCCTACAATTAATTCTTTGCACAGTGGTTCAAAATTCTTTTAAAAAAAATCCTTCTTATTGTATAATTGTATCAATTCCAATCCCCATTGTTACTTGATTTGGCTTCTGGACTGAATTTATCCTTTGCTCTTCTCTTTCTCATTCAGTGTTATTCACAAACACTGGCTATCCTGTACTTTCTGAGAATGGCATCTCGGGACTTTACACTTGCTCTTCTCTTTGCTTGGAGTTTTCTGTCCATCAGTGTCAGCAGATATCACATCACTTAGGTCCCTGCACAAATATCATCTCATTAGAGATGTCATCCCTGCTTTGCCAGATCTAATTAACCCCTCCCACTATGTTTCTTCTGTTTCTGCACTTTACCCTATTTTCCTTCATTGCAGCTATCACTATCTAACATAACATTATATCATACATATGCTCATTTCTGTCTCTTTCATTGGAATGTGAATGCCCATGAGGGTGATATCTTTGTTTGTCTTGTTTTCTGATGTGTAAATGATTAGAAAATGTGTAAATGTGTAAACTTTAAACAATCATTGGCACTCAATATTTGGTATTCAGGAAGTATTTATTGAAGTATAAACATATATTTATAATTATCTGGGTGTAGATTTTGTGGGCTATAAATTAACCTTATCCTCTCTACTGTCTTTTCACCATTACTCTTCTTTTCCTAGGAAAAGTAAGGGACAACTGGCCTTTGGTTATTTTGGATGAAAAGGCCTGTGTGAAGACTGGAACAAAAACAACTGACTACTGCACAAGTTGAAGCACCAGCCATTAACTCTTTCCAAGTCTTTTTGTCTCAGATTAAGCAAAGTTGAAGAGTGTTCCCAAGACTACAGGACATTTATATCTTTTGCTTTGGTCACCATCTGCCCTGTCTATCCCTTATCTACCTTCCCTCTGCCAGGACACACTGAACATAATTGTGACTCTTTAGGTGACCCAACCATTTGATATAAAGGCAGCAGAAATACACAGACTATTTTTGAAGGCTGAAGTGTTTTGTATTTCTACTGGCCAAGTAAGAGGTGTTTATAGTGATCATAATTTGATACCACTTATGAGTATCTTTACCAGCAAAAGATACTGTCAGCTCGTTCCACCTTCAAGATGTATATGGTGCCTTTTCTTCCCTTTAAAGTTCTCAAACCAGGTACTCATCCACCTGCCTCCACACCCCCACACCTGCATAGGCATGGTAATATGGTGATACCAGCCTGGGTAGTCCTGAACTGGCTCCCACATTTACCAGTAAAGTCTTTCGATGATTACAGTGTGGAAGGGCTGCTGGTCACAAGCTAATATTTTCAGACTCACTTGTAGGTGTCATAAGCCACCCTGGTATGTCCCTTCCTAATTAGATGTGGAGGATGCCCATAGACAAACAAATAGGGACTAAATCCAAGTCTATAAACTGTTTATCATTCAATTTTCTTTATGTTGACCTTGACTGCCAATGGTAGTTCTTTATAAATTGTTTCATAATTATTTTTGGTAGTCAACTGAAGTATATAAGAATAGAAATTTAAGAGAATTTATTAAATAAACTTAAAATGAATCAGAGTTTAGCTTTGAGTTAAAATACATGGGAATCATGGGGGAAAATACTCCATGATAACAGAGAAATGCAATAATTGCTAATATATGCAATACATTGCAGGCTGCAAATCATTTTCTCATGTAACATATCATTTTAGTTCTTGGAAAAATGATGTAACATAGATTGTGACTTTCATTTTATGTTGAAAAAAGTAAGATCAAAAGAGATTAAGTGAATTTCCCAAAATAACTCTCAAAACTAGGACCCCAACTGAGGTCTCCTGGTAACTGCTCTTCATAGACAGACCATTTAGGTGAAGAGAAGTCGAATGCATAGTTAAAAATTCAAGCCTCATAATTAAGAACAATATAAAAATTTGCTAAATGATATAGCAATAATTTCCATTGTTTTTCCTCCTTTAAAGAGAGAGAAAAATCACATTTACAAGGCAAAGTTATAATTTTGCTTTGTGGAATAAAAAAAGGAATGCATTTTTATAAATTATGAATTATTGAGCCACTTCTAGAATATTAAAGACTATTTTATTTTAAAAGTTATTTGCATTCTTTGTGTTGTATTTTATTCTCTAAAAGAGCAAACTATGTTCATATTATCTTGGCCTATTTAATTAAATTGCTTATGAACAAAATTTTTTAAAATTGCAGACACTTTGACAAACATAGCAAAAAATATTTTAAAAATTGGGCTGGCTGTTCAGTATAGTTGATATTATTATTACTTTTAAATATTCAAGGTTTGATGCTAATTGATTTAATGCGGGTATGTAATAGAATATGGGTAGACACATGTATAGAACCGGGATCATTTTCTACAGGATCTACATTCAAGGTTAGACCACTTTTGTTTAATATTCATCATCCCTCGTAGACCATCTGAACCTTAAATCTCATTTTATTATATTGTTCCTATTTCCATTGAAGTATTTATTACCTCATACATATCCATTACTCAGCACTTCCTTTATGTTCAGGTACATTGTTGCTTATTATGTTATCATAATGCCATTGAGATTTGATCTGTGGAATGGTTTCTTTATTTAACTCAATTAAATAGGTCTGACACAGACTGTGAAGTCTAAGTTGCAAGGGTTTATTTTTAACCATGACACAATGGCGCATAATAATCACTTTCTAGCTAACATAGGTTGAAAGATATTATCTAACATTGAAGCTCTCATTGGCTGATGGGTATGGATAGCTGCAATGGAGAATGGACCAAACTCTGAGTCTCAAACAATTGGTTTACTGCTGTCACAACTGTGGGAAAATAAGAATTTTTTCCTTAGGAGGGCTCCTCTTACCTGATCTTCCTTGTACATTTTCCACAGTTCTAACAATTTTAGAATTTTTGAAAAATGTAGTTGTGAGAAGTGTTTTTATACCATTTCAAATGATTCTTACCAAGTTTAATGATGCGTTTGGCTAACTTCCACCAAGACTGGAAGGTAGCGATTTCTTAGACAACTCAGAAATTAGAAATGCATGTTAAAGAATCCTTTTATATTTTAATGTTTTAAAGTTCTACTTTCTTCAAAGGATTCTGATTTATTTCAATATTTTATTATACTAGCTTGTAAAGTAGTTTTAAGCTTAATAGGGTACTGTATAGCTTCACAGTCACTGGAAAAATCATGCTAATTCTGGTCTCCTGGCTCTTAGTCAACTAATGGCCAAGTCCATCATATGCTTGATGTGCTTGGAAGTCTAGGTCCTCTCTACTCATTCTCACTTCATTCTGCCCCCATCAATGGACCTCTGTGATTTTGTCTTAAAAGCATTTGGCATGCAATTATATCTGACCTTTCAGGGTTACTTAGCTGTTTCATATCTGGATTATGCTTCTCGAGATCATGAGTCCTTCTATTTTTCATGTACCCATGTCATCCTTGAGTATAATGTTTAGTAGGTTTTCAGTTACCACCTGTTGTGTAAATTAAATTATAGTGTTTGCTTCTCTTTGTGTCTAAGATAGTCGAGTACCAATAGAAAATAAAATAAGGATCTTATTCTTTTAAATACAATGAGCTTAAATCATGGATAAGAAACCTGCCAGAATAACATCAAGGAGGGATAGAATTTTTGAAATGCTGGAATTTGGCTAAAGGAAAGGTAATTTGGGGAACCTGTATGAGCAACTCTGTGATCTTAAGCAACTTTATGTGTGTATTCAACTCTGTTTTTTCCTCTATAAAATCAGGAGGTTGGTTTAGACCCCCTTGAATTTTACCTATGGTTCTGGTAATATTTTAATAAAAATATTGCATGAAGTATTTCTTCTATGCTGACAACTGTGGTTGATACTTTCACAGACCTTATCTTAAGATCAACAAAACTCACAAGAAAGATAATAAAGTTAAAAACCACATGGAATTACTCAGGCAATCTCTGTTCTGGACCCAGGGAAGCTTGTGAGGAAAAGTTCAGGAAACAGTTAAAGAATAATACCCCAGATGGCAGGGCAGACAGGGGGGCTGTGAAATAGCAAGACAAGAAGCATCGTTCAGTCAATGACTTCTTGCACAGTTGGCTGTACTTAGCTTGGAAACTGTTCTATTACTGCCAAAAGCCATAATAACACTCAAATCCTTCCATTCACCCTTGCAGGCAGTACTGGCATCATGGCTATACAATATGCAATTGTGCAGGACCTCATGCTCATAAGGACCCACACTTGGCTTAACGTGACACTGTTGTTCTTTTGAAAATCTTAAGAATTTTTTAACAAGGAGCTCTGTATTTGCATTTGGCACTAGGCTCTGCAAATTAGGTAACTGGTTTCTTTTGAAGACTAGAACAAGACTGAATGCAGATGAAAGAACAGAAAAAGCAGATGCAAACAATCCAAGAATCCTCTCCAGACTAAAAAGATGCCAGGCATTTTGCAGAGTACACTCTGCACGGACAAGCATCTGCAGAAGGCTTGACATTAATCAATGGGAGGGGATAAAGCGAATTATTGAGATATGGTTGGGGAAGAACCAACAGAGCTTCCAACTGCGAGCAATTACATAAGGAAGGACAGAAAATATTTGGCAATTAAAATAAGATGCTAGTTTTAAAAAAGCAATTATTTTAGTGCATGAGAGTATATACACAGATAAATTACAGAACAAGCAAGACAAAAATAAAGAACTAGGATGATTCTAAAAAATTTAGACAGAACAATGTACATACTCATCCTATCTTTTTTAATAAATAAAATGCATAAGTCACTACATTATATAAGTGTATAATTGTATATTAACTCCATCTGGGGGTATTTACATATATTTGCTGACATGTTTGCTCTCTATTTCTCTCCCTAAATATAGGTATGTATGTATATATATATATACTTACATGTAAACAAAGTTACCTAAACCTTATTTCCTTCCTTCCCTCCCTCTGTAATTGCAGAGTGCAATCAGCCATCATGTCACTCCAGCTAGTCACTAATGCGCCTGTGATTTTAAGCCTGAATTTCCTATGCCTCAGTTTCCCTGTTTTTATTATAATACAATTAAATTAGACCTGCCAGTTTCTTCATATGTATAAAGTTTTTTCCTCTATTTCTGAGAAAGAAAAGAAAATAGTAATCTATTAATCTAGTCTCTTTCAAAATGTGAACATTATAAAAAAATAAGAATTTCACTACAGGGGTTTCAGAAAATTGTCCTTGTAAGGTCAATGTATGTTGGTTGGTAATAAGAATATGAACTTGGTTCCTAGCATAGTGTTCCTCACAGGTATTCATGAGCTCTCTCATTGAATTTATGGATGGAGCCAATGGTGAAAACCTGAGTGTTACAGATCTCTTTTCTGTTTTGACTTTGCTGTTCTATGATCTTTCTTTAATATAATGTCCTACATAACCCCCACATTTACACAGTTAAGTTTCTATAGCAATGTATATTTTATGCTTTGTGACTACTCCCTGTACAGCACATTTGCACTTTTATAATCTTTTTGTTCACTTTTAATAACCTCTCTGCAGTTCTATTCTGAATTATGCCTTCAAAAATATGCTCCTATTGTGCTTTAAGGGTTTTTCTTGGCCCATTACAAAGGAATCCCATGCTTTACTATCATTTTGCTTGTGAATTTGGACCATTTTCAACTTGAATGGGATATTTTTCTGTAAAGCACAATAAAATGTTTGTATATACTTCCTATATGGGGGAAAATAGAATATGAATCTCATGAGTCTTTTCTCTTATAAATTGCAATACCATAGAACAGTTCAGCTTTTATCTGATTTGACTCTGTAAAATTTTATTTGCATATATTTCAAAGAGTACAATGTAGCAACTGCATTGATTATGTATGGGAAAGAAGTATATATGTTCTTTCTTCCTTTAAAAAATAATAACAAAATCTCTTTTATCCCTCTTTCTTTATATACAAACCTACACATACATATGCACACATAAATATATATATATATATATGCATATAGGAACACACACATATATATATATATATATATATATATATATATATATATATAGTATTTGTGAATGCAAATTCTGAGCTTCTCTCTTGCTAGAGAGAAGATTGAGGGAAGTATGTGTATCATTCCTATTATTTAACACAGTAGACACAGAGTAAGAAAAATAATTTTTTGTGACTAAATAACTAATGACTAGCTGTGATCAACTACTTAAATTTATCTTTAAAAATCAATTCCTTATAGCATTTAGCAATACTCAACCTTGTCATTTTAAACTCATTACAATAATCCATATTGTCATTTAGAATTTAATCTTAATAACACCAGTTCAATCTCCTACTAACTTCCTCATTGTATCACATTCTTAATACCAAAATCAATAATCAGCTATCTCATACTAATAAAGAATAAGGAAATATGTGAGAGTAGAAGAACAAAGTCCTTTCCTTAACACTCTTACAGTTTTGTGTAAGGAAAGGGATTGTAATGAAAAACAAGTAATCAAATTGTTCTGTCACATGGGCCAAGTGAATGGACTGGGGAGACAAGTGCTACCTATTTTTAGAGAAAAGAGGTTTGCAGCTATTGGTAAAGCTCAGTGGAAGAAGTTCAATTCTTTCTACTGATAAGGGTAGGAGATTTTTAGTGAATCTGGGAAACTTTTAGGATGTAAACATAAACCATAATCTTTGTTTGGAGAGTATTTTAAAAACAGGCTGTGGAATTGAAGTTTTATTCTCTAGGTAATGGGAAGGCATTAAGGCTTTTCAAACATGGTGGTAAAAACACAAGGCAAAGTTTTCTTTGGAAAGAAAAATGGAATTCAGTAAGTGGTAAGACCTTTAGGAAATTGTTACAATAGTTAAACATGAATATAAAGTGCATATTATAAAGAAAAAAATGATAGAGCCTTATAAATGGATGAGGGCAGTGGAGAACCAGGAACATGAATATTTTAGAAATGCCACCAAAGATTCTGAATGAAAGAACTGAGTCTGAAAAAGGAAATAATTTGAATAAAAATTTGGTTTCAATAATTTTTGATGGGTTGGACTGTCTCCCCCTAGAAGATATATTAAAGTCCTTGCACTGAAGTAACTCTGGATAGGACCTGAATTGGAAATTGGGTCTTTGTATATACATTGAAGTTAAGATGAGATCATTAGGTGGGTCTGAAACTAGTATATCCTAAAAAGAAGGGAACTTGGATGCAGAGACGGAAACATGTGGCTGCAAGCCAAGTCATATAGGAATTGGTGGCCACCAGGAGAAGCTGGGAAGCGGCCAGGAAGGATTCTTCCCTAGGAGTACCAGAAGGGGAGCCTAGCCTTGTCGAAATTTTGATTTCAGGATTCTAATATGCAAAACTCTAAAGGAATCATTCTTTTGTATGTTGTTTTCTTTTAAGTCATCACAGTTTGTGGTACTTAGTTATGGCATCCCTAAGATACATGATACTGAGCCTAAGACCATAACAGGCAATTAGAGACAATCCTGGATATTGACCAGGCATTTAGAAACAATAATGAAGTCAGGAGGTAGTTTTAAAGCTAAGTTTGAGATATGAAATAAATAGGAATTTAAGTGAAATTTGAAATCATGAAGAAGAGTTCCTAGAGGGAGGAAAGCACAGGAAAAAAAAAAAAAAAAACAGAGTTAAAATTTGGTCAGTGCTGTCCTGACAAGTGCTTAACAGAGCTCTTCAATAAAAAAATTTAAAAAGCCCTGATTTGAAGCATTTTCCAATTTCCACAGTATAAATTCTTCCCCTACAGCCAATTTTAAACTAGTGACCACATGATGTCTATCTGGGAAGATTCATAAAAATTTAGTAGTTGGCTCTTGTGAGCTTGTAAGAGCTGATTCCGGCACACCACTCTTGGGAGTTACCCATTTTTAGGGTACAAGCATAAGAAGTGGAACCATCAAGGAAGAAGGTAGACAGGTATTATGAAAAACAGAGAAATGGATTATAATGAATGAAATAATAAGGAAGAGGAAAGTTTAGGCTTTTAATCATTTATACAGAAGGTACATCTGCTATTAACAGAATAATCACTCCTTAGAAAAACTATTTATTTCTCCAAGTGTCACATTTTTCTTTAATTTTTACATTGTTAATATTAATAAAAGCACTAGTTTTACATAGGTAATATTTCTAAAATGAATACCAAGTACTGAAAAAACTTTTCACAAATTAATTCATTAGTCTTAATAAACCCAGAGTGAAGTGATTATAATAATTGTCATTTTATAGCTGAGGATACCAGAGTAAGTATAGAGAATTGATATAGCATGCACAGGTCTACCCAGTATTTGGCAGAGCCAAGACTCAAAAGAAAAGTAATCAAATGCCAGAGAAGCAGGAGTGGGAAGTAGCTGAGTGGTTTGGGCCAGCTGGAAGTGACACTGTGTTCTCACTGAATATTGTAAGAGATGAAAGCACTAAATTTACTGGTCTTATCACTTTTCAAGAGGAGCCAGATGTTCACTTTTTATTGTGAGTTCTCCACTTTTTAAATGCTGCCTGAACTATTAAACAGTGTGCTGACCAAAACCAACTATGAGAAAAGGCCACCAGAGTCTACAAGCCAATGCTCATGCCAATCAGCCTTTCTAGAGGAGTAGACAAGGTCTGAGGAATAAGAAGGGCAGACACTCTGCAGAGATTCCTAATACATAATGTGGAGCATTTCAAAATTCTAGAAGAAAACTTCAGAGAAAAATGTTTTAAACATGGGGCATATGTAAAAATACATTATTCCTCTTCTTTTTCTCTATATGGTGCCATGAACAGTTAATGGCCTTTTACCTGTTATCTGCCTTGTGGGACCAAGTTCAGTTCTGTTCAATGAGCATTTATTGCATGTTTTCTGTGCACTTACTCTAAGCCTTAAACTAGGCAGTGTCTATTGTTTGTCTAGGCAAAGGAACATTTCAGAATTTTAAGTAAAGACAAACACAGTGAGAACTATATTTAAATAGGTATGTGTGGGTCACATTGCAGAATAGAGTGAACTATAGTTAAGCTTGAAAAAGAAGACCCCGTTCTGAGGCTGTAATAATTAGGGGAAATAATTAAAAGCCCAACAGTGATAATAACAAATAGGCTCAAGATCTAAGAGATATTTTAAGCAAAATTGACATATACATTGGATGTGGAAAATAAGAGTTTAAAATCTTTCTGCTTTACTTATTTATTCCACAAATTGTTTCCACTTCAGCCTCTGGGAGGTCTATTTATTCCTGTACTTTTTGACATCCTCCATCATTGCATGTGAACATGAATTTTTAATGTTTCCTCAAGTTCTAGTAGTATAGTATATTTCATGTTCATCTTATATTCTTTCTACTTCAGCCTTAGAATCAGTCTTTTCCCCATGAATCCCTGGTTCCTTTTATTGGTGGATAATATTAGAAATCAAGATCTGAGTGTTTTTTGTTCTCATTGTTACTCAGGTGTCATTGCTTTAAGCTCTCTCTGCTAACAAAGCATGTGAATATGTGTGCATATATTAAACCTACATATATATGTGCTATATACGCACCTATATGTATATTGATATATTTGAATGTGATACATATGCATATATGTATACATTTCTACATGTAAATATATATTTATATCTGTAATTCTGTATATATACCTTGAGATAAACATGAGTTCATATCAATTCTCCAACTCTAATCCATCACCACATGGATCTCTCTAGAGTTGCTCACCTGTATCCTACCACTATTACAATGAGAAACCCGGCTCCCCACACTTTCTTAATTGTTTGATTCCAGTATACGTGCAGAGAGAAGTATTAGAATGGTTAACCTTTGACCTCATGGGGAAAATCCTTATCAACTAGAGCACAGTACTTATGTGCAATTTATGTTTTTACCCTACAGATTACTCATTTCCAAAGTTATTTAGGTCAGAACCTTTTCTGTTTACCTACATCTGTAAAGCTCTTTCATACATTTATAATTCAATTAGATTGTCTTGTCACAGCCTAATTTTTTTTTTAATGGAACTCTTCTATTCTCCCAACTGATTTGCTGAAATATCTCCACATGGTAAGGCTAACTCATTGTTCTTTAATATTCTATGGGTTTTAGAAAATGTGTAATTTTATGTTTCCACCATTAGAGGATCATTTAGAACAGTTAGCTATCTTAAAACCTTCCCTATACTTCACCTACTCAATCCTCCCAGTCCTGCCTCTTGATAACCATGGATAACGTTATTGTTGCTATAGTTTTGCCTTTTCTAGAATGTCGTATACTGGGAATCATATAATATATAAACTTGTCTGACTGGCATCTTTTATTTGGAGTATGCATTTGAGATCTCTTCATGTTTCTTTGTGGTTCATTTCCTTATACTTCTGAATAATATTTTATTGTATGGGTTCATCATAGTTTACCCATTCACCTATTGCAGGACATCTTTGCACTTTCAATTTTTAGCAATTATGAATAAAGCATTTATAAGCCTTAGTGTGCAGGTTTTAATGTAGCTATAAGGATTCAAATCAGTTAGGTAAATAGTAGAAAGACTGATGAAATGTGGCAAAACTCTGTAGAGCATTGTTAAGCAGCTTCCATTGGTCTTCCAGAGTGGCTGTTGTACTGGTTTGCATTCCTACAAGTGATAAGTAAGTGTTCTTGTTTCTTCATATCCATGTTAGCACCAATATTATTTTTTTCTTTTAAAAAAATCTATTCTGAAGTTTATAGAATTAACTTTAAATATAATAGCTATGCTAACTCAAAACAGAAAACGTATACGTAAATCTTTCTATCCCAGTTATTCAGATATATGGTTATTTTCCAAGTTGAAAATCAGCTTCAATATACTTAAATTGATATCACTTTAAATTTTATCTAAAATATGATTAAATATTATTTATGGGACCAGTAGTGTAAGAAAATACAAATTGTACTTGGCTTTCAAATGCATTTTATGATTTGTTTTTCCATGGCAAATTTACCATTAAATTACCAAAACAATATGGGAAGGAGTACAATTTTTATTTGAGTTTTTAATCCCTTATAATTAGTTCATATGATTTCTCCAATTTAAATTACTAATTTTATCTTTAACTTTCTAATTTAGCATCTATGTAATTTTAAGTTCAAGCAAAATTAAAATAGTTATTTCTACATATCAACAAACAGAATGATATGGGGTGGTGACTGAGGTGTGAGGTCACAGGAACTACTTTGGATTAGACTTCCAAGATATTACAATGTTCAAGATGTAAAGGCTGGTTAGAAAGTATTTCATATATAAATACACTACTAAAAAACTGAAACTGAACTAGATGTTAAAGAAATTAAATTCCTATTGTGCAAACGTATTCATGACTTAAGGGTTTTCTCTGTTTATGATGGATGTAATTCTTTAATACACTCTCAGTCCCATTTGATGATGGAAGTAATTTGACATTAATTCAGTATCATCATGACTATATTCTTACCATTTAGGATGGAAAAATTTAATATTTTATTGAGTATTTTATGTATATGATGTTTCTATGAGAATAAAATGATTTCTGATGCAAAAATTTTATTGTCGTTAAGTATAAAATCCAAATACAACAGAAAAATGTTATGAATATTATTTCATTGTATTTAGCTCTAGTCATTTGAAAAAGACAACTAGATTCCAAGATGACATAGTAAGATTACAATGATTTTAACTTATTCTATGTTTTTATTTGTGGGGTTTTATTTCAGCTCACTTCACTTCACTCAGCTTATTCCCTTATCTCTCCTATTATATGGCTGATCTTTCTGGGGAGGCATAATTTCAATAATGGCAGTTTGTTACTATTTGCTCTAACCACTAAGTTTTGTTTTTTAGCATGCAGAAGTCAAATAACTTAAAACATAAATGCCATACATAATGCAATAATATATAGTGAGTGAGAATCAGTAATTTGTGTGGGAACTAGTGGACCAAAAGCTGACTTCTCATTCAAGGGGAGCTACACAATTACTGGGAGTCCAATCACAAGACTTTTGACATTGTGGTCTGCTTCACCGTGACTTTTTTCTCCTTCCTATTTCCACACCAAGCTCTATAAACAGCCAGCAACTACTATAACCCTTGCTTCCAAAAATATAGAAATTTCTCAAGTGTTAAAAAACAAAATGGACCTTGATGATAAACTCTTAGTCTGCATTAGAAATTCATGAGAATTTAAAGCCACATTCCAACGTAGATAGTTTTAACAATGATCTTCCAAGTCTACAGAACTCATTACACTTTCACTGCTCATTGAAAGTTTTTTCCTGAGTGCATTCTTTCTGTAGGACTGCAGGAGCAACAATCATATGCCACTAGTTATCTGGTACTTACCATGCAGGGAAAAAATGTGAGAGATCAATATGCAAGAAAACCTTTCATGATTAATGAGTAAAAAATGTCATCTTGAATTCATTCCACACTTTTTCTGAGACATCAAACTTGCCCTATAACCCAAGAATGGATTTTGGTATCTCATGTAAAAATGTAACTATACAGGTACTAGAAGAAAACATGAATAGCTTATTTTTTAACCCAGTTGGAAGGAAAGGCTTCCTGTGTTTCAAAGTTCCAGATATAATTATAAAAAATGATTAATAACATTTTCTAAGTGAAGTTTAATTTTCACCATAACCAAAAACACCATAAACAAAGAGAAAGACAATGGAAAAACTGAATGGAAATATTAATAACACATACAACAGACAAGGAGCTAATATTTAGAAAAGAAATGTACTCTTCAAAATTTAGGGTGTGTCCTTTACAGAGTTTCCTCTGAAGGTGACATTGCAAAAAATAGTAAAATACCACAACGAGGATATTGATTTCAATACATGCAAAGGCATTCATTCAGATTTCACCAGTTTTATTTGTACTTATTTGTGTCATTCTTTTTAAAGTGGGTCACTATTGAAAAATTAAATTTTTGAATGCATCTTACCTATAGAAAGTAAAATAATGATGCAAATATTGCTAGGCTCTCATAAAGGTTAAATGAGAAATCATGTAGCATGCTAACCATAGATCCTTGGCACCCAGTGATGATATACCTCACTGAGTGTTCCATACATCACTGAGACTCAATTCTTATTATTTGCCTCCAAGTCTTACCCCTAACTTCTCATTTCATCAAACTCTGTCCAATTCCTCATCCTCCCCCAAAAGCTCACATATCTTCTATGGTAACTAATATGCCCCAATGGTTCCTTCTTATCTGGAATCCCTAGAAATAAACCAGGACTGGTAAACAGAAGGCAGGAGAGATGGTTCCTCATTCTGCTGAAGTTGTAGCAGGGAAAGATGCTTTCCTCTCATTTCTAATTTTGAAATTCTATAGAATTTCAGAAGAAATGCTTTACTATATGGAAGTTATATCACATGATACCATGCTATCTTAATGACAATAAATTCACATGTGGGCTAAATAAAGTAGATGGTGTTTTTTTCCAGAGAATCATTTTTTTAATATTTATTTTTTGGTTAGAAACAATACCTTTATTTTGTTTATTTAGTTTTATGTGGTGTTGAGGATCGAACCCAGGGCCTTGCGCATGCTAGGCGAGCGCTCTACTGCTGAGCCACAACCTCAGCCCAAAGAATCATTTATTTTAACAACAAATGTTAATTTAGTACTCACTGTGTACTCATTGTTATATCAAAACTGAACCAGAACTATGTAGATACTGTTGTGAGACAATGCAGTTATACAGACACTGTCCGTTGATATTTATTGTTATACAAAGAGTAAAATGATTGATTCGAGATTGCTTCTTTGGAGAAAAATAAGCAGATGATTTGTAACAGCTATAATAAAGTAAGTAAAAGGAGTCTCTATTAATGTTAATGAAGCTTCCATCTTAGTTTTTATTAGGAATGGTGTTGTGGAGATTAAACAACTGATTGCAATTTTTGGAGTATAATCTTATTGAGAAATTTGGAAAATTCTTGCTTTAAAGGAAATGTAATAGACTGGTTTGGGTAAGAAAGGAAAAAAAAAGACTTGTGATATGAAATTAAGGGGAAGGTAGGAAAAATAAAAAATATTTCTTAAAAGAAAACTAGAAAAAGAATAGGACCTAGGACTGTTCCAGAACAATGAGAGGCTACCAAATCAAAGCCCTCAAGAACAGCATAAGGCCAAAGTCTAAAGCCACTTTTCAATACCCAAACTATAATCTAAGAGTGGGGTTGTGTGGTAGGGGGTTTAGGAGACAATGACTAGTTCAAGAAAGTTACTTGACATGAATTTTATTTGAAAAATAAAAGGGAGGGAGGCTGGGGTTGTGGCTCAGAGGTAGAGTGCTCACCTACTATGTGTGAGGCACCATGGTGTTTGATCCTCAGCACCACATAAAAATAAAAATAAAAGATATTGTGTCCACGTATAACTAAAAAATAAATATTAAAAAAGGAAAAATAAAGAAAAATATTTACATTGACAAATTGGTGTAAGTTAAAGCTAAAGAAAAAAAATAAGGAACAAAATTCCCTAATCAACCCCAAGCAAAATGAATTAATTTAGTCTAAGGAATGAACAAAAAGCATCACTGAAGTTTTACAAAAGATTCCTGACCCTGAGAAAATTAAAGGATGATTCAAAGGGAGCAACTCATGAGACTGGAGGAATTTAGGGTAGAGTTTTCCGGAAGAATAAAAAAGCTAAAACCAAGATTGGTGAATGTTCATGGACCAAAGGGGAATATTTCAACCTAGACAAAATAATCTATAAAGTTGTGTCTCACTCATTCGTGCATTTAAAGCTCAGGTCTTTTTATATATAATAAATTGTGCCTAACAATGAGCAGGTTTGTACATTTTATAAGGAAAACATTATTCCCATTCTTAATTCTTATATTATTGACGAACAACTTCTTATCTTTGTAAGTGTTTTATAGTCATTCTGTAATCGAAACTCACAAAATTTATTCTAGGAGACATTTTGGTGTATACACAGTCCTTTAAACTGTAGTGGAAAGTAGAGGAGAACCTTATCTCTGTGAGTTGCACTGCAGTGGGCTGACTAGAACAACGTGAAGAAAGAAGTGAGGAAGAAAAGCAGAGAGGCACAGAGCGATCTGCAGTTGGAAAAATCGCTTTGGTGTCACCTGTGGGTGAAGGCACTGCATGGTGTATGTTAAATATAATGCAGCGAGGATATGATGATAATCTATAATAGCTATTTTAAAATACCTTTGAAAGCAAACTGAATTGGCAACTTCAGTTGTTAAGCCACGATGGATAAGTTGGGGGGCCAACCCGTGCTGTGCTCTAGTTTAGCTCAGTGCTTGCTGTTGGTCAGAAAAATTATTCATCAGTCTCTGAAAGCCACATAAGGGCTTTGGTATTTAAAACCTCATAGAATGGCAGACTGTTCATCTGGAATGATATAAACTGGAACAAAAGGCAGCCACTCTTCCTGGCTGCCTTGGTGCTGGCTCATTGGATTCCACGGTTCAGTGACTCATATTTGAACAGTACGAAACTTTATCACAAAGAGTTTTATTCTGCTTTAAACCTGCAGATGAAAAGTAATTTAGTTCATATGCTGCAGTGATGCAAATCGAAACCCATAACATTTTTATTAATTGCTGAAAGCAGACAGGGTTTCATCAGTACAAAAATACTAGCACAGAGCTATAGAAATACAAAATACAAGAAGACTAGGATTGGAGAGATGCTCACTATTTTGGAAGAAAAGGATCTTCCTATACATTTTATAAAAGTCATTTTGCTGATGCAAAAAATCAGCAAGAGGAGTTTAAATTTTTTAAAAAACTCTTCGGTATGAACTAAAGCTTTTTAATTCAAATCTTGACATTAAGTGCCTGTTAACTTATTTCTCACTTATAGTGAAGACTGACTTTAGTCCTGTTCAGCCAATATCCCTACTCTCTGTCATTCTTGACACAATTTCATTTTGGTCCCTAAGGTCTTCTCTTACAATAAGCAAGTTCCTTCACAAATAGCTAAGGTCTACTCTGTAGAAAACAAACAGTGCCTAGCACAGAACCGAGGACAAAAGAGTAAAATAATCATAAAATAACTAAAATGTCAACCCTGACTTCTACTGCTCAAAAGAAGGGAAATAGATAAAAACAAAAATCTTTGCAGTCTAGCAGTGAGTCAAATATTATATATGTAATATCCACTCCCCAAATGAGCATAACGAGAGTGCTTATGGTTTGCTATCAATTCTGTGATGACAACAGTAACATTCAGCACCACAATGGTAACTGTCACTGTGTGGCTCGAGAACTTCAAGTTATATTTGTCAAATTATACACATCTAGAGGTGACAAATTGTTAGGTGTTTCTGTGCAGTCCAAATTTATATATTGAGATAAAAAGTGCAAGTTTTACAGGAGACATTCTATTCTGTAGGTTATCTGTGCTATTGGCTGGTATTTTCTTTCTCATTTTGAGGTACTTTTGCATTACATCTGTCCAATATGCATATCATACATCATTAAAAGAATCATCTGAGAAAATTGTTAAGTATTGTTTGGGTCCAATTCACAGGGATTTTGACTCAGGTATCTGGATGTTTACAATGTGGTTATGAAGGGATTCAAATGCACTATATTTGGAAATCATAGTTTCAAGAACTGTCTAAAATAGTAGGTCTAAAATGAGCTGCTACTTCACTCTTATCATAATGACTACTATATATAAAAAGGAAACAAAAATAACAAGTGTTGGCAAAGATGTAGGAAAATGGGTACCTTTGTGCAATATTGGTGAGAAGGTCAAACAAAACAACTATGGGAAACAGTATAGTTATTCCTTTAAAAATAAAAATTAGAAATTACATGTCATCCAGCAATTCCAGTTTTGAGCATATTCCCAGAAGAATTGAAAGAAGGATCTCAAAGTATATTTGTAAAACAATGTTTGTATCAGCATTAATCACACAGAAAAAAAGTGGAAGCAACTTTAGTGTCCATCAACAGATGAGTGGTTAAAGAAAGTGTGTGGCCTTTGCATACAGTGGAATTTTTATGGTTTAGATGTGGTGTCCCCCAAAAGCTCACATGTGAGACAATGCAAGAAGGTTTGTAGGAGAAATGATTGGGTTATAGCTTTACCTCAATCAGTTAATTAATCACTGATGGGATTAACTGAATATAACTGGAGGCAGGTGGGGTGTGGCTGGAGGAAGTGGTTTATTGGGGTTGTATATATTGCATGTGAGGAGTAGAGTTTCTCTCTCTGATTCCTGATCATCATATTAACTGCTTCCTTCTGCCACACTCATCTGCCATGATGGAGTTGGCTATATATAGACTGAGACCTCTGAAACTGTTAGCCCTTAAAGAACTTTTTCTCCTCTACAATTATTCTAGTCAGGTTCTTTAGTCAGAGCAGTGAAAAAGCTGAGTAAAACAGGAATATTATTTAGCCTTAAAAATGAAGGAGATTCTGACATATTATATAGCTTGGATGAAACTTGGGAACATTATATTAAGGAAATAAGCCATTCACAAAAAGACAAGTACTGTATGGTACCATTTATATGAGGCACCTAGAGTAGCTCAGATTCATACAAGCGGAGTGGGGGTTTCCAGGATTGTATGGAGGTGGGGGAATGGAGATTTGTAGTTTAATAGATACAGAGATGTGTTCTTACCAGTAAAAATAGTTCTGAGAGTGGTTTCATAACAATGTGAACATACTAAAGGACATTGAACTGTACTCTTAGAAATAGTTAAGATGGTGTTATATGTATTTTGCTACAAACAAGCAAAAAAAAAACACAAAAAATCTAGACAGAGATGTGAACATTTACCACTTCTATTCAACATAGTCCTTGAATCTTTAGCCAGGGCAATTAGGCAAAATAAAGAAATTAAAGGGATATGAGTAGGAAAAGAAGAGCGGAAGCTATCTGTTTTTAAACAACAGGATTCTATGTTTAGATGACCTCAAAAAACTCCACCAGATAACTTCTAGAACTCATAATGAATTAGACAAAATAGCATGATACAAAATTAACACACGTAAATCAACTGCATTCCTCCAATGACCAGTCAGCTGAAAGAGAAATTAGGAACACCATTCTAATTCATATTACCCTAAAAAAAGGTGAGAATCAATCTAACTAAAGAGATGAAAGACCTTTTCAATGAAAACTACAGAATACTAAAGAAAGAATTTGAGGAAGTCCTTAGAAAATGAAAAGACTTCCCAGGTTCTTGGATGGGCAAAATTAATATTGTCAAAATGGCCATACTACCAAAAGTGCTATACAGATTCAATGCAATTCCCATTAAAATTCCAATGATGTTCTTCAAGGAAATAGAAAAAGCAGTCATGAAATTCATTTGGAAAAATAAGAAACCCAGAAGAGCCAAAATAATCCTTAGAAAGAAAAGAAAGCTAGAGGCATCAAATACCAGATATAAACTATATTACCAAGCTATAGTAAGAAAAATATAATGGTATAAGTTCCAAAACAGACAAGAAAACCAATGCAACAGAATAGAAGACACAGAAAACCTCCCCCCCAAAATATAGTTATCTCATACTAGACAAAAGCACCAAAACATACAGTTGAGAAAATATATCCTCTTAACAAACGGAGTTGGAAAAACTGGAAATCCACATGTAACAGAATGAAATTTAACCCTCTCCTCACCTTACACAAAACTCAACTCAAAGTGGATCATGGACCTGGGCATTAGAGCAGAGACCCTGTGCCTATTAGAAGAAAATGGGTCCAACTCTTCATCATGTTGGCCTAGGAACTGAATTCCTCAACAAGACTTCTAAAGCATAAGAAATAAAATCAAGAATCAATAAATGGGGGTGGTATCAACTAAAAAGCTTCTTCATAGTAAAGGAAACAATCGAGAGCATGAAGAGAGAGACTGCAGAATGGGAGAAAATATTTGCCACCTGCACCTTAGATAGAGCGTAAATCTACAGGATATATAAAGAACTGAAGAATAAAAAATGAAAAAAAAAAAAAAAAACTTAACACCCCCCCCCAAAAAAAAGAGAGAGAAAAGAATATAATAATAAAAAACAAACCAAACAAACCCCAAGTAACCCAATCAATAAATGGGCAAAGGAACTGAATAGGCACTTCACAGGAGAAATACAAATGGCCAATTAGTATATGAAAAAAAAATTCATCATCTCTAGCAATTAAAGAAATGTAAATTAAAACTGCACTGAGAGTCCATCTCACCCTGTCCGAATGGCAATTATCAAGAATAACTAACATTAATAAATGTTGTTGAGGATGTGTGGACAAAGGTATACTTATACATTTCTGGTAGGATTTCAAATTGGTGCAATAACTCTGGAAAGCAATATGGAGATGCCTCTAAAAACTAGGAATGAAACCACCATATGACCCAGCTACCTCACTCCTCAGTATACATCCAAAGGATTTAAAATCAGCATATTGCAGAGACACAGCCACACCAATATTAATAGCAGCTCAATTTACAATCACTAATCTATGGAACCAACCTAAGAGCCCTCAAAAGATGAATAAATAAAGAAAATGTGGTATATATACACAATGGAGTGTTACTCAGCTATTAAAAAAAGAATGACTTTATGACATTTGACAGCAAATGGATGGATCTGTAGACTCTGATGGTAAGTGAAATAAGCCAGTCCCCCAAATCCAAAGGTCAACTGTTCTCCCTGATATGTGGAAGCTAAACCACAATAAGGGAGGCAGTGACAGGAAGAATAGAAGTTCAGTAGATTAAACAATGAAGAATGAAGAGGGGTGGGTAGGAAAGGAAAGACAGTGAGATGACTCTAATTCTGATATAATTTTCCTATGTACATATATAAAAGCATCACAGTGAATCCTAGCATCATGCACATCCATAAGAATGAGATCCTAATCAGAATAAGATATATTCCATGATTGTATATCAAAATGGATTCTAATATCATGTATAACTAAAAATATTTTTTTAAAGAAAAAACAGCTGCTATTTCCAATGCCTTTGATGACATCCAAGGTTATGTTCTCTCAAAGATGTTGACTGAGAAGAAAAGGCAGTGGAGGGACGCAACTTGAAGAACAAAGATGAAAATTGTGTTCTTTTAGGAAACTTGAAAAAAGACTGTAAACTGAAGGCAAGGACTTGATGGAAAGAAATGATTGATGATAATGTGAGGCATTTAAATATAATATAAAATATGAAATATAGTTACGATTTACAATTTAAATATGGTATACAGTAGACTTTTAATATCCTTAATCCTTCAATGTACACTTTACATCAGAAAGAAGATGAAATGAAATGTCTGAGGGACACTAGATGACCATATTTCTAAGACAACCAATAACAGTGGGTAGGTTATCAGGGTCCGATGTCCTTCTTACTTATCTGATGAGATCCATGCAAGGATTGGAATACTGAATACTTTCTTAGAAGTTATAGAAGTGCCAAATGTAGAAGGAGGCTCATCCCTTTGTTCTTTTACTGCAGACTCCTATTTAACAAATGAGGAAAGGACATTGATTCTATTACTGAAATGGCAACTAGTATTTCAAAACATAATAATTGTGGCAATCCCTCTATGCTGCTGGGGATAGAGAATATGAATTCCAATATTGGGACCTAGATTTAGTTATATCTCTTTCAGAGCTTAGAAAGATTTTCTTATGGAAACTTAGAGATCCTGCCATTCTTTTCTTCAAATGAAACAATCCAGCCCCTGGGGCTTCTTGGAGCTTTGCAAAGGTGAGATCCTACAGTGCTCAGGTCCATCTCCACCCCTCAATGTAGGAGGAAAACATTCATTTTGTAATCTGAATGTCTGGACTATTTTAGATAGAGAAAATCTAAGAGGGCTCCGTGCCTAGAGCACTATTGGAACTTTGAAAGATACATGCTATTTTAAGGTGGCACATATTTCCACTAAAGATTTCAGAACATGCTTGACACAGAGCTGAGCAATATTTGAAAGGTAGCAATTCAGATATTTCAAGATTCTAAGTAAGCTTATTTTGGCATGTATTCGAATCATTTAAACTAGGCAAGTATTTTTTTTCTCATTGCAATTTACTCCACTTAATTTTCCATAGCTTAAAATTAATTGATCTAATCCCCATACTTACAGGCAAATAAAACAACGAGCATCTAGCTTGTCAATTGTCAGTTGAGGTGAGACGTCCCCAATGAGTCCAGTGAATCAAAAAGAGGACTGAAATTTCCTGACAGCTATGTTGGTCTCTGCAAAAAAAGTCTAAACTCTCCTCCCATTTATTACTAGAGAATAATCTGACATATGGTCCTTGTGCTGCTTAATTACACATTTCTTTTCCACTCCAGTTAACATATTTCACTTATTTGTCATTTCTAATTTATTAGCTAAAATTATGCCATTTTCTTCCCTTCAGTTTGACTGATAGCATGAATCTTGATTGCTAGGGGAAAAAAATGATTCAGTCCTTTAAAGAAAGAATGAGGATCTAATCAAGAAAAAATCTTGCTAGAATCTGACATTCTCTTTAGGGGATGATTGGCTGCCCACAAATGGGAGCATGTGTAGGGAAACTTCCCTAAGTCTCTGCTATTTGATTAACATGTAAAAGCTAAGATCAACTGACAAATTCAATTATACATTCAAATTATATTTCTAAATTGGCTTAATTTTTTAAAGTGATGAATGAACCTTAGGGGAAAAATTTCATTACAAAACGAACAAGCAGAAATAAGTCGCACCGTCAGTACTATGCCCATGCATAGTACTTCCCTGTTTCCCTTGATTAACAGAATTGGTTTAATGAATAGAAATATCTGGTTTATAGGTTAACCAGCATGTTTATTTTCTAGGAAAAGAAAGCTTTTTAAGAAACAGAAGAGAAAAAGAAAGTGATGATGTCTTTGGGAAAGAAATAAAACTCCTCTGAGACTCATTCTATGCTGCCAATGAATTCCATAAATAGAGAAAACTGTCTATCTACAGACTGTTTCTAAAGGTACCGAATTTGCTAATGACTGCCTGGTAGGAGCAATTCAGGAAGAAGCCATTGCTGATTGCAAAAGACATTCTGAGTTAGATTCTTACACAGTCACAGAGTGATAAGTAATATGTTGCTAAACATTTGCCCCCTCTGGAGACTTAATGTACCATAGTTAGGAAAAAAGGGAGAGACAGAGAGAAAGAGAGAGAAACATTTCCCATACATTCACCTAGTAAAGTCTGAACCATTATCAACACTTGAGTGTCAATTTTATGGAGTAGTTTGAAAACACGACTGTTACACAAAAATTGATTTTAACACAAAATGGAGATCAGCAATTTTTCTAAGAATGTCATTGAAAAAACTAGCCTATTTGACTAATGATAGATGATAAAACACACCACCATTTCTCCTTTATTTTTTCTAGATAGATATGTTACCATACACAAAAATTTCAATAAAATTACATTTGAACTCATAAGTATTATTTAAATCTTCTTTACTTATCAGTAGCTTTCATTTGTCAAAAATGGCATGTTAAATTGAATTTTTACTCTTAACAAATATTATGGATTGAAGTTTATTACTTTTTATGACTCAAATTTTACCTGTATTGTTTAGTTTATTGAGACTGGCTCAGAGAAGGTCTATTTTCAGCCATCCCTAAGGTATTGTGAAGACAGACACAGGGGAGAAGACCTGAAGTTTTTTGAGTTTCTTGTATAAACATCATCTTTGAACATTAGGTTTGCATGAATATTTTGCAAATTAGAAAACAGATCCCAGAGAAGTTAAACATGTGAAAAATCTCACAGCAAGTATGGTGATGTTAGGGTTTTGTGTTAGACCGTGTGGTTGCAAAGTTTGTGGAATTTCCTTGTAAGAAATTCTTTGGGGAATGGTATTCTTAGAAATATCAAAAGACAATGAGCAAAATGTTGCACCTAGATGTTCATAGATGAAATATTTGTAATAGCCAAAAAGTGGGAATCACCCATTTGTCCATCAACTGGTGAAGGGCTAAACAAAGTGTGGCTTATACAATGGAATCTATACTTCAATAAAGAGAAGAAGGGGGGATATCATACTAATGAATGCTATAAATGAAGGAATCTCAAAAGTATTATGCTAAGAAAATTAGCTAGTCACAAAAGACCATGTATTATATAATTACACTTGTATGAGATGTCCAGAATAAGAAAATCTGTAGAGATAGAAAGTAGATTTGCAGTTTTTAGGGATTGAGGGGAAGGAGTGATTAGGAGTGACTATAATAGGTATGAGGCTTCTTTCAGGGGTGGTAAAATATTCTAAACTCAGATTGTTTTGAAGGTTGAACAAATGTGATCATATTACAAGTAATGAATTGTATCCTTTTAAATGGATGGATTTTATACTATGTGAAATATTTCTTAACTAGATATTTTCAGAAGACAATGTGAAATGGGTCAGCCATTATTAAATGCCACAGTGATTCTGTTTTTTCTTCCTTTTACTATATTAAGTAAATAATCCCTCAGATACAAAATCATGTAATTCAGAGATCATTTGTGAATATGCCTGGGAATCACATCTCTTCCAGAATTCTCAAAAAGGAGCATCTCTGCTCAATTGCCTTTTCTCTCATGATTCTCATTTGTATCCAGGAGAACAGGCAGAATGTCCCACTAGTGAATAGATCAGGAATGCATGAAACCCTCAAGCTTATGATTCCCTTCAACATGCAAGTTCATTAACTAGTCCTTTATTGGTGGAATTCTTATCATAGTAGTGAGAGAGATTTAATGTTTAATATAATGTGGCTGAACTAGGGTTCTTCCTTTGAAAGTAGTTACCAAGGAAGGGTTTATACATACTCTAAGAATAGGTCTATTTATTTAAGTGCATACTATTATTTTTATTATCACAACTATTGTTATTGTCATCCTGGAATTATTTTTAAAAGTTTTAACACTTTCTCTTGAATAGTGGTAAAGTTCTTTGAGCCTGAATACTATTTCTGAGTTATGCCAAAAGTTATATGAACTCAAAGCAAATGAACATGACCGATAATCACATTGAGTTAAGCCAATGGAGTTCAAAGATTGATATCTATCTGGCTTCTCCCAAAGACAAATTTCAAATTATTTTGAGTAAAAGCTGTGCAATGCATTTGATATTTTACCTATTTTTATTGTCTTAGTCCCTGGGAAAATGTATTAGTATAAAAAGTGGTATCAATGAAGGGAAGAGTGAGTAACATTTTCCAGCATTACAATTTATAAAAGAACTCCCCAAAAGTTACCTCAAAAATGAGAACTTTATATGTTCTTTTTTAAATCCCATTTTAAATGAACATGAGGCTCACTTGTACAAATAATGAGAAAGTGGTAGAATGGGGCTCAAAGCTGGAGGTGTGCACAATAGGTCCAGACCTTTTGTTTCTACTTGGGATAGGGTCTGATCCAATACTCAATACAACACTTGCTGAGAAATACTACTTTTATATGATGAGACTCATCATTCATTCATTCATTCAACAAATACTTTTTGAAGGACCGTTATATGCCAGACACTGTTTTAGATATTGGGAATTCAGTAGAGAACAATAACACAACAGTCTCTGCCCTCAGGAAGTTGTTTCCCAGCAAGGAATACAACCACCAAAGATGCAAATTAGTGAAATGTATCACTATCAAATAGTGTTGAGGGCTAGGAAGAAAAACAGAGCAAGAGGAGAGAGAAAGCCTTGTGGGATATTTCAAGTGGGATCATGGGGGTTCTAGACAGAGGTACGAGCAGATGCTGAGCTGAAGACAGGAGCATCCTTGGCCTGTTCTAGAAGTAAAAAGAGGGAAGAAGGGTTAGAAGATGACAGGGATTCAGACAGTACAATGAATGTGTCTTAACTCTGTGACACGGGGAGCCATCATAGACCTTAAAGGAGAGAAAAGCATCACAGTGGTGGGGCTCAGTGACACATGCCTGTAATCCCAGGGACACAGAAGCCTGAAGCAGGTGGTCAAGGCCAGCCTGAGTAACTTAATGAGACTCTGTCTCAAAACACCCTGGAATCAATCCCTAGTTCAAAAAACAGAGACAAAAACAAATAAACAAAAAATCACTGTGGCACTGAGTTTAGCTGACACAGAACAAGGACATCTTTCCTAATTATCTCCTCTGTGATCTCAACTGATATTCTCAGACTCCAGCCATTCTTTGTGCTCCCTCATGTTACATCTTGGACACAGATCTCTCCCACGTTTCTTATAAATGTCTCAGATTCCCTGAGTGCTGCTGTAGAACATATATTAAAGATTGTACAGGCACCTAAAGAGCCCAAGGAGGAACTACCCTGTAATTCCTACCTCAGGATACAGCAGAACATGGGTGGAACTCAGAGAAATATCCATCAACTAAAACTTATGTCCTGACCCTGGAACTCTGATCACAAAGCAAGATGCAATCTTCTTAATTATATAGGTCTCCAGATTCTTTTAGCATTTATATAATCTCTTTGTTTTAACAAGTACCATTTGTTGTCAGTAGACCTTGAATCCCTGGTTTTAGAGTCAACTGCCGTGAAAAGAAGGAACAAAAAGCACCTGATAGAACTGTATAGAAAAGTATCAAGGAATAGGTTTAAAAAAGAAGAAAAGGAAAGAATTTTAAACTTTGCCTTATTCTGGGGGAGAAACGTGCAGTGCAATGGTTTTAGGGCACACCTCCTCCAACACTTCAATACATGGTACTAGGATATTAGTTTGAGTCAGAATCTAGATGCTGTATTGTTCCTTTGGTTTGTATATGTTGTGGGGGAAAAGCAGAGAAATAAAAGCAAAATAAAGAAAGGTGGGGGAAACTGGGTGGTAGCTTGTGAAGTTTGGCAGAAGCAGCGAAGGTGAAGGAACTGATAGGTGGGCTGTGGTCTGTAGCAGCCACTGGGAATGCACATCACAGCCTCCTACTCAACCCGTGCACCTCAATGGCTCTTACCTGGGGATGTTGCTGGCTGCTCTGAATGGGACTGGCTTATTGTGTCAATAGCTTGGTTTCTTCACAAGGGGCAGAGTCAGGCCAGCCTCTTCTTGGAATTTTCTAGATCTACCTACAAAGTGATGGACGGGGTGAGGTAGGGTGCTGTGCTCATTGCAATAGGAGGTGATCAGAGCTAGACATTGACCTTCCTACCTTGGTAGCACAAGGAAAGCAAGAAGAAGGAGAGACGGAAATAGTAGACAGAGTGAAAGTGGGAAGCTAGGTACTTGGGTAGCCCTTTCAACTTCATCTTCCACTCCATGGTCAAACATCAAGTTTGGGTTGGCAGGCCATGATACATCCCACCCCATGTCATGCCCCATTTTGTTCTGGAGTGTGGAGAGAGGTTCTACAGATGCAAATTAGGGAAGTAGTAAGTGAAATATGGCTAGAAGAGAAAATGGAAAGTCTGTCTTCTAGAGGGCTCTGGGGATGAAGTGCCAAAAGGTTAATGGAATGAAATTCACCTTTTTTAAAATCAGGTTCAGGGAGTAGATGGCACTTACAGGGTCAAATTCTAATGACTTTGGTTGCCTGATACTCAGCACTCTCTGAATAATTCCATCTTCTCCTGATTCCTGGGACAGCCGGCAATAGTCCTGTGACATGAATGAATGTGCTTGCCATCACTGGGCTCTGGGTCCTCCAATTTAAATAAGGAGCCTCCCATTACTCAGTCAGGCATACCTGTGTCCTGCTTCAGAGCCCACGATTCTTGGAAATAGCCTGTCAGGTCCCATCTGCTTCATGAAGCTGCCAGTCTCCTGAGAGCAGGACCTCCACACTGATCTCCTGTCAGATGCTGGAAACCCAGAAGGGAATAACCCTTCCAATCTGCCCAAAATTGCTTTTGTGATATCAAGGGCTGCCTCAGGGAACCACGATCTCCTATACTCAGATGAAAATTAGATTTGTAAGTACACCACTTTCTTCTCTCGGCAGCTTGCAAAACTTCTCTCACCTTCATTTATTGGGAGAGCTGAAAGGGCTTTAAATTTATAGGCATTAATAAGCAGGATTCTGCCTAACACAAATATTGTTTTCCTATATCAGGCAGGTGTGGAGAAAGCCCAAGAACAGACAAAAGGCTTTTCACCAGTGAAAAATGAAAGCTAAACTTCCATGTCAGCTCCAAACACGACGTGGATTATAGCAGGTGCAATTAATTGCCATTACATTTATTGGAACCTTGAAAACAATTAGCAAGTGTCCTAGTTGATATGACAGATTCATTAATCATTGAATATATTCCTGCAAATTGATTTATCAATCAAATAGCTTCCTTTGGTTGAACAACTCATGGCTGTGCTTATGGCTCTACTCCAAAAACTTGTCTGTTTGAAGAGGAACCTAAGAGGTTTTTGCCTAATTCAGACCCCTCAGTTTTAGTATTTGAATAGATTGCATCTTCCCCTCTTGAAGTGAGAGAAGAGGAGGGCTTCGCAAAGAAGAAGTTTACAAGGCTGGGAACAACATGTTAGGGTCAGGTATACATTCCACAGGGAGAGAAATTACATCGACAGAAAGGACACGCTCAGGAAAATGTCTTCCAGACAAGCAGCTGGGTCTCAGGAACAGCTAGACCTTGTCCAAGCCAATTTGAAAGTTGCTGGGTGAGCAAATAAGCTGTTGGAGATAAAGACCACTCAAGGTTGCTTAACTATTTCCCCTACAGGATCTCATCAATGACCAAAAAGACATTATCTCCTTGAATTCTTATATTGATAGAGTGCTTTCCTGTTATATTTTGAATTGCTTGTGCTTACTGAAATTATTTCTTATTCAGAGTAAAATTTTGCCTGTGTCTTTTATCCTCCCCCTCCTGGAACTACACAGAGCAAACCTTTCACCTCTTCCTGGGATAGCATTTCTAATATTTGAAGACAGTCTTCCTGGCCTCCTGAGCTTACTGTACACAAAGCTCTGACTTTTGTTTTATTATTTAATTTTTAAAAAAATTGTTCTAATTAGTTATACATGGCAGTAGAATGTATTTTTATGTATCATACATAAAGGGAGTATAATGTCTCATTTTTCTGGTTGTACATGATATAGACTTACACAGGTCATGTATTCTCATATGCACATAGGGTAATAATGTCCAATTCATTCCACTATCATTCCTACCTCCATACCCCCTCCCCTGCCTTCACTACCCTCTGCCTAATACAAAGTAACTCTATTCTTCCTTAGATCCTGAACCCAGCCTTACTGTGAATTCGTATCCACATATCAGAGAAAACATTTGGCTTTGGTTCTTTGGGATTAAAAGCACTGACTTGCATGCTCAAGAGGTCCACAAGCTCTTTCCTGTCCCCATTTGTGGGATGTGTTTCCATTTCCTATTGCTTCACCATTGGAAGTAACCACAATGCTCCAAAACATGAAGGAAGGAGCTGCAACTTCCTCTGTTGTTTGGAAGTATTAAATCTTTGAATGCAATGTTTCTGTTTATTTGAAAGCTTCAGTTTCTTGTAGACTCATGATAGGATTTCTGCCAACTAAAAATAGTTGAGTCTTTTTCTTGTGATCTCTATTAATTAGTACTATCTTTGGAACTATTCTTACAGGCTTTCTTAGGAAGGAATCAAGTACACTGCCTGTTTATTATGGTGGCTAAAAGAAAGCATTTCCTGGATTTGAATGGTTGCACCTCTTTTTGATATCTATGACAAGATACAAGGAATTAAATCTTGCCAAGTCTCAATTTTCTCATCTGCATGGCAAGGATCATAATAACACCCATATCGTTAAGATTGCTGTGAAGAATGAGTTCTATAAATTATTTTTTCATAGTGCTTGATACTTAGGAAACACTCAAAAAATTTACGCTGTTAGTATTTTAAATGTTCATTCTTTCATTCAACACATTGTTTTTTATCCATCTATTTCTATTTCTTTATATAAGGTAAAGATGAATATGTCAACTATAACTCAGATCTCCAAAAACCACTATAATTTATGATCTAAATCTTTTTTTTCTCTGTGTATTATGAAATCTGATATTTCTCATATAGGTACTGCAGTGTTATTCTGCTTAAAATGTAGAAATTCTTAAAATCAGGTGAGAAAAAATAAAAAAGGCCTTTAAATTCTATTTTACGTCTACTTTATTATTTTTGTTTAGCTGGGCACTCATTATGTACCAGGTAAACAGGGTTAAATGAAGACCTGGTGCCACATGATTATACCCATATTCTAAGCATTTTGCCACTCTCTGACCATTTATTTGTAGGGAGATGTTTTCCCCAGTCTTTCTTGTTTCTAGCTATCTGAGTCTGGATTCTTCCAAACTTGTCAGTTTATTCTGACAACTTCTACATTGTTCTGTAGATTTTCCAGATTTTCGGATAACTTTACCTAGATTCTTTGCAATTCACTCTTTTGTCTTAGAAAATCCAATGGAGAAAGGAAATTATCTTGGCTACCATTGACTCAGTTTCCAGCCAGAATGGAATTTTGCTTATTGTCATTCAAGTTATAACAACAGTGGTTAGAGTATAAGCCTTGGACTCAGACAGCCTTAGATTTGAAATAGAACTTTCCCACTTATTAGGGGTGACCTTGACTAAGGATCTGCCCAAGCCTCATGTCTTTATCTGTAAAGTAAGGGTACCAATGTTACCTAGACGTTATAGGCTTGCAATGGTGATGAAGTGAAATAAAGCATTTTAAGAAGTTTAGACAATTCTTGGGCAGAGTTAATATTAGCTGTAATTCAATTCAATGAAAGCATATTGGTATCCCCTTAGGGACGGGGGTAATGAAACCACACCAGTGGACAAAACATGATTCCTGCTTTCTGGAGCTCACGGGCCAGTGACCCCACTGTCACCATCACCATCTTCCTCCTCCTCCTCCTCCTCATGGCTGCCACAGTCCTCACTGCCTCCTCTGTCATCGCCATCATCAATCTCTCTAAAGGCACCATGCTGCCAAGAGTATGAAAGGGGGGATCTGTGGGTTGGTCTCTCAGTTTAGTGTCTGCATTCTATGTTTGCCTCTGCTGCCTCATAGCTTTTAATACTATTTCTTGGACTTTTTTCTCTGTTTTATACATAGTATATGTTTACTTCCATCAAAACTTTTTTAGCCCTTACTATTTTGAGCCTTAATGATTGCCATATCCATTAGGTATTTAAAATTCTGGGCTTAATAGTATGTCTTATGATTTTACTGTGATGCTATAAAAAGCATATTTGTCTTCTTTCCCTTCAGACATCTTCCTTTTATAGTCTTTTAAAATCAGGACACAATTTTCCTGTTTCTAATCTCCCCATGCCTGCATTTTCATAGTCTCCCAAATGTTACTGAGAGTATCTCGGCCATCTAACTCACAAACTTTTTCAATAACCCCAGATGCAACTTTTATGAAGCAAGAGAGTTTAATTTACATAGAGTTGCTAGATATGCTTCTCCACTGAGGGTTTACTTTTTTATTATCATTGTCCTCTCTTCCCACATCAGTCCATGACAAAGAAGATAACAACAAAGCAGCTGGGGTTTTCTGCATTTTTCTGAGTCATCTGATACCATTTTGTCAACTATTTCAACAGCAGATTATTCCTCTCTTATCTGTGGCTTGTTCTGAACATACAAAAGCATTATTATTATTTTTATTATATATTTATTATCCTAAAAGTCATAGGGCTTAAGTTGCTCTAGTTAATAGAACTGAAGGATTTCCAATCTTTAATATGTGTTACTTCTCAAGGAGTGTTCACAGAAAACTCTGTGCATTTATCTACTTACTCAACTCTTTCTAGTATTTTTTATCAAATTTCTCTATGTGTGATCATGATTTTGTTCCAGGGAAGCATATAGCTTCTTTCTAACCTTCTCCCTCTGAAGAGCTTTCAGCCACCGGATCCTATCAGTCTTTTAGTGGAAACTTTTCAAAGAGTAGCAGATATATTTGTAACTAAGTGGGAATCTCTTTCCATAGCTATTATAAGCATTAACGCAATATTATCATAGAAAGTTCCAATATTTCTATTTTTCTACTGTTACTGATTCTTGGATGGTAACTGAAGACAGGTAAAATCATTAGGAGGATGCGTAGAGAATTTATCAGATGTGCTGTTTTTACCAGATATAAATCATACTGCTGTCGAATTTAATGTAAGTCTCTTAGCAATATCTTTCCTTAATTAGCGTTAGGGAGAATCTAATGCCAATCAGAAGAACTGCAGTGTATTTCCATCATGGGGTCACTCCTACCACAAACATACACCATTTTGTTCTCAGTCAACACTGCCCATTATTCTCCCACAGTGAGATTATGTTTTTGTCCTTATAGAGATGTTTATGATTTAACAATCTTAACTTCTCCATTTGGACTTTTGGGAACAAGTTAGCTTTATACATTAAACATAAGCTATTCTAGTCAGTCTTGGATACACCTTTGGGGTTATACTTGTAACCTTGTATTTACATTTCAATTTTTATTTTTATTAAATTCTTACAAATTGAAATATAGATATTATAGTCACACCATTTATGATCAGTTCTCCTTATTTCTTTTCTATGATATTCTCTGATTTTTTTCTATTTTTCTAGAAAGTTCCTAATAAGGTCTGCAGTATAATATTGTTTCAATAAATGTTTAATGGTTGTAATAATTTTTGTTCTTCAATCTCTGACACATTTCTAATTGGTTTTATTTCAGGGAGAGGGTTTTAGTTAACATTTTGTCATTGTGACCAAATTACTCACCCCCTTCCCCCTGCCACACACACACATAAAAAGACCGAGAGGACGAAACGTTTACTGGGGGCTCACAGTTTCAGAGGTTTCAGTCCACAGACAGCCAATCTATTATTCTGGACCTGAAGTAGGCAGCATATAATGGTAGAGGGCATGATGGAGGAAAGCTGCTCCTTTCATGGCAGCCAAGAAGGACAGAGAGGGAGTAGGGAAGGACCCCTACTGGACCCATCCCCAGTGACCTACCTTCTTCAGTCACACCTCCCTTGCCTAACATTACCACCAGGTCCATTCAAAGTAGGATGGACTGATTAGGTCACAGATCTCAGAACACAAACATTTCACCTCTGGACATTCCTGCATTAACAGGAAATTTAGGGGGGCACCTCTTCACCAAACAATAAAAGAGGGGATTCATTTTTCTCTCTCAAGTCAAATTCTCTTCAATGCTTTAGTGAGTGTCTTCTCACACTTGTTGTGTCATTGTGACATGTCCTTTGAGCCATTCTCATGGATCTACATCAATACTTTTCCAGAACAGCCATTTTGGTATCTGTAGTTCCGGTATCCCAGAAAACAAATACTGCTCTCCAGCACCACATAGATAGTGAGGTTTTGATCTCTCCTTGTTTATTTATTTATTTATTTTATCCAGAGAAACAGATTTCAGGTGATACAGGAAAAAGAAAAAAAAAAGTCTTTCTGTGTCTTTTGATATTGCATTTTCTAAATACACATTCCAGATCTTCTGCTATATTTCAGGTTCACCCTCAAAATAGTGCAAGCGTCTAGCTATTGGTGAATTTTGTCATTTCTTAGCAGGTTCCCAATTATGTCCCACATTTGTATTCTGGGAAGATAGCTTATCTCCTAACAGATATGTCAGCCCAATGCAGAGTCACTTCCTTACTCCTCAGCTAAAGGCATTAAGCCCTCCTAACTAGTCTTGTGCTCCTGGGACTAATAACTGTTTTCCTCACATTTGTCAGAGCTGCTAGTGTGTAGGTGGCATAATCTTCTAGAAATTTTTCCCTCCTGTCTAGGGTACCACAGATTAAAGTATAGTTGGGTACATAGATTTGTGTGGTTATTAAAGTTTCATATGAAAACCAAGAAGTATTTGGATTAGATAATTCAATAAAATAGCAGAAATTTCTGTTATGCAAAGTCATCATAGGCATACAATTTTCAAGTAGCCCAAGTAAAGAAAGAGGGGAAGAAGTAATCAGCATTCATGGCTCAATGATTATGCAGAGTCTTGGGTCTGAATAAAATTTTCCCATGATGAAATATATATATATATATATATATATATATATATATATATATATATATATATATATATATATATATATATGTTATTCTCACTTTACAGGGTGCATTGTATGTACTTCTGAAGATTCCCATAGTTAAGCCATTCAGAAGTGGTCTTGAAGGATCATTGGTTTGCTCTAGGTTGCAGTTTTTGTCTTTTGGTGACAGTACATTTATGAAAGGTTTATGCATTTCCTAACAAACACTACCGGCTGAATCCGAATTTAAAAACACCCAGTAGGATGATGGAAACAAGGGGCAATATCCTTTCACACATGCAACATTTACTCTACCCAGAACATGAGCTCAAGATGACTCCTAAGCCCACAGAGCTTATTTTAATTCGTTTTCAAATAAAAATGTTATCATGTAAGTAAAGTACTGAGCCAAGTTTAACTTTATGAAGCCATACATTTAAGGACTATATTCGATTTGGAAAATTACCCACATAGCTTTGAAATAATTTCCCTGTCTTCTCGATGCCATGTTTGCATTTTTAGTGACTAAAGAGACTCTGTCTTTAGGACACAGAGAAATGATGACCAATGTAAAGGCATTTGTGCTGTCAGCTTAGTTTCTGAAATCTTACATTCTGCAACTTCCAGAAAGTTAATAAGCATTGCTGATTTAATGGGAAAAGGACAGTACTAGCATCAGGCAGGGACATGGGGAATATGATGAATACAGAAGTTGGAACAGACATCATTTTCTCTCCCTCCTCCACATTTTCTTGGCTACAAATTGCCTTTTTCTGATGCTATACTTACACCCCATATTGTATCTAAAGAAGTCCCATTGTGAAAGAAAATGAAAACGGTGTTGGCAAGAACTTGCTGGCTGTTAACTTTCGCCAGGTATGGGATTCATGAAGTCAGTTCACAATGCTCTCTAGACATTCAAGTCAACACCATTGTCTTTTTGACCTTATACATCTTAAGTGCAAATGCATTACACTCCAAAAAGTTCAACCTTCATATCTATGATTTATAAGGTTGGTATTTTCATGAAATTCAAACTATATTTTTCTTACAGAAAATGCATATTAAATATTCAAAAAGGATTCAAATGCATTTTAGAATGCTTCCTATGTCTGATTTTGATATTTTGTCATTCTGATCATTTATATTTGATGTATAGGCAAATATGTGCATATAACAGTACTTGAATTTATTCATACCTGTCAGTTAAGTGTTACCCAATTTAGATCTCATTCTCTAAGGAGGAACGTTTTGAAAATAACAATGTTTAAATTGTAGCCATGTGCAAGGTCTCCGTACATCCATCTCTGTCCTATGTGGGCTTCCTGTAGTTCTGGAGCCCAGCACAAACACACAGCCCATCCTGGGATGGCAGGACAAAGCTAATCCTATTCCACAAATATCCTAAAAATGTATGGCATCCTTATTAAGACATATTCCATTGGGCTATGCAATAATACCATAAATATAAGAACCAAGTGATTGGTTCTCATGGCAGAACTGGTGATGGGCAAAAGAAATATTTAAAATTACCTAAACTCTTAAGGGAAAAAAGAAACAAGACTAAAATTTTGGTAATGACACAAAGAAGAGCAGTATAGATAAAGGTATTTATGATCATCTTGGTTAGATAAAGAAAATTTTGTTTATATCTGCTGTATGTGTCTATTTCCTCTGATTATTTCCTATTGATTATTAAATAAATAGGAAATGAGTAATAGAATTCAGTTAACTAATTACATCCACTTACTTCTCAAGTCATTTAGCTGTTCCTTAGTTTATTTTTTTCTTGGGCTATGTGGTGATATTTCATTTTTATAAAGCTATACTGAATCTTTAGTTGACAGAAAACAAATCATGAAAAATACCTTCATAAATAACATTTTCAATATTTTTCAACAATGTGTAAAAAACTCAAACAAACAGATGCTTGAGTTGAGTAGATCAAACACAGAAAGTCACTGTCATTGATTTGTCCTTGAAAGGCTTTATAAGATCCCAGAGTTTAATGTCCTTTCTTACAGCATTACAACAGAGATTATCAAACAATACAAAGAAAAGATAAAACAATGCAAAAGAGAAATGAAATTCTGAACTTTAGCTGTGTATGTGTGTGTTTGTGTGTGTATGTGTTTGTATGTGTGTGTGTGTTTTCACGTGAATGTGCTGGGGACTAAGCTCAGGGCCTCACACACACCAGGCAAGGTTCTACTACTGAGCTATACTTCCAGCAACAATCCACTTGTAAAACTGTATATGGCCCAGTGTATATATTTATATATCCTTAATTTTATCAGTGAAGGTCTTTATTCTATGCTAAAAGTTTTTAAATGATAGTATCCTGAGTAAATAAAATACTATATAATAAGCTTAGTTCTAAAAGCTATATATGGCTTAGTTTCCAGAGTTTCAAAATTCAAAAACATTATTTAAAAAACTTTCTAGTTTCAGTATTTCTGTATCAGGTAAGAGACCATTTCTGCAGGAAGATACTCATCTAATGGGTTCCATTATTTGAAGTTCAGTGAAAGCATCATACTCCGTTGAGGTTAGAAAATGAGCTTCTACGTTAGGGAATCCAGTTTTTTTTTTTTTTTTTTTTTGGTAGTTTTCTCTCTTAGTTTAATTTCTGTTAGAGATTTTATGCTTTGCCTTCTTTAAATGCGTTTAAGCCAGCCTCTATGTAAAGGTCATTAAGTTGGTTTCAAGTTGTTTTGGGGGAACATCTTTCTTCGGTCAAAAAAAGATATCTTTTCTCATTTATGTTGATTATTAGTGCATCTTTGATGAAGACTAGTAAAAATAAAATTAGGTCATACATTTGTAAACTGAGGCCCAAGTACCTGACATTTACAAACTGTGTTTTGGCTGAACTGTGTTTTGGATAGAAAAGCTCTTCACCCCTTGACTATAATTAACTTCTCAGTGGTGATGAACCTCTTGCTTTTGGCAAAAACTTGTTGATGTAATTCAACACCTTGAGGGTTTATTAATGAGATTCTAAGTGAAGAGATGTAATTCTAATCAATTCGGAGAGAAGTATATTTTTAAATGTTCTTTCCCACATTTTGGTGAGATCACATTAAAATATTCAATGCATGGGTTATTTTCTCTTGTAACTTCCATGATTTTGGCTGATTTTTCATCTAATTCTCATAATGTGCATCTGTGGAACAATGTTTAGATTCATTTCAAGAGTAGAGCTAGGTTATTTTGAATATTAGTAATGAGGTGTGTTGGAATTCATCAAAATGTGAAATTAAAAATATATCAATGAATCATCTTTACAAATGTACATTATTTTTTATGAGCAAAGAATTCTATTAGATTCTAAATACTGCTAAAATAGCACAATAGAGGAAAAGGAAAAAAGACATATACTTCTCTTTATTTGTTGATAGTTATAATACCAATAAAATTGGATTTCATCAACTTTGTTATACCATTTTTTTGGCAAAAAGTTTGGCTATAAGCATAAAATTTTGGGGGGCTGTGGCTCAGTGGTAGTGCACTTGCCTGGCATGTGTGAAGCACTGGGTTCGATTCTCTGCACCACATACAAATAAATAAAATAAAGGTCTATCAACAACTAAAAAATATTTTAAAAAAAGAATAAAATTTTTCATATTAATTATACTTTTTGAGGAATATGAAGTTCAAGATAAAAATCCAATGTTTTGGCCTGAGTGATGTTTTAACTTTTAAAAATCTTTTCATCACTTAAGTAAGATTTTATACATGTTGAACTCAAGCCACTACAGGAAGATTCCATATATCATAAGCAGTCATTCAGGTAGGGGCAGATAATAATTAGATGATAATTTTCTACAATCTATAAATGGAATCATATCAACAGAGCAAATAACTACATATTAACTCAAACCTGAAAACTCAGTAAATTTTTCTTTTTTTCCTCTATAGTAGCCAGTACAGTTTGAAAATGCTAATTTAAAGTGTTAAAAAAATAATGGATAGAAGAGAGGATAAAGAGATAAGGATACAGCACAGAGGACAGTATTAATAGCCAGTTTGTTGAATGTTCAAGGTGTATTTTCAATATTTGTCTAGTATTACTAGCTTTTATAATCCTTCCCCAAACCCTATGAAGTAGATGCTTTAACTGTTAAGACTATGGCAGATTTTATTTTCCAGGTAGCATTCTAATCACCTCGTTCCTCTAATATGCTCTTCTACAGTGTGATCTTGCAGCTTCCCCATCAGGATATAAAGTCTAATTCTTTACCCCATGAATATGGAACTTCCAAGGCTGAGGAGCTTGCTCTTACATCACTAGTAAAACACTTTTCCGGGATGCTTTCTTCTCCAAATTGAGCGACTATGCTCTGAGAAGCCCAAGGAACACAGAACATACATAAGCTCTCTGGTTCATAGCCCAGTTGAACCCTCAGCAGCAGTTAGGGTTATCCTGTCCCCCACCCTGCCATAGGAATGAGCTGCTTGGATACCAAGCACAGGTGGCTTCAGAAGCTGCAGGCTCAGCCATCAACTGACCAAGTTTCCCTTCCCAGAACCACATAAATGAGCCTTGTGGAAACACAAAAAACCAAGAGGGATAATTATAGATTATTGCTTTAAGCCACTGAACTTTGGGATGGACACACAACCATGAAACAACTAGATTGCATTCTCATTTTACAGCTAGGGATGATTAAATAATTTGTTCAAGGTCCCACTGTTAAAAATACAGTTGTCAATATTGGAAAATAGATAATTCAATTTCCAACCTTTACCCTACACTATCCCCTCTGCCCTTTTAGAAAACATTCTGCCTTATCCTGGCAGTGACAGCACTACAGACTGCATAAATGAGTATGATGACCTTCTGTGGCGATTCTCCTGTTCCTAAATAACTTCCCCTCCTTTTTCCTATTGACAATGACATTTTTTCCCCCTACTGGAACATTTGAGTTGGACAGGGAAATTAAAATGGCAAATCTGATACAGCGTTGAAAAATACAGTACATAAATTACGATCACATTAAGATGATTACAGCATAGGAATGACAGTCAAAGGTAATGAAAAAAGGACCTCTTTTCTAGAGAGCAAAGCAATTATCCTGCAAGAATGTAAGTTGGTTGTAAATTTAAGATTCACTGCCTGCCTATTTCTTCCACAGAACTGGTGTTGCTATGTCATTGTTATGTTATTTAATGATACCAATTATTTAAAAATTAAGCACAGGCTATTTTATGACATGGTATTTATTACATTCGAGTGGAGCTGATTTCAGCTTTCCTTCAGGGCACTACAGTCATTCATGGCTCCTTCTCAAGCCTTTCATATTTTCCCAGGAGCCGTACTTTTTTTTTATGTGAACACTTTTAGTGGAAATTTCCGACATAAAAAATTAAAAAGGTCAATTTTATGATGAAGCACAGTAGCTTAGATATTCTAAATGGCACCCCAGACTCAAGAAGCTAATTGCTTTTTCATCGCACAACTCCCCGAAGTGCCCACACTGCAAACTGGCCTAGACAAAAACCAGGCTGCATCTTTCTCTTCTGCTTCAAGGTCCACTGGGACTTTCAGAGATGAGTGATTAAAAAAAATAGCAATCACCTGGAGCCCATGAAAATTATAATTGAGTCAAACTACAGTTATGACAGTCCTAATCCATCTGTCTCTGTATACTGGCTCCACGTCTGGTCACCTGCTCAGTCACTGGTGTACTTTTAACCAAGTCAATGAGAGCACAATCCCACCAAACAGACTTTTGAGTGGAGGACACATGCATTTCATCACTGGCTTATTTAGCTAGAACAGCTGCATGGGGGTGGGGGAGTTATGTCCACTCAGTTGGTGTGTGACATACAGAAAGGGCTTTAAGGGCAGGAGTAAATGGAAGCCTGGGTTCTTCCTAGAAGTGTTTTAGGAAATACGTTTTTTACTGATCTCTGTAAGTACACAGTAGAAATATTGCTGTTTGCTTTAGAGAGTAATAAAATTTAGCGATTTGAGGAAGAAACAATATAGGTTTGAAAAGTTAGTTTATAAATAAAGAACAAATGCCTATCAACCTACATTTATTTTGTGGGCCTGAAATTCTGCATGCTTTTATGTTCATAAAAGCATTGCTTATGTAAAGTATGTATTGAATTGTCATAACAGTTATCACTTAGGAGCATTCTGATATGATAAGGGCACATAGAAAGGATACTTAAAACTGCAACTTGAAAAAGTAATATATATTTTATGTGATGAAATAGATTATGAATTGTAAACTTGGGAAATACTTTAAATATTAGATGGGTAATGAGGCAGTAGATTAAAAATCTATTTAGTAACTAGCCAAAGATTCAACTAGGAACACTATCATCTAATTAATTTAATTGTGTTTTTTTGAGGTAAGACATTTATTTTCTTATTTTTCTTCTGATTCCCAGATCTCTGACACTCTTTTTGTCATATTTATTACCTTTACATTCTAAAAGTCCAGTTTATTTGTCTTGGCTACTTTAAGACCTTTGGATTCTGCAGAGGCTCAGGTTATGTGTTCTCTTAGACCTTCAGCAATTATACTGCATTTAAATTTTAAAACGTTTTTCAAGTCTTAAAGAAAACCTTGGAAAAAAAAAACAATTGGTAATATTATTTCTGGTTTATAATGGAAGTGACAGAGGTGATATGAAAATAATTCAGTGAAGGCCATGCAGTGAGTCAATAGAATGATTCCATTTTTAAGTTTTATTGAGGCACTTACTAAATCTCAGGAGAGCTTATTTGGAACCCACATTCAAAAAAGGGACAACAAATAACAGTGTCTTAAATAAGTCTTGGTCCTACTGAAAAATGTTCTAAACTGTTTGATCTCGATCTTTTTGACCTATACTGCTTCTGCTAGTTATTTTCCTATATAAAATAGATCATTTTAACTTTTGGTTCATATATGTAATCAAGCACATGAAACAATGTGTCAATTGCCTGCCATTCTCAAGAAGGGACTTAAATGTAGTTAAGGTTTTAGAAATTTAGCTTGTCAAGTGAGAGAGTTAAGTACTTCTATTCTGGGGGAATCTATCTGTCTTTCTACCTACCTACCTAACTACCTACCTATCTACCCACCTATCAAGTGATGATGAAAAGCCTGATGAAGAACATCAGAAGTGATCTACCTGGAAGGAAGGCTGGAAGCACATTTTCAATCCGATAGGTCTTAGGGTACTGCAGGTGGCTTGTAGCAGGGAGAAACTTTGCAAGCCCACTATATACATGTCCCCACCTCCTGTTCCTATATGAATCTTGGTATTTGATTTCTACCATTTTGGCATCTTGCTTTCCATTCTTCTTCATTTGAGGTGACACTAAAATTACTTCTTTTTATTGCAACATAGTCTTCTAGAAATAAAAGTCCTCTGAAGTCCAAGGCAGCTTTCCTAGCATCCTCAAGGACTCTTGGCTTAAATTAGACTTAGTCCAGGGTTTGTTTGTTTTTTTTCCCCTGCTGTCAAAATGAGACTACTGCATTCTGTGAGCACATAGAACAAGACTCAACCATCTTAGAGTTCTAGAAACCAAGTCAATAAGTGGATTTCATAAAAAAAAAATATTTGCAAAAATGTGGCATATTTTTTTTTATATTCACCTGAAATTTATTCTATTGTCCTAGTAATGTTAGACCTGCCTCAAGAAACCCTTAGTGAATTTAGAAAGCTGGGATTCTGGGATGATCCATCTCTCTGACATATATGTTTGTATTTAAATATTCTGTAGTCCAAATAATTTCTCTAAGCAAAGGCAGAGAAGGAAGTTCATTAATCCCTGATGAACCACAAAGTACTGTCCATGTTGAAAATCTGCTTCATTTATTTATTTTTTTCCTGAGAAAGCTACAGTAGCAGTAAATCCTATTAACCTGGTCAAAGTCAAATGAAGACTTAAAAGAAACACAGAACAGCCCTTCTAAGCACCATTGCAGGGGGAAACACCATTCATTTGAAAATAAGGGGGGCGGGGGCGTGGATTAGGTTGAAAGTTAGGTGGATTAGGTTGAAAGTTATATATTATGTGTTATAAAAGAACTACTAGCATTAAAATAAAAGTAAACTAAAACACAAACAGCTCTAACATTCCCATAACAAAATCTTCTATTCACCTATTTGTATATTTTTAGGTAAAACAAAATTCAAACATTTTTGCTAAATACACTGGGGCACTTAGTTGACTGTACAAATATAGCCTTCACTTCTGTCAATAAATATTTATGTTAATTTTCTGGATAAAAAATCAATTTCATGCTAGCAGGAATACAGTGGAAAGCGGCTAGATTAAACCATGGCTCCAGGCTACACGTTTCCAGCACCAAAAATAACCATATGGCACTGAATGTATATAGGTCACTCTGGAGACTTACTGTAATTACGTCATGACGTGCTTATTGTTATGGATTCAGCAGCCTTTCTTGCCTCTCTACCTGCTTTGTTCAAGAGCAGCTGCTGGCTTCAAGCTGTTGTCTGTTTGCAGCACAGAGACTGAATGAAGAAATGCTTTCTAGGGAAGTCATGTTCCAAAGCAGGAACAGCAACAATAAACGGATTCAATGGGAGAACATAAAGTTCACTAGGGGAAAGTCTTGTAATCAGCTGGTGCTAATTTACGGCTGCCAGTTCCAATTGGTAAGTAACACTGCCTATGCAATTTATGCAGAGTTGAAAGGGATGGGGGGGTATATTTAATGGACAGAAGAATAGAACTCTGGTTTACAGAGTGCCTGATTGTGATGGTTTCATCACAATGATTGCATGAGTGAGCCTAAACCACTATTCCTACTTGCCCTATGTGCCAAGACAGAGAGTCATGGATGCCAGGGTACAGAACATTCCACTATTTTTTGTTAAAGATAATGTTCAGTACAGATATGTAGATATAGATGTGGATTTTTAATTACATGTCATATATTAAATAATCATATGGGCAGACATACATACTTTTAAACAAATGTGTAAAACATTTGGCAGAACTGTGCCAAGTAGCAAAATGGTATATATGAGATATAGTTTTATGGTAATTGTGTTGGGTTACTAATTTTTATGGTAATGGTATATTGTTTTAAATGTGTTCTAGAAATGGACATTTGTTTTTCTTACATTTATACGCAAGTACATACAATTAGAATAAATGCAATTTAGGAGACTTCTCATTCCAGGACTCCTTAGGTTTTCTGGGTATATTTCATGGCTCTTAGGCAGAAAGTGTATAATTAACTGGGGATGTAAGAAATGTTGCGATAGCACTACATATCCAACATCCTGGGCCTCACTGGCTTCTCCTAGTTTCATAGGCCTCATGCCCCAGTCACACAAATGCAATCCTTTTGCTGCCAGAAATACCTAGACTTTCCTTTTTCTTTTTACCTACTATCCTGGTTAATTCATTCTAATCATTCTGGACTCAACTAGGATTACCTCATTTGCAGCTCTCCCTTCCCTGAACTCCCCAAGGTGGGCTAAGTGCTCCTTGTCTAAGTTCCTCAATAGCTTTTTTTTTTTCCTATAATGTTACCTATTTTGCCACCTTGTGATACTTGGTTTACTCTCCTCTTTACAACCAAGAATATACTCCTGAGGTCAGGGCATTTGTGTATAAAAAGACCCTGTACTTAGCACCTTTCAAGTGTTACTTTTATAAGAACATGATCTGAGATTGAAGCCCAGTGTGAAGATTATAGATCTGGGTTTCTTAATACTTGCATTACCATGTGGAACACTCATCACGGTGAGTTCAAATTATACTAAACGCTCCAACAGATAGGTTGGGTATACAGAACTGTAAAAATGTTTGCCATATTAAACACAAACGGTGCTGGCCCAGATCCTCCTACACCAACCTGTGTGGGACCCAGGCTCAGAGTAGGCCTAGGTCCATCCCATCCCCAGCAGATACCTGCTGGAGCCTGAGACTATCTCTGCTGACCAGCAGACCACTGGGCCCAGCCCAGATCCGCCTACACCAACATATGTGACACCTCAGCCCAGGGTAGGTCTGAGTTTGCCAAACCTCCCAATCTGGAAGCCCTAGTCTAATCCATTTCCATCATGGGACACTATAGATAAAACCATAACCTCCCCCCCCCCACAGTAGCCCTTACCTTTTGACAACAGATAGGGCCTAGAAGCATCTGCATCTCAGAGCAGACATTCCAAAGACAGTGTAAGGCCCACCCTTTTGTCCCCATCTTGGTAAGATGTTGAATGCATCTTGGGACACTTCCACTATTATCTTGAGTTGCCTTGGCTATTGCCGGCACCACCCTTAGTTGCAGTAGCATACATTGAGGAACACCAGCAGGGTCTGGAAGCCCAACAAGAAGGTGAGGTACAGACAATCTGCATGGCTACTACAAGAATATAGGGAAGAAACTGTAATATCTCAGATCCACACTGCAAGAAAGGAAGACACATAGACACCATGAAAAAACAAGAGAGGAAAGTGCCCCAAACAAACCAGGATACTACAATAAAAGAACCCATGCACTGAAGTTGATGAAATGTCAGAGAAGGAGTTCATAAAGTTCATAATTAAAATGATCTGTGAATTAAAGAATGACCTAAATGAGCAAATACAGGCAAAAATTGATCACTCCAACAAAGATAAGAGAACAAATAAAGGTAGCAAAATATTACTTCAAAAAGAGACAGAGACTCTGAAAAAAAGTCAGAAATCCTTGAAATGATACAATAAACCAATACATAAACCAATGAAAAACTCAATAGAAAGCATAACCAACAGACTACATCACTTGGAAGAAAGAATGTCAGATAATGAAGACAAAGTATACAATCTGGAAAATAAAGTTGATCACACAGTGAAAATAGTAAGAAACCATGAACAGAACATCCAAGAATTATGGCACAGCATCAAAAGGCCAAATCTAAGAGGTTTTGGGATAGGGGAAGGCACAGAGTTTCAAACCAAAGGAATGCACAATCTTTTCAATAAGATAATAACAGAAAATTTCCCAAGCATGAAGCATGAATTAGAAAACAAAATACAAGAGGCTTATAGGACATCAAATGTACAAAATTACAACAGATCTACACAAAGGCACATTATAATGAAAATGCCTAGCATACAGAATAAGGATAGAATCTTAAAAGCTGCAAGAGAATCAGATCACATATAGGGGGAGACCAATTCATATCTCAGCAGATTTTTCAACCCAGACCCTCAAAGCCAGGAGATGGTGGAACAACATATACCAAGCTCTGAAAGAAAATGGATGCCAACCAAGAATCTTATATTCAGCAAAACTAAGCTTTAGATTTGATGATGAAATAAAAACCTCCCATGATAAACAAAAGTTAAAAGAATTTACAACTAGAAAGTTTGCACTACAGAACATCCTTAGCAAAATATTCCAAGAAGAGGAAATTTAAAACAATGATGAAAATCAGCAGAAAGAGGTATTACACTAAAGGAAAATCTAATCAAAGGAGAAACTACGTCATGTTAAATAGCAAAAATAAACAAAAATGGCTGTGAATACAAATCAGGTCTCAATAGTAACCCTGAATGACTTCTACAATGAAAACTACAGAATGCTAAAGAAAGAAATTAAAGACGACCTTAGAAGATGGAAAGATACCCCTTGTTCTTGGATAGGCAGAATTAATATTGTCAAAATTACCATACTACCAGAAGCACTATACAGGTTTAATGTAATTCCAATCAAAAATCCCAATGACATCCTTCATAGAAATAGAAAAACATAAAATTCATCTGGAAAAATAAGAGACCCAGAAGAGCTAAAGCAATCCTTAGCAAGAAGAGTGGAATCACTATATCAGACTTTTCACTATACTACAGAGCAATGGTAACAAAGACAGCATGGTATTGGCACCAAAATAAACTTGTAGACCAATGGTACAGAAGAGAGGACACAGTAATCCACATAATTACACTTATATTTGAAAAAGGTACCAAAAATGTGCCTTGGAGAAAGATAGCCTCTTCAACAAATGGTGTTGAGAAAATTGGAAATCCATATGCAACAAAATAAAATTAAACCTCTCTATCTCACCATGTATAAAACTCAACTCAAAGTGGATCAAGGACCTCAGAATTAATCCAAAGACACTGTGTCTATTAGAAGAAAAAGTAAGCCCAAATCTCTATCATGTGGAATTAGACCCCAACTTCCTTAATAATATTCCTATAGCACAAGAATTAATATCAATCAATAAATGGGATGGATTCAAACTTAAAAGCTTCTCAGCAAAAGAAACAATCAGTAATGTGAATAGAGAGTCTACTAATTGGGAACAAATTCTTACCACTCACACATCAGATAGAGCACTACTTTCTAGAATATATAAAGGACTCAAAAATCTTTTTAAAAAAATATTTATGTTTTAGTTGTAAGTGGACACAATAATCTTTATTTTCATGGGGTGCTGAGAATCTAACCCAGTGCCTTGTGCCTCGTGCATGCTAGATGAGCACTCTACCACTGAGCCACAACCCCAGCCCCAATAACTCAAAAATCTTAACACCAAAAAACCAAATAACCCAATCAATAAATGGGCCAAGGAACTGAAGAGACACTTCTCAGAAGAAGATATATAATCAATCAACAAATATATGAAAAAATGTTCAATATCTCTAGCAATTAGCGAAATGCAAATAAAAACTACTCTAAGATTTCATCTCACTCCAGTCAGAATGGCAGCTATTAAGAATACAAACAACAATAAGTGTTGGTGAGGATGTGGGGGGAAAGGCACACTCATACATTGTGGTGGGACTGCAAATCGGTGCAGCCAATATGGAAAGCAGTATGGAGAATCCCTGGAAAACTGGGAATGGAACCACCATTTGATCCAGCCATTTCATTACTCAGTCTATACCCAAAGGAATTTAAAAGAGCATACTACAGGGACACAGCCACAAATGTTTATAGCAGCACAATTTACCATAGCTAAACTGTAGAACCAAACTAGATACCCTTCAGTAGATGAATGGGTAAAGAAAATGTGGTACATATACGCAATGGAATAATATTCAGCATTAAAAGAGAATAAAATCATGGCATTTTCAGGTAATTGGATGGAGCTGAAGAATATAATGCTAAGTAAAATTAGCCAATCCCAATAAACCAAATGCTGAATGAATTATCTGATTTAAGGATGCTTATTCAAAATATGCTTCAGGGGGCAGGAATGGGAAGATTAAATGAAGTCTAGATAGGGTACAGGGAGGGAGGAAATGGTGGGGGTATAGGGATTGAAAAGATGGTGGAATGTGATGGTCATCATGACCCTAAGTACAGTTATGAAGACACGAAGGATGTGACTCTACTTTGTGTACAACCAGAGAAATAAAAAATTGTGCTCTATCTGTGTAATATGAATTGTAATACATTCTGTTATACATTACAAATTAAAATTTTAAAAAAATCACCCCTCCACACAGTGTATTGTCCTAGTACTGGAGTCTACAACATATACTTGACTTTTTAATAATAATGATATATGTGTAGTCACAGCAGTCTACATCATAATCATAAAACCTTTTAGCTACTAAATGATAAGGATCAACTGTATTGTATGCCCACTTATTCATATAACTTAACTACTTTTAAATTATGATATGGATGAGGGAAGAATATAGTTCTTTTATGGGAATACTTCAACTCAGTGGCTAACCATTGTATGATCTACATACCCTAAATTTACTTATATAAAGATCTAAGAAAAATAGCAAAATATTTTTGTTTATTACTTCCACCCTACTTCCATCATTCATGAAAATAGTTTTTAAATGTTAGTAATGGAATATTACTTCTCTGATGTGCTGGTGAATTATAACTTCCTAATTATAATAGAAGTTAAAGTAGTGTGTCAAAGGAAAATGTATTAATAAATATAGAATACACTTTATAATAAAGATGTTTTAGATGCTTTTAATAAAAAGATAGACAAGTAGTTTTATACAAAGTGTGTAATCCTGTACCTTTAAGTAACAAAATATAACTAATTGCACTTGGACCTTTTGATAACTATGAAGCAATCACAGTATATCAGATAGAGGGAAGAAGCTGGAAAGAAGTAATTCCATTAAGATCTATATAAATAAACTATACTATAATGTACATCTATTTGAATGTGTTACCATGTGGTTTGTTTCATGGTTTATTTTCTGACTGTGCTTGTTAGGTGTTATAGGAAGAAATGATATGATTAGGGGCCTCATCTGTTACCAGTGAGATGATAATCTTGGAGTGGAAAAATCAAATAGGTCAAACTTTTCTAAAGAAAACATTGCATGTATGACTTTTCCCCAGCCTTGTTTGGTCAGAATAGACTTTCTAGAGAGGCATAAATAAAAGTAAACTCAGATAATTCAGAATAAAATAGGGAAATATAAATTTGTGAATTGCTGTGGGTACCAGTGGCTATAAGACCTGACAATACAGTACAGAGGTGGAGACAACATAAAGGTTCATAGACCTTAATTTGCCTGAACTCCCAGCAATGACACTCATGTGAAGAGCCATAAAATCAATTCTAAAGAATTTGAATTTTATATAGTAGTGACAGGGAGCAAACACAGGCCTTGAGTACTGGCAGGCAATAAAGCTGGTTTTGGCAGCAGTACTTTGTGCTGATTGGAAATGAGATAGACCAAGAGCAGTGAGGTTAAATGGAAATTAAGTTGAAGTGGTCCAGGAGTGTACTGATTAGAGCAGAGATCACCATCTGGTCAATAAGGATGAAGGAGTAATTTTAAAAGACTTCTTGGTAGAAGTGATCAAGAATTTTTTAACAATCTGAATATAGAATAAGAAAATTCAGAGGTAAAGACATGTTTAATGCCATACTTAGAATGAAAGTAATATTTCCTATAGCACAATTTGTAAAGCATGGGAGGATTTAAGCAGAAGCATGAAAAGTAACAGCCAAACTTACTGCCATTTTTGCACATTTTGTTCCCTTTCTTTCCCTCCTTTCCTCTTGAGCACCCCATCTAGGCACAGTGAAAAGTTGGGAGATTAGTTGAGAATTAATGAATATGCTTTTAATATGATTCTGATATGATGGGCAAAGGAAAGCCATGTGACAATATGAACACAGTGCTCTGGGGAGAAAATGTGATTATAATATCAACAGAATAGAAGAGGGAGGAAATGGTTCAGTATGATTGAGGAGGAAGCAGTTATACCACTCAAGTGAGATGTGATGAGAGAGCAATGGGTCAATAGGGAGGAAGAGTTGATCTGAGATGCACCATAGAGAAAGAATAGGTAGGAAGAGCCCAAGTGTAAAAAAGAAAACACAACAAAAAACTTTCTTAAGGTTTTAAAAGCCTGTGACAGTAAATTAGGAATAGTAGGGAATTATTTCTTCTCCTTCTCCTAAAAGATCCCGTCCATGGAAAGATATGATGACTAAAGGATAGTTTGGAATAGAAGTTGGTCTTTCCTGGTCTAAAAAAAGTCTATGAGGTTGACATGCAACCAATGTGAAAATTGAACTCTTTTCTAAGGACTAAAATTTAAGAATCATGTACCAGTCTTTACTTTTGCTGGTCAGGAATCTAATAACTCTTAATATCATGTATGTTTACAGTTTGTTCACCTTAATTTGGATATTTTTAGGGGAGGAGGAAAAGGCAGCCTTTGTTGGAGTCATCTCACTCTGGAGGACCTCAATTTCCTGAGTTGATCAGAAAAAAACATCCTAAAATGTCATGCAGAGTCCAGTGTTTTAAGTTTGTGTCACATTTAGGCTTATTTGCTTTTTCTACTTTCTTCCAAATAATGTACATAATATGGTTGCCAATTTTTCTGTGGTTGGGTTTGAACAATGATAAATGGATCAGAAGTCACTGCATTCAGCAATTTAATGTATCTTTTATTGCTAATTGTATGTACCACTTTTAGTTTAAGGTGAAATTGTTCATTTTTCTACAAGGACTAAATAGGCCAAAGTTTTTATGTTGTTCAGCTCCCTTTAATAGCCTTCTGCATGTTCACTTAAAGTGATTTCTGAGACATATAATATCTCAAATACCTACCTACCTGCTTAATTTTCTATTCTCTGATCTTCCCAATGTAATAGATTTTAAATGTGTAAACAGATGACCTCTACTACATGTGATAAGTGCAAATAGAGTAGGATGAATGTATTTCTATGAAGACACAGAATAAGTAGTGTCCACCCTTACGTGGGAAGTCAGGTAGGACTTGATCAATTTGAGCTGAATCTTAAAGTATGGATGAGACTTTCTGATGGAAAAACAAGAGGGAACTGTGGACCAGTGTAGTGTTTTAGAATAAGAAAAATGATGTTTTAATTTGAGAATTTCCAAAGAGCAATAAATGGGATGTGTGGAGCTGTATGTTAGGTATCCTGGGGGTTGTGGTGATTGCAGAGAATTATTTGTCCATCCCTATTTACTTGTTTGCTGTCAAATGGAGCAGACATTCACTAATATCAATTAGTGACTGGCTAGTGACTGAACTTATGAATGAAGCACAAGGCATAGATGGGAAATATATTGTGAAGAGGTTATGTGTTGAAATAAACTTGAAACATATTTTCATCTTCTTGGTTAGAAGAAATCCATTGGAATAATTAAGCTTCTTGAATTTTCATTGCAATTCTATGATGGGTTGCTTATATTTTTTGTGAGGTTTCTCTTTATTCACTAACGATGCCTACAATGTTCCACAATAAAATATACTAGAAATATTTACTCATATTTTGCTTTTGCTAAGAGAATGGCTGTCTTGTTTTTATTTGTATCAAAGGATTTGTTTAAAACAATTTCTGGGCATCATCAGAAGGTTACAGGCAGGAATCTGGTGTGGGGCCTGAGAATCTGAACTTTTAATGACATCCTAGGTTTTTCTGATGCTCCTGGTCCAAGGACTAACTACCTGTGACAAAGCAGTGTTCAGAAATATCTATTACAAATCATTAGGCTCCTAAATGTTCTGCTCTCTTTTAAAAAAATGTAAAATATTTTCAAGATATTCATGCAAACATAAAGCAGACATGTGGTTATTTTTTCTTATTGCCTTTGAAGAGATCAGATTGCAGGTGTAACCAATTTTGGGGAACGGACACAAATACAAATGCTTGAAACTTTATTCATATGTTAAATTCCATTTTATTTCACTAAGGAAACAAATCACTAGTTGAATCCTCAAAAGAGAACTATTATTTTATGATGTAAATGCTCATCCGAAACTTACTTGTTTATGGGAACTGTTTTGAAACATGTTATTTTCTGATGTGGGGACTTATCTGTAATAAATTGGTTTTCCATAAAAAATGCAGTGAGTTTTTCATGAAAATCAAAGGGAGATCCATAGAGTAAATAAAGGGACCAGGGAGAGGACGAAGAGGAAAAGGGAAAATACTAGGGAATGATATTTGTCAAATTATAGTGTTATATTATGTGCATGTATGAACATGTAACAACAAATCCCACCGTTATGTACAACTATAATGCACCCATGAAAAATATGGGAAAAATGCAGTCAGTTTTACTGGATTGCACGAAGCCTCAACTTTCTACACTATTCTCCAAATCCCTCATAGACTAGCCAGAACCACATGGGTTCCATCAGTTGCAGCCAAGCCCCAATTATCTCTGCCTAGTGACTGTTTCCCCACTTGCTGTGAATCAGAACTACCCGCTTTTGTTCTGCTTTTGAAGCCAGTGCATATGCTTGAGTGATCAGTTCCAGGCTGCTATTGGCTCTACTTGTGCTAACGCAGGACTGTCGCGTGTGCATGTGTACATGTGAATGTATGAGCACGCGTGAAATCTGGTGCTGGCACCTGGTCAGGCTCACGAGGCTGGTTAGAAGGTGTGATGTGCTGCTCCACCCCCTCAGAATGTGCCCTCCAGATGAGGTCCTCTCTGAATCAACTGGGTGGGTGTACTGTCAACCTCCTTCCTTCAGTAAACTCCAAGCACAGAGAGCAGCTTCTCTGAATGGAAGAAACACTGACATATGGGAAGGACAGGAATAGCAAAGGGATTCAAATCTGGCCCTAAAGATTATTTAGATAAACATAGAAAATTGACAACACACGGGGGTGTACAGAAGTCTCATTATGAAGTCCCCAGTGGGCCCACATAGGTTTATCTTGTCGCCCACAGGGACAGAAGTTTCTGTTCTCCATGGGTATATAAAAAGGAGCTGGAATCCCTTTTCTGCTAATGGGATGTGACTGCCATGGTGAATTAACACTTTTCACTTAAGGTTCATTTTGTTTTGGTGAATGGCACAGGTAATATTTCACTTGTCAGGTATTTACTTATATTTGTTCCAAAATGTGTTTGAAGAAGAGGGTGGGTGGGAAATCAAGCTAATCTTGATCGGAGAACAGTGTGTATTCTCTTTACTTAGAGAGTTGAAAATTTATCATGACATATGCTGGCTGCACAGTCAAAACTTATCACCGCCCACAATGTTGGAAGCACGACAGGATAGCTCTGTGGGAGCTGCTTCCTCAACAGATGAGGTTTGATATGTCAAGTGCAGGACCTGAGAAAAGCAAAAAGTAATCCTTTTAGCTGGGCTCTGCATTCATGGGGTGGTGGAAGAGATTTCATTAATCTCTTGTGAAATGTTTTTAAAAAGCACTGTTTTACAGAGCTTATAATTCTTGGATAAAATTTGATCATGACTTTAAATCAGGAGACATCAATCTTCATATTAAAGAACATTGATTTATACTGTTCAGAAATGCAGATCAAGGGAAAAATATTCAAATCTAGCAAATTCTGTTTGTATTTTTATCACAAATATTGGGAATATTTTTCCCCTCTAGACTGCAGTGACTTTAAATACTATGGTGTTTGCACAATTCTTTTTCAGACTTAACACTGAGTTGACATAATGATATCCTATGGTGGTGAGCTTTACAAAGATATTGGCCTTTTCTGTAAGAGCTGCATGTCACATAATCCAAAAGTTAAAATTTCAGCTAATGAAAGATTTTTAATGTTTATGCCCCTAGTCAAACATTGTGACCCTTTTTATAGATCATAAATGTTTTAATGGATTAATACTGTGACCACTTTCGAGTATATAGTGTCAGCATCTCTTTCAAATAGGCTTTTGAAGATTTCTAACTTATGACTGCAAGGTCCTTCTTCCCGCACTGGATACTAGTCATTAAAATTTGGCATTTCTCTGATCAGAGTTCTCTGGCCTTTTAATGATTCATCATTTTGCGATGATTTGTCCTCTAAATCTGTTCACCATTACACATGAGTGTGTTACCAATAACTTTTATTCCTAAATGAAAAGTTTGGATTAATATATGTATATAAAAGCGCTTTGAAACTTGAAATCCTAGCTTCTTTTAAAAATGTGCACATTGTATTCTCTTCCACTGTTTGTTTTTCTCTTTACATTTTTTTCTGACATTTCTCTTGCCTTTCCTATGCTACGTTTCTCCCTCTGCTCTTTCACTGTGTTTCTATTCCTGCAGGTTTGTCTGCTTCACTGGGGCTTAAGGTATCAATTCTGAATTTAAATGATCTCTGAAACCTTTATTTCTATTTCCATTTTCCTACCCGTTTATAAGTGAGGGTGCTTAGGATAGAATTACCAGAAACATAGAAGATCTTCTCACATGGGAAAGAAATCTGTAGAATTCTAAATGATATCCAATTATAGATATTTTCCAAATATTCCATTTTCCCTATCTCATATTTCAATATCTAACATTCATTTCATCCCATAGCAGCAGAGCACATATACTATGCATATACTAGGCAATAAGCAAATAGCTAGAATGGCACAACAATAATTAAACATTATCCCTTCTGAAAAAATTTTACAGAAAGCATAAGTCAAAAACACTTATCTGAAAATAGCATTATTAATGGAACACCAGCATGATTCATCAAACTGTTATTCTATAAATTGAGAGGATTTGAACAGCATATAATCTATACTTAATCAGAGGATTTTTTTAAATAAAATTTTACCTCTAATGAAGTGGAAGGCAGAAGACGTGATTTATCACAAAGAAAATGATATCTTAGTGGAATAAAAAGGGCAAAAGGATGTTAAAACAAACTTGTATTGTTTTATAGTTGTCCATCACATAACTGATAAGCCTATAAAATGAGGGTTTTCTTGGGATATAACAGGGAAATGTGCATTTTTCAAGGTTTTATTTAGATGCATAGAGTAATGCTTCCCCTACCTGTGAATTGCTTCTTAACCAAGGCCATTAATTATAATATGATCACAAGCCAAGAAATGTGTGAGAATACTCTAAGCATCTAAAACATTTCACCAATTCATGCACTTTATAGGATATGTCCTCCATTTTTTATTCAAAAATGAATTATTGTTGCTATATTATAATTCTAGTAATCTCAGGTTTTATGTCCTAGAAGACTAGAAATGGAAAACATAGAAACTGGAGAAGAAAAAAAAAGATAATTTAGATCAGATGAGTCAGGCATAGCTCAAATGATGAATAGTGACTAATGACTGATGATCAACTCACAAAAAAAGAACAAACATGTAAATAGCATGTATAAGAACATGAAAGTCTATGGCCACAATAATTTAATAAGAACATTCAAACACATTCTCAACAGGCCTGAAAGTACTGATAAATTTTAAACTGGTTTTATTACATACCAGAAATATTTATTGAAGTTTTATTATGTGGTATGTTACTTGATTAATAGGTGATACTTTCAGTTTTTAAACCAATTTAAAAAATCTTACATATACATTATACATAGTAATTTACAAACATTATTTAGAATATTTCTATTATAATGTGCTAATTTTAAAGATAGAAAAAACTGGGAACTGTGCAATTATTTGCTCAAGTGGTAAGAGCCAAGTGGCAAAGCTAGACCTAATGTTCTCTAAAAAAACATCACTCTTTCTATATCTGGATTGAAAACAATTCTTTAAAAAACAACAATGTTTTCTACTCATTTTATTCTGTTTAATGAATCATAAAAATATATAACCTGTTTTAGAACAAGTCCCATCAAAATCATTATAGTAACTTATAAGAGGTTTCTAGTTAATATGGTGAAAGGAACATATATAGAAAAACCCCCAAGTAAAATAAAATAAAAATGATATATGAGTTTAAAAGAAAAGGAAGTTTCAAGAGAAGTGAAAAAAAAATCCATAGGATCTTAAAGCCAAGGCAATTAATAGAAACTAAAGTAGCAGAGATCTTGGAGGTAATGGAGAACAAATGTTATTTACCAGGAAGAAGTGATCTGTTTACTAAGACGGTTTATGCTGTTGGGGGAACTGCTTGAAACTTACTCCTTGGTTTAAAAAATTAAGTATAATGAAATGAAAATGAAAATTCATTATCGATAGACCTCACAATCAAATTGCATCAGTAGTCTGCAATTGAACCCCAGAAAGAATCTACCAAGTGTTAGAATGGCTGGCTTCCCTTTTGTTGGACTGGAGTCTGAACAAACAAGCTGGACAGGGGTTTAAGTCTATGACTGTCTTACTGCTTCTAACCTTCAGCCACCATGTGAACACTGTTGTCTCCCCAGCATAGAAATAAACTGTTCAACCAATTTGAGATTCTACAACTTTAGCCCCAGGTGTGAAGGATATGTGAACACTGAATGTGTCAAACTTTTCAGCCAGAGTTATCTTTTGGTGAAGTGAAGTGTCCACCTATTTGCAGTTAAATAATCCAAGTGCTGTTTAGCTGAGAGAAGACAGGCCTTTCTAAGGTCAGCAAACTGTAGCAAACTATAAGCCAGTTAGTTGGACAACACTTCCAAAGTTGTGTTTATTTTTGGACAAAGCCATTATTCTTAAATTGCTAACTTTACGGACACAAGACTCTATAATAATGAAGGCCAAAACCACATCTCAGTTATAGCTAATGAATGAAGGACACTTACTCTGGAGAATAGCAACTTGGTAGAAAGGTAAAGAGGAAGAAGGTGTCATGATACCACCAGCAGCTCACATCCACTGGATGTTCTCTACCAGCCACAACTGTTTCACACCCTTTACACATATTGAGTCATCAAAGCCTCACAATAATCTCATGATATAAATTCTGCTGTTTTTCTCATTTTTTTAAAAAATATTTTTTAGTTGTTGATGGACCTTTATTTTATTTATTTGTATGTGGTTCTGAGAATTGAACACAGTGCCTCACGCATGCTAGGCAAGCAGTCCACCACTGAGCCACACCCCCAGCCCCTGTTATTCTCATTTTAATCAATGAGGATATACTTAATGTTAAGGTCTTTGAAAAGACTTTGGCTCCATGAAATTTCAATGAAAGGTGGAGATAAAAATTTTCAATGTTATTTTTGTTGAGTAAGATTTCTGATTGTGGGCAAAAGATAGCTCATCACAGGGAATGGATTGGAGAACACCTTGAACACTCTCCCCTTGACAGAAACAACATCCTCACTTTCTGCCACAACAGTTCAATTCTACTGTTAATATCAATTCTTCTGAGTTCCAAAGAAGTTTATATATTCCAGAATTCCATATTCATTTGAAAATTGTTTACCTCTGTTAGGGGTAATAAATCAAACCTCTTTATTTGTTAGCTTATGCTTCTAAATGTAACACCTGGCTAATTGTACTCTCTATGTTAAAACAAATATTATTATAAACTAATAAGCTATAAACAGTAGATTAGATTTGAGGGCTATAAAGATATTCTGCCATCATCTCATCTGGAAGAAAACAAGAGGAAGAATGGTCACTGGGGTTTGGGGTAAAAAGAAACCTGAAGGAGGAAATGTGAAGCTTCTAAAAGCCAATTTTGTGCACTTTCCAACTTTTCCTAGTTAACATGAGTTTTATTGTCATTATTTTTTTTAAAGAAAAGACAATTTTTTAAAAAAGATATTTCTTTCTATGTTATGGATAAAAGAAGTTGTTGATTAAGTTAGTAACATATGGAAATTCAAAGTAAGGACTGAGGCAAGGTGCTCAGGAGACCATACTATTAATTCTGACCCTGAAATGACTTAGCTGTGTACCCAGTGTTCTCATCTACAAAACAGAGAGATCCCACAAATGATCTCTAGTGGCTTCTGCAAGATTCCTGACTCTTGAAAACCAAGTTTAGGAAGAGATTAAGTAGAACAATCACCCCACACTGCTATCTAACTACACATATTTTGGCTTATTCTCTATTCATATTATACTGAAAGTATAAAATGAAAGCATTTTCTAAATATACCTGCTTATTAGTTTTCTTTCTCATTTTATTAATATTATTAAAATTAGAGATATTTTAAGGGAAGAGGCTATTACTTTAAAATTTATTTACAGTTCTGTCTTAACTGTATTATTTACAGTTGTCAATCAATTTGTTCTATTAAAACTCATATATCTTAACACTTCTTGGAAGTGTTAAGTAAAAACAAGAAAAATAAATATTCTAAGTCCTCAACTGCTTTTTAATTTCCTTTTCTACTTTTCTGTATGCATGCTTTCAGTAGTTGAGCTAATAAACATTTTAAATTTGTATTTGTTCAGGGAGAGCCACTTTCTAGCCAACTACTACCAAGAAGTAACATCTAAGACTTTGGTAGTAACTGACATTTATGCCAGTACATTATATGGACTCTAAAGACAAATGTGAAAAATTCATTCTGAAGTGAACATTTTATAATGTTGAGTGCTCTGTATTGAAAGGTTCTCAACAGCTTTAAATGAGTGAATGAGAACACATTAATTATTTGCCATTAAAAGTAGGTGGAAATTTCATTCTCTGATATATATATATATATACCAATTCTTTCTTTGACTCTTGTTAAGGGACCTTCAATTGGCATAGCATCTGTTGCTTCTCTTTTTACAAAGCTGAGAAAACAATACTCATTGGGAGGTCAGCTGTAAATCTTTAAGTAGAAATACATTCTATAAATGAACATTATCATTGACATCCTTTTCTCAATTTCCAACTTTATATAACCATCAAGTTTTGGTTCTTACTTTGGTCACATTATAACCAGATTTTTGTGGAGGAAACTTCAGTATAGCAGAAGGTAAAAATACTTATTATTACCTAATAGAAGATAAAGTGAGAGAATAATAAGAAACACTTGGTAGGTATGATTAACAAATAAAAAATATCTCTTGCTTACTTCTGTATTCAGGAGCTTGAAATGATTTCTACTATCTTTTAAATTATGTCTAAGTAGTGTGGCTAAATTTCAAATTCGTCTTTCAACTGACACTTTGAATTTCCTCTCTTGTGAAAATTCCAAAGGGACTTTCTTTTGCTTTTTTAAAATAATCCTGTCTTCTTCCTGCCACATATCAATAACAACAATAGCAACTAATATTATCTGAGTACTTGTTCTGTGAAAGAAATAATTTAAAAAAATCTTCATTATTTAATTCTTACACACAAAAACCCAGTGAATTAGAGGGAGTGACGTCATCAAGAAGGTGGAAGTCCTAGATCCTTGTTTTGCCCCTGGAGACAAAAATCAGCATTAATAGATGGAACAATTACTTTGTGAGGAATCCAGAAACCAGTTAAGAGACTCCTACAATGCAGGTGAGTAAAAATCTAGCTGCACTGAAGTCAGTAGGAGAATTCCTGGACCTCATTCATCACAGTTCCCTCCTTGGCTCAGTTTTGTGTGCATGTGGTGTCACTGGGGAAAACAACTCCCAGCTCTTGGCTTCTCCTTGGGAAGGAAGAAGAAGACTCAAACATGTCCAACATTCAGACTTTTTGGAGACTTGTTGAAGGGACTGATTTCTCTCTGGTCTGAATCTCAGGAGGATAGTAAAGGGCACTGGGTTGAAAGTCATTGAAAACAATAGTGGTGTTTTGTAGTAGTACACATTAGTTCAACATAGTCCCTCCCTCTAGCCCAAGAAAAATAAGTTGGAGAAAAGTTCCAAGTCTCAGTATTCCCCAGAAGATAGAAGTAATTGAGGTATGTGTCTAATATTCAGGATTTGGGGGAGTTCTGCCCAAGAGATTGACTTCTATTTTGCCCATCTTTTAGTGTTTGTAGGACTTGGCATATCCTAGAAGTCTGTGGGGCATTGAAAATAAAAAAGAGTTGGGAAGTTTTTGGCACTGCCAGAGAACGTGCATTAATGCAGACATGTGCAAAGTGAGCAAAGGTTCATAGCTTCTGATAAAAGCAATTGTCAAATTCCTGATTGGGAATTTAGAAGCGCACATTTAGAGGATGCATCCACAAAAAAGTTTTGAAGAACTCCCAGAATCTGTATCCAAGATGATTGGTGAAGATCTTTTCGGGTACAAAACCAGTTTGTGATGTTTGGGAAAGGTTGCTTTTTTTTTTTTTTTTTCCCAAATGTGAGTCTCAAGGAAGAGTTGAAAGGCACACAAAGAAACAAGGCACCATGATACAAAGAATACCATAAATCTCCAGAAATTGACTCTAAAGAAATGGCAGCATATGAAATATCTGGCAATTACTTCAAAATAACTGTAGTAACAATGTTCAATATCTAGAAACATGACATGTCAACAAAATGAGAAAATTTAAAAAGAAATAAAAATTGTGTGAAAAAGAAACAAAAATTAGAGCAAAGAATACAATAACTGAATTGAAAAATTCACTAGAAGTTTTCAAAAGAAAACTTGATTATGCAGAAGAAATCAGAGAATTAAAAGATAAGTCATTTGAAATTAGCAAGTAAGAGGAACAAAAAGAATGATTAAGAAAGTGAATGAAAGCTTAAGAGACTTCAGAGAACCCCAAAGAATGTTTGGTAGGTATGTTGTAAGTGCTTATTAAAGATAAGTCTCACTGACTCTTGCTTTTATGGAATATATAGATAGTCTGACTAAAGGTCATCTTTTACTCTTTGAAACTGGATATATTTCCTTTCCTTATTCAAAGTTTCAACCATAGCAAGTTAAAAACACTGTCTATAGTAAAAAAGTAAAAACTTGATTGATTGACAAACATTTAGAAACAGACATAATTTAGCAAAATCCAATCTGAGAGTTTATTCTGGAAAATCCTTGCTGATATATTAGAAAGGTGACAGGGATAGAAGTTCCCACATTAAACACTCACATAGACAACTTTGGTAGGGATGTATTTCATGCCTGATATTCCTAAAAATCATCACCTTGATGATGAAGGTAAAGATAATGAATGCAATTTAGCTCCCTGGCTCACAGAATTTGATTTTCTCTATTAGTTGGAGGCATGCATCATTGCAGACTTGTAACTCTTTGATCTCACTTCTCTGAATCTCAAAGTAATATCTGTAAGTACTATGAAAGGGTGTTAATGAGGCACAAAAACATGGTCAATGTAATTTTCCCCTTCAGAGTAAGAATCTAGCCAGTAGTACAGGAGTTAAGAATGGCATTCTGGTACACTTCATAAATATGTAGAACAATCTTCTCTCTCTTTAAAAAATGTATTCATTGTCAAGGAAAAAAAAAACTATTATATAGTATTTGGTTGCCAATTTAATATTAAAGCTAACTGTCCCTCTCTGTGCTTAAATGACCTCAATTTGTAACTACCTGGATTGCCTCCAGAGTCATCTATAATTTAATTATCTGTATCCTAGCTCACCTAGAAGGGCTCAAAATGAAATGGTGACTTTGGTTTCTGAGGCTAGAATCAATAGCCATTAGGAGAATGAGGAGATTTTTAAATCTAGGGAAAAAAAAGCAAGTACTTAAAATATCCATTGCATCAGCCTCAAAACTCTAGTACCCAGACAGTACAGGTATGGTGGAATTTTTATCACGATGCCCTACACAGTTTTTATGCCTGGAAAGGTATGGGTTAGGGTAAGAACAGATTGTCAGTTAGAATAAGAGCTGAAGGTTTAGTTTTCAAAGAACTGTGAACTTGTGTGGCACATTTACAGAGGCAGACAGATCCTGAAGAACAGAAATAGATGAAGCTATAGATAAGAAGAAAATCTTAATGTAAGCCAATTGTATGAGTTTTCTCTAACCATGTCATTGGCATCATGTAAATGCCAGACATCATCTTATATACAGCTTAAACATAGCAGATGTTGGCATTTAACTATAGGTTGCTATGAGAGAAAATTGCCCTTGAATGAGAAAGGAAGTTTACTGGCAACGAAAAATGATCTTTCCTGTTAACAGTTATACCCCAATAATAGAATTGTTTTCAACCAGTGATTGTGGGGTGGGAAAGGAGGAGAGATGTAATGATACCTCAATTCCAATCTAAAAAAGAAAGAAAATCAGCTTCAGTTTAAATTGCAACGTGTGGGTTGTATACATAGAACCTTCTCCTCCCTCTCTTCTCAAACCTCAAGGCTTCATGTTAAATGGGACAAATCACATCCTTCGTAGTTCTGCTCTGTTTGGTACAGCTGCTTGCTGCAGGTGGTGCCCTAAAAATATATTGTTTGTTTATTTTGCAATATAGCCGTCTGCAGAGTGGTACCTAAATGTGCAACTGCTCCCTTCTCTTTCTGTCAGTGAACCACATGATGAAAGACTAAGACCTCTGCCAAACCTAGCATGAAAAGGCCCAAATAAGAGGCACAGGTAGTGCTTGAGGTTCAGCTTCTGATAAGTTCCATTCTCTCTGGATTTATGAAGCAAAGCTGACAAGCAGACTATCTGTCATCAGAGACTGGATTTCAGCAAAGCAAAGCCAAGCAGAAACTGCCTTTGTTGGGAGAATAATTGTGCTACTCAGGAGATTAACATCTGTAAGCATATGGGATGTAAAAGGAAAAAAAAATCAATAACACATCACAAAAAATAATAAAAGCAAAGACTAATCTCAGTTATATATTTATGTAGATATATTCAAATAGAGATTTTAATGATTTTTTAAATTTATAATTTATATGACCAAATAGTTTTTCTGTTCACACTGGCAGAGTGCAGTATAATAATTTACATGTAAAACAGTTTTTAAACTATGGTTAATATAATGATACACAAAGTTAATATTACCAACGAATATTATTTTAGCCTTTTCTCATTGAATGAATCCTAGAAAAACACCTCCCAGGTTGGGGGGGGGTGCAGTTCAGTGATATAGTACTTTTGTAGTATATGTAAGGTCTCGCATTCCATCGTCGGTACCATAAAACAAACTAATAAAAAAAAAACTTTCCCAATATTAAAAGTTTTATATGAACTATTGCTGCATTAGAAAGAATAATAATAATGAGTCATTCCTATCAATCTTTGGCAAGTCACTCTTTTCTACAGAAATTTTATATAACCTCAATGGGATGCTGATAAATAGGTTTTATAATGGTTAAATAAGTAAAATGTAAAACTATAAACATTGTCTAGAGATATTTTGAAAAAAAAATTGGCTTCTGGTGAACAAGTCACTAATATTCTCCTAAAATTTAGGGATTTGTAAATGCATTTGGATTATTAACACAGGAGGAAAGAACACAGCGGAGTAAAGATGAGGACATGATTCTAACCTTCAGAAATAGGGATGATGTTGTTTCCACTGAGAGTGATGTAGAGAAGGACAGGAAAGTGAAGACTTGAGATGGGAAATAGTGACTCAATGTCAGGCTCATCAGGCAGACAGAAACAGAGAAATGGAAGAAGGCAAGGGGAATAGAAAAAGTTGAACAAATGAGTCTGAGGCTAATTCCAATATGAGAAATGGAGGATGGAGAGGATGACCAGATTCTGAAGGAAAGTCACGAGTCATTTAAAGAGAGCAGAATTTAAATAGAAAGTAGATGATATTAAATAGAGTTCAATAACTGAACTTACTTTTGAGTATGTGAGCTGTGTTTGCTGACTGCAGATTGCATACCTGGTCACAACTCCCCGTGTGCTCTCATGTAGAGGCCATAGTTCTACCTTTAATGCTGCATCTCCACATGGCTCAGTCCTCACACTTACACAGTCAGAATTTAGGTAAAACATCACCTATCTAAGTGGCCTTCTCTGGCTATTCTCCAGTGGCTCTCTTTTATCTTACCCAGCTTTATTCATCAGCAGAGCATTTACATATTGGACGTACTATATATATTCTATACATATATGTATGGAATATATATATGTATGTACATACACACACTATATGCATGCCTCTTCTCATAAGAACATACATTGCATGGGAGCAGAGGCTTTGACTCACCCTTGCATCTCCAATGAGAATACCAATACACTCAGCAAATATTTGTTAACCGGCAGAATGTATATAAAGCAGTTTCAAGCTCCAAGCAGTTGAAGAAAATGGAGGAATCAACTTTTTAATTTGAATATTTAGATTAAATCTACACAACTTTAAACCACCATTTGAAAACTGAAAATCCATACCCACTGAAAGTTTTAGTGTCTCATACTTAACTGATTGCAATTTTTAATTGAAACTTGAACATAGCTTTGTGACATTTCAATTTGACCTCTCTCCAGGAGCAAGAAGCCTGGGAAAGCTCTTTATCCTGAAATATAAAGCTCAAAACATGATAAATTGAATCTGGAAAAAAAATCATCTTTCTCTATGAATAAGAGTCTATGTATCAATTCCATATAAGTGAAATCTGTGCAGCTAATAAATGAAGAAAATGTGTCTTCTGCACAGAGCTCAGTTTTATCTACCAGGAAAAGAATAAAAGTGTAGGGTGATAAGCTGTTTGGTCTTGCTGTGGACTACTAGTCAATCTAGATACTGATGAAGCTCCTGAATGTATTAGCAGACAGCAGGTATGATCCATTATTCCACATCTTATGCTGGTGATACATTGTCATGCGGACTGAATTGGATAGCTGAGATATATTATTACCCAGGACACAAATCTATAGCATTGCTTCAGTGGGGGTCTTCCAACTCAGTTCCAGGATAATTATTATAGCACTTTGGAACTTTAAGTCTATAAGTGTGAACCAAAGAAAATGTGGGCAATACATCTATGTAATTTCAACTCATATCACAGGCTCATAATTAAAGGACAATAAGGACAATGTATTTTTCCATATGTTTGCCCTCTCCTTTATGACATTTTTAATATCAAGCTTTCTTTGACAACTTGTCTAAATCTTTTAATTATAAGCAACATAAACTTTTCTAAGTTTGTGAAATAAGTGATTGCTGAAAATGAATACCCGACCAACTTTGAATCACTAACTTGAATTTTTTCTGTACTTCACAGTATAATTTCAGTTAAAATTAGTTTTCATAGTAAATACATAGTATATTAGGACTAAATCAATGCAAATATGACATTCAACTAAAAGGATAACATGAAATTACAGCACAGGTGAGCTGTAAAATTTAGAAATTAATAACAAAAAGAGAACTTACCCATAATTCTGTGATGAAGAAATCAATAAAGTTGTAGAAAGAGAAGTAGAGAAAGTGAAGATGAATGATTGGAAGACATTTGATAGTGAGAGTAAAAAGGAATGATTTGTATTTATAAAGTTGCTAATAATAAGCAGCCCAAGCTTTAGAGGTGGAGCTATTAAGAATCAATATAAAAGAGCAGAGCAACTCATATATTTCAGAATATAAAAAGACAGAAAGAAACTCATAATATCCTTGGAGCCATAGCATTCTCCACTTAATTCCATGACTCTGGAATCATGTTTCCAATTAGCATTAACAAAAATAATCATGTGGCAACTACCTCATTAAGTATAATAAAAGTATCATCATGAATTATGTTAGGAGGACTAAAAGTGATAAACATATGTGTGTGAAAAGTTGTGGTCTTGACTCTCAGGTTCTTGCTTGAGAGGGATTTAGCATGATGGGTGGTGGAGAGGACAAATGGCGGAGTCAGGGAGAAGGCAGCCATGATGCTAAGGAAAGGGAGAGAAAGAGAGGATACAGACTAGGAATGGCAAGCCTTGCCATGTGGAAGGATGTGTGGGTTGAGAATAGAAGAATTTTAAATCCTGTTTGTAAGATTGGTAAAAGCACAAGGTACAGAGAAAATATCACAGATGGCTCTTCTTCCACTGTGTAAACACTATTTAGCCTAAGTGTGTTTGCCCATATTTTTATTCTTTTCCATTCAAGTATAACATGCTAAACAATAAATTATCCCTCATATTATAGCTGTCAGTATAAATCATGTTTATAATCCCTCCTTTGAGAATGCCATGCTCCTACTTAGAAACGCTAGCAGATCTTACTACTATTGTTCTATCACTGTGTTTAATTTCCAGTGAGAAGGAAATTGCTACCAAAGATGTATTTCTTAAGAATTTTATATCACAGTAATTGATCACGACTGGAAAAACATCCCAAAAGACAATGGTATTGTACATTTCAAAGGAAGATGTCAACCTTCCGTTCTCAGGCCAATAACTTGTAATATTTTTCACGAGATACTATATTTAGTGTATTTTAATATACTTCACTTGTTTACAAAATAATTTGTGACTTAATACAATTTATTTAATTCTGAAACAAATTTATGATCGTACAACTAAATATAAAAATAGTATTGTACACAGTTCATTGTACCATACTTTATGCCCAATACTTTATTCAATTTAAATCTCCTATTATTAAGAAAATAAAATTATTGGTGATTTGTTGTGTCTTTAATCAACACTGCCATTTGACTGTACTAATGTGTTTATTCGGTGGTGTTTCCTAACATTCCCATAGGTACAGTGAAGTGCTTAGGAGGTAAGCAAGTCCTTTAAACATGACATACAGAACAGATAGATATTGCATGCTGATTACAATAATTGATAAGGGACTGTGCACATAGGCTAGTGGTGCAGAACACTAAATAGTATTATATTGGTTTTTAGAATCATGGTAATATCTGGGGAGTAAGTAAACTTAGTAGGATTTAGTTCATTTTTTGCACTTCATTATGAGTTATTCTGAAAGGATTAAAGTATTCTCAATGAGCAGTGAAAGAAACTGAGCTAAGGAGAAAATAAATAATTCTACCTTTATTGTTTTTCAAGGCAATTTATTTAATGTTATCTCATTTAGTTCATAATTACAAAATAGTTTATTATACAACTGGGTATAAGATTTAAGGATTGTTACTCCCAGACTGTGAATATTTTACCTTATAATTCAAAATTTGCATGTAGGGAATACCAGAGAATATTAAAAAAAAATTACATTTAATTTGACCTCAGAGGCTGGTTAAATTCTGGCACTCTGCTTTTTCATGTGTTCACAGAACTGCATACCAATTTACAGGGGCACTTTTCAGTAATAAAGGAAAATAAAGTCAAGAACCTGTTAACTGTTTTGTGATTACTATACCCAAAAGTTGATTGTCATCTGTAGATAAGACATCAGGGCTTTACCCTTTAAAGCGATATTGTTCAAAGGAATTTATTATGGTTCAGGGGAATAATAAATAAGCTTATTCAATAAATTCCTTTGAACAATGTCCTTTTAAAGGATAATGCCCTGATGTCTTATATATGTCAACCAACTTTTGGTTAAAATAATCATGGAAACTTCATACTTTAATATCTGTTGAATAGTATTCATTCAATAACAATAGTATTTCTTACTCTTCAGGGATAGATTCAGTTGGAGTTTTCAAATAAGTTGTAAAACTTATTTATTTATAAGTTTTGTTACACTCAATTGCATCAAGAAATATCCTTTCTGGATTCAATTTGCCATTCTCCTATTTCAGTAAGTATCCTTGGAAAAACTCCCTATTTATACTAATACTTTGTTCTTTTCCTCATATTTTGAAATTTGCATAAACTATTCTGATGCTACAGAAAGATATTTCACTTTCATTTTGTTTCTTGGGCCACTAACTTTTGACAGGGAGATCTGTGCTTCTGAAAACCTGTACCACAGCTGGAGTAGCAAGTCCCAACAATCAAGCCAAGCCTCAAGCTGTGAAGCCCACCTGGGAGTGGGGAAAGAGCCCTAGTCTTCACTCCAACCCTTGTATACTGCAGTTAGCAAGCAGTTTTGTCTTAATAAGAAAATGATTGCATCACCTTCAACACTGGACTAGTAATCAGAAGATTCAGTTTACAGTTCTAGAAGTATACCAACTCACTCTTTTGGTGGAAATACAGAACTCATGGCATAGATGCACAGATTCATTATTTGATAAGAAGCTCATTATTTGAAGGGCCTGACCCTGATGTCCAGAAAAGGAAATGATTTTCAAGACCCAGGAAGAATTTGATGAGGCAGCCAGAGCCCTGATGCCCTTTGGAATTAGAGTTACCTTCCCTGACCAGACTCCACATGGTTCTAAGAAATTCAGGAAGTAAGAAGGATCAACAGTGAAGAGAAAGGGAAGGCACTAATATTTTCAGTGAAAATTAAAAAAATCACATTCACCAAACACTCTACCTGAGGTCTAAGGAAACAGAATTTTTAGGAGTTATGGCATGGCAATCCTTAAAACAACAACAACAACAACAAAAAACCCTAAAGAAAGAAATTTCTATTCTCAGTCAAGTTGAATTTACTGTTTTAGAGTAGTTCTCATTTCTGTTGCCATACATTCTGAGAGAATTTTTAAAAATTTTACCTGAAAATTATGTATATTTGAAATGTAAGCTTGAAATTTTTTTTATTAGTTTAAATGACATCTTTGTAAAAGATCAGTTGACCAAATATGTGTGGATTTATTTGGGGGCTCCATTCTGTTCCACTGGTCTATGTTTGTCTTTATGTCAGTACCATGCTATTTTAATTACTGTGGCTTTGTAATTCTTTTAAAATTGAGAAGAATGATACTTCCAACATTGTGGTTTGTAAAACTGCTTTGGTTATTCAGAGTATTTTTGTGGTTTCATATGAGGTTTAGGACTGCTTTTCTGTTTCTGTAAAAAAAAAATGCCATTGAGATTTGTATAAGGATTTTATTTAATCTATACATCATTCTGAGTAATATGAACTAGTTTAGCTGCAAAAGATGTATTTATTTTGATATATTATAAATATTAGTATATTTTAAAGAGATCTATGGTGTCATCCATTTAAATATGTCCAATTAAATTAGAATATCACTGTGATATGAAATTCACCCTAACACGCATACACATATTTAAGGATTATAAATTTTATGTAGTTCATTTTCTTTGAATTTGCACTGCTTCTACAGTGCTTTCACAGAATTTTGTTCTAATTAAATATGTTTATTTCCTTGAAAGTTGTATTATTGCTCAGTCTCTCATACTACTTTGTCATAAATTTAGATGTATATGTATAAGTGTGTGTATTCATTGAATATGTATAGATTTCGATTTCATATTTTTCTTAGGTCCATGAGGCAGAAAGTGTTAAAAAAATTCTCATTTCTGAATATTAATAATAATAATACTATTCTCATAATTATTATTTTATACACTTGATTTAAAACAAAGTAGTCTGTACAAACTGATCAAAATTATTATGTATGAAAATAAATTTGTACTTGAAATCTATTTGTTATTTATAATAGAATGGGACAGAGTTCAGCATGATTCAATTTCTAGCATTTTTTTTTTTTAGGTTTAAGTACTGAAAAATCTTTTTCCTAAATGTAGATGCAGTTTTTATAATGACCAATTTCTACAACTTATCCTAAGTTGCATAGCACAATTTCCATAATTATCTATCACAAAAATCATTTCAAATAATGTATCAAGTTACAAATTTATTAGGGTTTTCTTTCAATTTTAATGAAAGAAAAGAATTGGAAATTGCTCAGTTTGCAACAACAATTTCTGGGAAGTATACCAAAAACACTATCAAGACATAATAAATAGCTGTTAATTATAGCCATCTCTTAAAGGCACCTAGCCTAATTTTATATATGTAAAAACTTTAGAAATATTGAAATATTATATAATTTCAAATATATGTTTTTTGATATAATGTTGTTTCTTAATTAAAAATCATGTGCTTTGAGTATATTTTTACTTAAGCTATGTAGCTGCAGATCTGGCTAATTTAGTTCATAAAGTCAACCAGATCAAACTTACTTTTTTTCTTAAAATTCTGTTTTAATTTTTCAATTTAAATACATAGAACACAGGGTATCCCCATGGCAACCATATGACTTCTGAATATAGCTGTAGCTGAGTAGCAGCAAATACTATTTCTCCACTTTTCGCTTTAGAACTGCACAAGCTCTTAACTTAGATATAAAGCTTATATTACTGATAGCAATGCTGAGGTGACATGAAAATCATGATTGGATCTTTAACAATCAAATCATTATAAATATGTATTTACCCAATAGATGCATCAATGAGCAAAACACATAATGAGGCCACTCAGAACCATGCATCACACACAAAAGTAACATTCAAAGAAAGATCCAAACATCTCTAGCAACACAAACTCAATCAACTTGAATTAGAGGATTCAGAAGTTAGAAAAGTTCTTCACCAGTGGTACTCTTTGGCGAGTCTTAGCAAGATAAATGACAGCTATAAATTTTTAACTCAGAATAATGAGAACATCTGTGACTTCATGGATATGAAGGCACACATTTGATTTACAACAGTTTTTAAATCCATGATCTTTTAAATAATGATTTCATGCACTATACAAAGTTTTCCAAATAGGGATGAGATATACCTGAAGGTCGAACTTGAATACTTGGATTTAGCTATGAGCTGTGCAAGGGATATTAGAACTTTTTCTAGCTGGGTGTTGTAATGTACTGTTGTAATCCCAGCAGCTTGGGAAGCTGAGGCAGAAGGATCCCAAGTTCAAAGCCAGCCTTAGCAACTCAGGGAGGACCTAAGAAATCTAGCAAGAACTGTCTCAAATTAAAAAAATAAGTAAATAAAAAGGGATGAGGATGTGGCTCAGTGGTTAAGGCTCCCTGGGTTCAATCCCTGGTACCAAAAAAAGAAAAAAAAAGAAAAGAAAAGGAATGTTTTCTAAACTCTTCAATGACTTCCTTGATAATTTGTATATAATTTCTAAGCCACATCTAATGGCTATGGGAAGCGGTAAGCTTATTTACAATTTTTATCAATATCCTTTGCTAGTCTCCTAAAAAAAAATTAATAGTCAACCTGCCATGAATTTAGAAGTATTTCAGAAGTAAAGGAAATAAAGGAAAACAAGATCAAGCAATTTTGGTTGGAGAGGTTTATATAAAATTTAGAAATATTGATTCTCTGGATATGGCTAAAGAAAAGAGAGAATAAAGTCTTTATTTACCAATGAATTATTGGGAGTTTTAACATATATTTTAACAAACATAGTTACTTCAGGTATTGCAATAAATGTTCTCCCTTATAATACCATTTATGTATATTTGTTTACAAAACATATTTGTTTTTCATTGTGTTGGTTACAGAGAGGTAAGTCTAATATGTGCATAATAAATATGAGGTACATAACATATCCATTCTCCTCACCCATGGCAGATGTAGCTAATCAATCACAGCATTCTTTGCCACTGAGAAACTCTGAACATTTAGACTTCAGTAATCCATTATCCATTAGCTGTTACAGCATTCTGGTTGAAGACTATTTCTCAGCATTGTTACAAGAAAGAGCATGTCCATAATCCCTCTTTACTAGCTAAACATCTTAGGAAGCGTTTCTAACCTGTTATGCTGCACTCATAGGACAGTTACACGGTCATAAGATTGAATTCATGTGAACATATTTTCTAACCAATCATGCATTAAGAAATCCAATCAATTATCTTGTAATGTAAACAACACCATCTCCCTAGTTGATCTCTGTACACACATTTTATCTACTTGGTAAGTGTGGATTTTTTAAAAAATGGTTTTATTAAAACTGTGCACACCTGTGTGCCTTTTGAGTGTTGTATCTGATACTAACTGGAGAAAAAGGCTGCTGGAGGAGGAGAAATCTGGAAACCTTACTCCTGGCTCATCATTATGGTGCTCTGGCAGACTTTTTGCTTGGCTGGAGGCTGTGTGATTAATAGCCCCTCTTCTCAATTATGAGGATATTATACTCATCTTCCTTTGGCTGTAAATGGGAGATATCTATGTATGTGAGATGCAAATGTGGGCTCTATGAATGCTAATTTCAAAATCAGCCAAAAGTTGATTGGCAGAAAACTGAACAACGCTGTGATAGGCATTCTGGGGGTCAGAAATCTGTGAAAGAAAGGCTGAGTGAGAGTGGAGAAAAAAAGAGCTGGAGCGATTTGGAGTTAATTGAGAGCAATAGTTGGGAAAGCAGCAGTTTATGAAAGCAAGTCTAAGCCAGATATCCCAGAAGGGAAACTGACGAAAACAATAAAAGTGAGAGTTTAGCTGACATTACAAAAAGTGGGATGAAACTAAGAAGCCAAGACTATGCCCCAAACTGCATGAACTGCTGCATCCTCTGTCTCTAAATGTCCCTGAAATGTGCCCCTTTGCACCTGGTTTGTGCCCTCGGGAACTCTGCTCCATTTTTAACTATAACATCCTTAATGTCAGGGATACTGTTGTCTTTGCTTTTCTAGATATCCCGGGGGACAAGCACTCAGGAGTGTTCCCTGTATTGGATTGAACTGAATATTTGATTGTCAGAAGGATGATCCGGATAATACAAAAGGGGAGGAGCAGAGAACCCAGATACTATTTGATTAGTTAATCGTTACAGCAGAAGAGATCAGAATGAGTACAGGAAAAAGTCTTCGGACTGTTTCCAATAAATAGGCAGAGCGAATATTTTAAGATAAGACCTTTTAGGCGGGTTTGCATTATCAACTCAGATTGACTAAGTATTTTGTGTAGCGGGCATTTTCAGCCCAAGGTGGCTAGACAAGCAAGCCTAAAGGCCCAAAGTGCTGAAACTTCCATGGGTAGTTTCTTAGGTAAGAAAGTTGGTAACTTAGTCTCTGGTGTTCCTGAATCAGCATCACAAAGAACCCCTCCCTGCCAAAGGAAGACCTGGTGAAGAGAAAGAGATAAAGGTGCCCCAGCCATTGAACTTGGTTAAAATAAATTTTTCACTCCACTGGGGGACAGTGTAGACAGAAGGGAAAGCCATCTGAATTATTTTCCCCATCTGTTCTTAGGGACTTTCTTTCACCTTCACATTCTAGTCACCTTGCCTTTACAGATTAATTTTACTTATGTAAAAGTGTTTTTCTCTGGGCAGTATGACAGACTCAACATATGCTTTCATATCCAAATGCACTTCTTTGCAAATTCCCTTTGCCAAAATTTTATGTGAATATAGTTATACACACAAACACACACACACACACAAAAAATCCAATAACCCTCTTAAAGAGTCATATATAACTGTCCTTACAAGTAAACTGCATCTTCACATCATCCTTAAAATATAGGTGAAAGTTTTCCAAAATGTTGAAGATATTGTACAAAAGGGGAGGGAGGGATAATTAAAATAAAATTTTGTTTAAAACCCTACTCTAAAACATTTGTATTGACATTTAATTTGTCTCAGAGTCTCAGAAATGTTTCACTTTTCTCATGTGAGATTTAACACTATTTAAATGGATTTTAAAAAATTAAATAACTACTTTCATGTCACCAAATCTAACTTGTCTTTCAGATAAGCAAAATGAACCATTTTAGAGTTCAACATGAATACAGAAGATTTTGTTTATTTGAAGAATTGTCTCAGGTTGGACATATTAGGGAAAGATCACTTAGTACTTTAGCTAAGAACATAATTCAAATTTTCTGGAATTTATTCATTTTGATCTTAAAATATTTCGAGTTCTTCCTTCTTGTCTATTTTGTGATTGATAGGACTGTATGACTATAGTGCTAGACGATAAACTGTGAAGAATGAGCTGCTTCTCCCTGGAAGGACCATGCATGTACCAATATGGATCATCCATATCTTTCTGTGATCTTGAGCATGGCAACCTAATGATAATTGGGTTTGTGGTTGTTACACTAGGCTTGTATCCTTATTGACAATGAGTATAGAGCCTCCTGCTGACACAGGGAATAAACCTGTATGATATTTATTCACAAAGACTTAGGAAATGTTTAGTAGCACAGCATACACGTAGTCTATCATAACATGCATATGAGATATATATTATATACATTATATATATGTATATATAATATTAAATGGTTTTAACTCTTAAAGAATTTTATATAAAATGATTAGTGCCTTTCTATGCAGAACTTATTATCTCTTGTTATTCAATTGGGAGGCCATATCACCCTCAAAATAATTCATTGAAGAAAGAGGTAAAAAGCAGATTGCACTTGCATTATTTTTGGGTAACAATTGTTAGACTATGAACCTCAACTGCAGATCTATATGGAATCTAAAAAAATATGTGTGGTTCTAGAATCTGAAATGATTAAATGGATTCATATAAAACAAAGTTGCCTTAGCAATGTAAGTCCTACAATATTATGCAGTTAACCTTAGTGATAGTTCTTCTTGAGAAAGACATGTCTTTATTTATTTTTTTCATAATAATGCAATCTAACATAACTTATTTTATATAACATAAGCATACATTATATGAATTTGTTATTTATTCTCCTACTTCCTCCTGATGGGAGGACTCTTTTTTTTTTTTTTTGGTACAATCCTATGAAACATGGCAGCATGAAAGTCTAGATAGAATTTCAAGGAAGGATGACTTGTTCAGAAAGGAGGAGTGTGGATAATAAGTGATGGACAGTGCCCAGGGGAAATATAGGAAGAAGGAAGTATGGCATAGGGCAGAGGAAGAAAGAAATCCATGTGTTGGCACTTCCAGAAGAAACACTGAGGGAGAAGGTACATTGAAATCTCATTTGTTTAGGTAAGTTGAATGTTAGCTGTGAAAACTCTCTGATATTCCTCTAGATCTTTGGAAAAGTCTACCCAAATCAGATAATCCAATCTTGACTGGCTGGATTTCCTATGAAAAATGCTGATGATGTTAAAGGCCATTTAATGACTGATGAAGAAAATAAGCATGCATAGTCCAGAGGATGGCTTGTTTAACATATTCTTAATAAAAGTGGCATTAAATAGGAGGAACACACACACACACACACACACACACACACATATTCCCTTTGTGTGCACTGAGTTTGCCCAGAAATAAAACAAATTTCAGAAGCACTAGATGAAGTGGTTGGCTGTCAACACTTACTGCGAGGATAATCTGGAGGGAACTATGAGCCACTTCTATGTACTGGTACTCCAGAAAACACCCTGAGACCGTGATGTAGCGATGGTCTTCTGGGGCCCAGTCTGGGGCGGGTGTCACTGACGTCACCATACATCCTGGTCCATTCTCCATCCACCAAGATCGGTGCATTGAAATATTAAAAGTCAGGATAAGGTCTGTTTCCTGCAAGAAGGCAATTTATAAGGATGAGAATTACTTCATAAATGTCAGCTTATTTGGGACTGAATTGTTTTCTATTTGCGCATTAATTGTAATACTGAAATGTCTTTACCATTAGGGACTTGTGAATATTAAAAAGGGAATGATTTAAACTATCATCAGGTGAAAGTCTTATATTATAAATCTGCTGTATATTTTCTCCTTGTCAGAATATTTACTTATCATACATTTTAAATCTCAAAGTTGTATTTCAATGTGGCAGCATTTCACTTGTAGCTAATGCTCATATTTATAAAATCTTTATGTAGTAAAAGACAATATAGCTTATTTTCCTCCTTTTTATTCTAATTGTCCCTCTGTATCCATAGGGAATTGGTTTCAAGACTCTCAATCCCTGCAGATACCAAAATCCAAGGATGCTCAAATTCCTTTATATAAAATGTCAGTTGGTTGAGTCTGGATGCAGAATCTGTGGATATAGAGGCAGACTGTGTTTTGGGAAATCAGTGTCTCTTCAATCTCATCAACTTCTGTGAATTCAGTCATAGTATTTTTTTTCATGGAATATCATTAGCAAATTCTTGCAGGGTGGAGATAATACATCAATAACTCTTTAGATGAATTTAACTATGTAGGTGATTCACAGCTGTAACTAGAATAAAAGGTACAGTTTCTGAACTCAGAGAGCTTATAGTCACATACACCAAGAAACTGTCAATAGAATATGGAAAAAATGTCATATTCTGGGAAGATAATGGTTAAAAGGAATGTATCAAACATGTTCTATTACTCTGCAAGTTATGATTTTTATTCACAAATCCTAAGAGTGAGCCAGTGGTGGAACTTGAACTCTTTTAGCCTCAATGACAGTTGAGGTCCCATGATAATAGGAGCCAACTACTCTCACTCAAAACTGAGAGTGAAGCGCTAGAGTGACTAGGTAGACTCTAGATAGAAAAATGTCTTAAATCATGATTAGTGACCTTGAGACTCTTACTGACACTGAGAATATGTAAAGGTTGAGCTGGAATGGCCAAGGAACTTGGAGACTATAAGGAGGATTCTGTTTGAGGTGCTAAGTGTCACCAACTTCACAGTGGTGACTGGGGGAGGGAGGGGATATTTTTGCTTCTTTTTGAGACCATTGAGAAAGGCTTTAAGCATCCCTTGGAACCTGGGAGAAACAGCAACTAGTATCTGGTTCAGGTTTAATAAGTCTCAAAATAAATCCTGGGGTTGGAGCTACCTGCTTAGTGGCCAAACAAAAAGTAGGCAATGTTTGGAAGCAAACTGAATTGCTACATTTGATGGTTCTAAGAGCAGAAGTGGGCCATCAAAATAGAGAGCTAAATGGCATTTTTATTAGTGCTTTCCCAGAAGAACTATTGGTGGGGGATAATGGCTGAGAGTACTGACACACATTCCCATGTTCTGAGGGAAGAATTGTAATACAGTGAACAGAGAAGATACACCCACTAAGTCATACATACAGGGAGAAATTAATGAAGTCAAGTGTCTCTGAAAAAAAAAAACACAGAAAAAAACCCAGGGGCCATTACTAAAGTAAAACACTGAGCCTGCAACTTTTCCATGTAGAAAGGAAAAAGCTTAATTTTGAAAAAAAATGGATTTTTTATTCCAAGGACTTTTTATTCAGAAGGACATAATCCTTTCTGAACAGAAACTATTTGGGGAACAATAGTGACAACAGATAGCTTTTACTATTTGAGGGTCACCACAAGAATAGGTGTGCTGTTTATTTTTTTCCAGTGGCAGAAGAACTAGGTCCATAGGTAGATTTGCAGGGGCAATTATGAGAACAGACCAATGTTTTCTATTTTTTCTTACAATCTTAGCCATTTAATGTTTTGTTGCCAAAAACAGGACAAGACACTGAAGCGCTTTAGAGTGCTTGATCTTCAGCATGTACTTCTCCTGAGTGGCAGAAGTTCAAGGAGGTAGGACTATGACCATTGCTTTCAGTACTCTGAAATACTCTGGTATTCTCCTTACTTCTGGTGATGAGGTTATAGAGGAAGGCCTCTATAGAGAATCATTATCACAGGAAGTCTACAGTTCACATTAGTGTTTGCTCTTTGTAATATACATTCCGTGGGTTTTGGCAAATATATGACATGTGCCCACATTATCATATCATTCAGAATCATTTCACTGCCTTAAAAATCCTCTGTGCTCTACCTATTCATTCCTTTCACCCCCAAAACACTGGCTACCATGTTCCTCTGGCTGTCATCACAGTTTTTCTTTCCCAGAATTCCATGTAGTTGGAATGACATAGTATGTAGGCTGTTTAGATTGACTTCTTTTAAGTTCCTTTAGTGTCTTTTCATTCTCGATAGCTTGTTTTTAGCACTAAATAGTATTCCATTGTCTGGCTAAAGCAGTCTTTGACCCATTCACCTACCCAAGGACAACTTGGTTGTATCCAAGTTTGGGCAATGGCAAATAAAGCTGTTATAAACATCCATGTGCAGGTTTTGTGTGGACATAAGTTTTCAATTCATTTGGGTATATAATGAGGATTACAATGTCTTGATTGTATGGTAAGGGTATGTATAGTTCTATAAGAAACTCCCAAACTCTCTCCCTATTGGTTATGCCATTTTGCATTTCCACCATTAATTAGTAGGGATTCCTGTGACTTGGCATCCTTGACAGAATTTGGTGGTGTCATGTTCTGGATTTTGGCCATTGTAATAGGTGCATGGTGATAGTTCATTGTTGTCTAACTCACATTTCCTCAGTGATATTGACATTGAACCTCCTTTCCCATATTTACATGCCATCTGCATGTATTCTTTGGTGAGGTGTCTGTTAAGGTGTTTGACACACTTATTATCCAGTAGTTTGCTACTTAGTATTGAGCTGTACAGGCTCTTGGTATATTTTGAATAATAGTCCTTTATCAGTTAAGACTCTCACAAATATTTTCAACTGTCTATGGATTGTCTTTAATATGTTTTAAATGCAATAGGAATTCCTGAGCTTTATCTACTCCAAGCATAATCAATAGGTTATTTAATTCCTGTATATTTTGTAAATTTTGAGCTCAAAATCATAACTTTTGATATAATGAACATGACCTGAGAGCACAAAATACATCAAAATCACCAACTAATCGTTTACATTCTTGATGGATTCACACACACACACACACACAAAAAAAAAAAAAAAACTTAAAAGAAAATCAGCTCAGAATTGTAAGATACTAAAACTTTTAAATTTAAAGAACAGTATAATAATTATATATTCAGATCCATATAGTGACAAAAAATCTTTGTATCAATATATTTATTCATCTCTCTAAGTAGTCTTTAAAAAGTTCAGATTAAAGGACCCCATTATTGGTCATGTCATTTTCAAAATAACAGGGTCTGATGTGTTACATGAAAGCTGTGATTAGCACTAAAAATTTGTTTCTGACAGGGCTTGTGTGTATTCAGGTCAATGAAAGAAGCCTAATTGCCCAACAAATAATAAGCATTTGATAAAAAAAAGTTGACAAGTAAATGAGAAAATGATACTAGTGACATTTCAGAATTTCAATAGAAAGTGAACATTTACTTTCCCAGTTTCTGGCATTTGAAGAAGAACACACATGACTATTGCACTAGTAAGCAACAAAGGCTACATTGCCAAGATGAGAAAGTAGAGAGAGAGAAAAGAGAAGTTTTGATTTATAATTTAAAAACATGAAATAATTGTCAGATTTCTGGAGTTTTCTATTACCTTCTTTTGGCATAGTATTGAAAATTTATATTTTCCCATTTCTAGACTATTTGGTTACTATTAGAAAGGCTTGGAACTGCTTTTAGTACTAAATTGCAATGGTTTATAGTTATCATCATAGTTATTAAACATAGAAATGATTCATAAACCATATGCATAAAACATTCTACCAGACCATAATGATGTGAAGTTCTGCAAAATGGTATTATCTTGTAGAACATCACATTGTGAGGTTTATTGTCTCTTTTGGGAGATTAGATATAAGCTAAAATGTAACAATATAAGAAAGCATTTGGTAAGTACCTAATAAGTGGTAAGTGGACAATCCATACTATGAATTCAGATGATGGTGCTAGGATACTGTAGACCTGCGATAACTTGTATGTTTAAGTACTAACAGGTGGCTTTATAATTGTGAGAGGGGAGTTTCTAAGAGTAAAATAGCTTTGGAAAGATGAGATGGGCTTAGAATGGGGAGGATTTAGAGGCAAGTTCAAAAGGCCATGAGTTTTTTAAAGATTTTTGATCAGTGACAGGCCATGGGCACTATCAAACATGAAACCACAGGTATTACAGTAAAAATCACAAAGTCTGGGGTGGACCCTGTAGAAGACACAGGGAGACCCGCACAAATGACAAGCATGATGCAAGTGATTACATGGATGCTTTGAATTCTGAGTGTTTGACCTCCACTGCCACAAAACATTGTCTTGGGTAACAAAGGAGTCCCCTGGGAAGGACCAGGACTAAATGGCTTTTTGCACTCCTAGGGTGAAAGTGGGACAAGTCTGTATTCTCACCTTAAAACACAATTCTGGTAATGGTATTAAAGGAATCCAAGCACATGCATTTAATGTATTGTAGTGTATTTTAACAAACAAGAAATACCCTGGGAGGTTAAAGTGTTTTTATTAATAAAAATATGTACATTTAATCTTTAGGATTGTGAGAAGTAGTTCAGGAAAGCCCATGAGGAATACAATTTTTCACTAGCTGAGAATGAAAAAGTTGGAATAGAAACAGAGGCTGTATTTGAAACCAAGAATCACTTTCCTCCCATAAACTCTTAAATAAGATATTAAAAGTATCATCAGAAGGATGTGAACTGTATCTCATAGCCAACACCAACATATGGATACTAATTCTAGGAAGTCCTAAAAATTTTCCTTAAAATTATTATTATTCATGGATGATTTCCTGCTGGTGAATTTATTTTAACTCTAAATATAGAATTTTTTTCTGGTGATACTTGTGTAGATATATGCAAACCTGCTTCTATATATAAAAACCCCAATGCGTAGGTTATTTTGGTAACAGGAAAATCAGTAAAAACAAATCACATTGCAAAACATGCCAGGAAAAAAAAAAACTGAAAAATTAAGATTGAGAAGATAAATAAAATTACAAGTATACTTTTTTTTAACGAATTGAATGAATTTTACTTATGAAAGAATGCGGCCCAGAGCACAAACATTAAAACATTGAAAACATTAAAAAACATTGCTCTAAAAATACATGAGGAAAGTCCAGTGTTCTTTGGACTTCTAAAACCTAGAGTTTTAACAAACAAAATGTGATTCTTCACTGTGTGGAAAGATTCACTAAAGGTTTAATATAAAATATTTAAAGATCAGTGCTGTTAGGTTTTCATGATTTTTTCCCCCAGAAAACAGGGATCTTGTATCCATGTTCCAATAAAGATAGTTACTTCTCTTTTCTAAATCATATCTCAACTTCTTTCTTAGTCTCTAAGATTTTTTTAAATTAATTAAAATTTGTGTTCTAATTAGTTATACATGATAGTAGGATGCATTTGACACATCATACATAAATGGGTTATAACCGCTCATTCTTCTGGTTGTAATTGTTGTAGAGTGACACTGGTCATGCAATCATATAGGCACATAGGGTAATGTCTAATTCATTCTATTATCCTTCATAACCTCAAACACCATTCCACTTCACTCCCCTATGTCTAATCCAAAGCACCTCAATTCTTCCCTACTCCACCCTTATCATGAATTAGCATCTGCATGTCACAGAAATGTTTGGCCTTAGGTTCTTTGGGATTGGTATATTTCACTTAGCATGATATTCTGCAGTTCCATCCACTTACCAGCAAATGCCATAATTTCATTCTTCTTTAAGGCTGAGTAATATTCCATTATGTATATACACAACACTTTCTTTATCAATTCATCTTTTGAAATGTGCCTAGGTTACAGTTTAGCTATTGTGAATTGAGCTGGTATAAACATTGATGTGGCTGACTCACTGTAGTATGCTGATTTTAAGTCCTTTGGGTATAAACTGAGGAGTGGGATAGCCAGTCAAATGGTGGTTCTATTACAAGTTTCCTGAGGAATCTCCATACTCCTTTCCATAGCGGTTGCACCAATTTGCAGTTCCACCAGCAATGTATGAGTGTGCCTTTTCCCCCACATATTTTATGCTATCCCACAACTGGTCTGAATCTTCAGTATCTTAAGCCTTGCTGTAAAAAATTGCATTTTTATGAAATTCTTCTCACTACCTCTTATTAATATCCTGTGTCTCTCTCTTCACTTGAATTAATACTTCAGTTTACCCCTTCCAAAATGCCCTGATAATTCCATCCCTTTTTTTCAACCTCATATGGTTATACCTGGTATTTCTATATGTAAGTCAGTAGTGATGTATCTTGGTCTTTTACTTTTTTCTTAGGGGTAAAGAAATACGGTAAGTCCAATATGGGCACAGTTCCTGCTCAAGAAATACAAATTAACTCTTATCTAGACAAGCAAGGCAAGAAAGGAAAGAAGGCAGGGATAAAGGAGAAATCAAGGGGGATTACAAATGGAGCAAAATAAAATAATTCAATACGGAAGTGTCCACACCATGCTAATTTCAAAAGAACCCCCAGGCTCAAAGGACTCGGTGTTATTTTAACCTCTAAAGTTATAAATCATCAGCTATGAATGGGATCCCAGTTTGGCAAAATAAGTCTTTCCTCTTTCCTAAACTTAAAACTAGCAGAGGCTTAGAGGCAGAATTTCCTCAGCTGGTTACAAGAATTAAAGATCAACTTCTCCTTGACATTATGGTTTTCAATGTACTAAATAAACCTTCTTAAGGTAGCTTTCTGATGTTTTCTCACATTCCAGTTTTTTCCTTCCCCACAAGTATCTTTTCCCATTTTGTGAGTGTTCCTTTTCCTTTCTAAAAGCTCTGAAAAATGATTTGCACTCACTCTAGAGGCTTGGCTAGGCAAAGAACAGGTGAGCTATTTCCAGAGATGTTCCTGCCATCCAAGTACTCACCTGAAGGCTACCCTTTTGTCAGTTTTTAAAGCACTTTTATATGGATTTTTAAGCAGCATGGAGGCACAGAGGTGCTGATGATATTGAAAACTTAAGAGACATTTAAGAAATACTAAATCTCCTTCTCAATAGCTCCCCACTGGGCTGGGGTTGTAGCTCAGTGGCAGAGCACTTGCCTTGCACAGGTGAGGATCTGGGTTCGATCCTCAGCACCACATAAGAAAAGACATAAATAAAAAGAAAGCTATTTTGTACATCTACAATTCATTTTTTTAAAATAGCTCCCCACCATGACTCCAATTATTTCTCACCTAAAAGAACCAGTGTTGCCCCTGTCATTTGCCTAAAGCCTAAAACTCTGATTTCCATAGAATCTGTGCTTGGCTTCAAGGATTTTAAATCATTAGGAGCCTGAACTCACTTTGATCCATAGTTTAGGTTGTTCCCTTGTTAAATTTGTTGCCATAGAGGCTAATAAAGTTTTATGTCATTTTCTTTGTTGATTTCATTCTCTGGAAGAGAACAATTCATGGAAAAATCAACAATAAATGGTAGGAAGCTAGAGATAAACCAAGTGTTAACGTTTTTGATGATGAACTTCATAGTTCATTTTCCAGTTATTAAGAATGAAAATAATTGCAGGCAAAATGAAACATTAACACAAAATATCTCCGTACATTCTCTATGAATCTTTTGATTTTGAAGATGACAGGTGATCTCCTGGTTCTTTATAAATTATGTAACTTGTTGAATTTCAGGCAATGTTTTCTCCAGAAAAGAAATGAAATAAAATTTATGCATTAATAACCTTGTCCTGTTCTACAACAGCATTTAGAGGTAAGGATTACTGCCTTCACTTACTGGAAGAAGTAAATGAGGCTGAGAGTGCATATAAACCTGCATCAAGTTCTCTTTTTTAAGGATGGAACTAAATTGCAAACCACTTTTTGTCTCACTTCATGTCTTCCCACTATACCTTGTTGCCTCTCGAGGAAATTGTCTTGGACACTCTACCAGTCATTACCAAACTAGTTTCATTATCCTACAGGTTTTTTTTTAAGAGGATACATTAAAATTTGTGAAAATATACACAGAAATAATTTTAAAAATTTCTAAATGCTCTTCAGAAACCCACCCCAGTACTATAAGCAACCTTGAAATGTCCTCTTAGGTAGTTGGCCAACTCTAATCTGCAATTCATTGCACCCTCCATTTACAGTAGAGTTATATTTGTCATGCATTTGGATGGAGAAGTTTTTAAAGATATTTTAGTTGTACTTTATTCTCATGAGAGAATGTTTTAAGTGGTAAGATTTGTATCTTGTCTTGTTTTATCCTGGCAAGTACATAGATCAATACTGCTTAGAATTCGTGGAGACAAATATAAATAAACCTCTAAGTCTAAATAAAACACCTTTAAGCACATGTACTTATTTCATTTGGATTACTTCCAAAGAGCTCTTTGCAGCTTTTGTACCACATAAAGCCAAGAGGCTACTGGTGGAAAGGTCACTATCCAAAAGAAAATGTTAAAAAATCATTTTTTAAAAATACTACTCATCATCCATTTAAAGGAGCACTTAATTTCTTAACCTCCTTTAGTAAGAGGGGGTATTCTGCCAAGAGGAGAGACATAGAAATTGGGGGCACAAATTTGTGTAATAAAACAAACAATTCGGTCATTTTTTTTTTCAATAGTAGAAAGAGGATAGGAATGAGACTGATGGGCATGATAGTTTTTTCTTGTAAGAGTCCCTACATATCAACAGCATTAGTCACAATTGATATTTTACATTTAAAAGATACACTTCCTTCCAACTCTTTCTTTCTTCATTTTTGCAAAATGTGATGGTTTGGATCTAAAATGTCTAAGGACTCGGTTGCCAACTTGTGATAGAACTGGGAGGTTATGAAACTTCAGAAGGTGGAGACTAGTTCAGGGGAAAGAGTCACTTAGGGGTCTATACCTGAAGAGTACATTTTGTCCCTGGACACTTCTTCTCATTCTCTGTTGCTTAGCTTGTCATGAGGTGAGCAACTTTCCTCTACCAAACCCTTGCATCTTGATGTCTGCCTCATCACAGGCACCAAAAGAATGGGTCCAAATGATTGTGAACTGAAGCCCTGAAATCAAGAGCCAACATAAATGTTTTCTCCTTTTTTATTTTTATTGTTTGGTAATAGAAAGCTAACACACACAAAAAATATGATTATCAACTTTCCTCCCCCTGTGTTTTGATAATTCTTGCTTTGACTACCAAAAGTAACTTGAGAAATTGTAGAAAAAAATGAAGACTAATAATTCCCTATCAAAAGTATTGTTCACAGGTATGAGTACGGCAGCCATTTAAATTTACATGTTAGCATGTAAAGTATGAAATGGGAAATCACATATAGAAAAATATAGTGGTATGATTTTAAATTTACATATGTATTTATTTAAGTTACCTTAATGAAGGAATATGAAGTAACCACTTATTTTCCTGCAATACAAATAAGGAATTCTGTATCATACATTTAGTATTTTTTTTTTTTTATAATTCTCTGATTAGACTGTTGGGATTTTTCTTTTGTAGTACTGGGAACTGATCCCAGAGTCTTGCACATGCTAGGCAAGTGCTCCACCTCTCTAAGCTACATCCCCAACCCTTAATTTTATTTTGAGACAGGGTCTTATTAGGTTGACCAGATGACCTCGGACTTGTGATGGTCCTTTTGAGTAGCTAGATTACAGGTGTGCACTGCCACACCTCACTTTTTAATAGTTAACTCCAGGAAGTTAGCAAAGATTCAAGCTGATGAATATGTCTAGAAGGGAAGGCAGGCCAATCCCAGGAATGGGTAGTGTGCTGAATAATTAATGCCTGTGGCAAAGTTTGGCTGGTCCTATAAGATGGAAAACTGCTCAAAGACAGGTATAATCTCTTCCTGCAAGAGGGTTCTGTGATTATAAGAGTAGAGAGGGACTAATGATCCAGTGTTACAGTATATTATTTTCTGTTGTCTAGGTTTATTTCTTTCCACTTAACTGAACAGAGAAATATGAACTACTGGGGATATCAGTCAATCTAGTTTATACAAATTAATTTAGAAAAATATTCTATAATTTCAAGTCTTATAAAATGAGTATTTATTCCCAATTGTTAGTAATATGCCTTCATTGGCAACTACTCACTATTAGTTCTTAAATACTACATGATGCTGTATTTAACAATGATTACTTATAAATTTGGGCACTTTGAGAATCTCTTTAGGAATTTTGCATTTACTTAAACACTGTAGTGAAAAAGGAGAAATTTTAATAATTTTTCCATCAGTCAGTGATTATTCACAGCTATAATCAAAGGAAAAATTCAAATTTGCACAATGAAAAGATTCAGTTATCAGCTTTCCAATTACTATGTCCAAATGTCTGAGATATTTACCTTATAAAAAGGAAAGGCTAGTCTTGGTTTTGTAGGTTCCAGTCCAAGAAGAGGTGGGCCCATTGTTTTGGGCCATTGAAGGTGCTGATGGCAATGATAGGGTATGTTTGGTGAAGGAGACTGCTTGCCTCATGGCCAACAAAGTGAAAAAGAGAGGGTAGTCCATGGTGTCACAATCTCCCTATAGGGCATGTCCCCAATTACCTAGAGTCCACCCAAAATGTCACCTCTCTTAAAGGTTCCACCAACAGTGTTACCAAGCTTTTAACCTGTGGGCCTTTAGGGGACATTCAAGATCCAAATGACACCAGATTCCTACGAACAATTCAAGCAGTTTAAGAATTTAATAAAAAGGTTACTTACTATTATAGAATATGGCTACATGATTTTGAGGAATTTTGCATTTTAAGAAATTCAGTCACAAAAGAACTGGAATTTATTGTAGATCCTAAGGCTAAATTCAAACCTAACATATCTTACTCCTTTCACTGTAAAATGTGGTAATTAATTTTCCCTGGTGCTACATTGTCACTTAGCATGGATTGAAGCTTTAGTTTTTATTAACTGTATAATTTGATTTCTCCCTAGTTGAGTCTGTGTTAATCATTCTCCATAAAGAGAGATGTATGAGTCCATCTGAGTTCACTGAGAATAAGAAAAGAATAAAAATATTTTATGTTTGGGAAATTTTAAAAGAGCTTGTGTAATTCATAGCAATCACTTTTTTCCCCCTGTCCAAATTATCCAGGTAATTATATAATTTTTCTGCTCTGTTTGACATTAAGAAAAGGGTGGTGAGAAAGGTAAAGGACTGTGAGTGAGAAGACTTGAGCACACATCCCTGGGCATCAGTCACTATCCTGCTTTCTCATTCTGTAACATAGAGGGGATAATGACCATCTTCTTTTCAGTAATTGAGTACCAGAAAAGTAAAATGGGAATTGTTACCTTTAATAAGGATAAATTTGGTCTTTGAGGGGAAGCTCAGAAGGATCTTAAAATAATGAGATTTCCGACAATTTATAATAATTAACCATTTTCATCTGAAGACTCTCCCCTTTGACTAAGGATAAGCACACAGCTGAGAACCCTACAGCAAGGGACAGTATTGGCACACTCTTACTAGCATTACTGCTCAGATTCCTTCTCCTGGCCATCCTACTGTGTCACTTTGCACTGAGTTTCCTTTTCACCCCTCAAGCTTGATCTCCACCCAAGTGAAAGAGTCTGCATCTGCCTGTGTTTCTAAATACCTATAGTGGCTCATCTACTCTACTCTATGCCTTCTTTCCACTCCAAAGAAACACCTCAGACTATGCATGGAGTTGGTACCCTTTCCTATGCTAGCTGTGTTCCTGCAACTTCTTTCCTTCATGCTATGTCTTTAGATCCTCAGCCCTCCGGTCCTTCTCTACCCAACCAGTGTCTATGGTCCAATGCATACTAATATAGAACCCAGAGTCTACATATGCTCAATAACTAAATACTGGCTTAAGTATCTCCTGGATATAACAAATGTCTAGCATGGTTTCTTAATTAACACTTATTGACAAAGTTTTTATGTATTATGAAAATATTGTCTTATGAGTTTTGTCCCTTCATAATTTGGTTTAACATTTATTTTTAACTACAATATCCTCAATATCCAGGGATCCCAATTCACAGATTCAACAATTAATGGATCAAAAATACACAAAAGAATGAAAGTTGCATCTGTACTGAAAATGCATAAACAATTTTCCTTGTCATTATTCCTTAAGCAATATAATAATTATTTATACAGCATTTACATTGTATTAGGTATTATAAGGTGGTTTAAAATATTTCAGGGTATATATGTAGGATACCTGCAAATGCTGTGCCATTTGTATAAGGGAGTTGATGATTAGCAAATTGTGGTATCCACAGAGGGTTGTGGAACCAATTCTCCTTGGATACTAAGAGAAGTCTGTATATCTATTATTTTAAACAATATCTTCATGTTGGATAATGGTTTGGAATCCATTATATTTAAACTACAAACATACGTGCAAACAGAATTGAATAAGTAACTTGTTTTCGACTAATGACTTTAAGTAAGTGTACTTTTATTTCTCTTAAGCTTGAGGGAACTTATTTTCTTCCTTAATATAAATGTGCACACAAGTAAATTCTTATTCCTCAGAGGCAAAAGGAATAGGGATGAGAAATATAATTGAGTATAAATTTGGGGGCTAGTAGAATCTGTTATAAATAATTTCTGAGGATTCAAGAGGCAAGAGCAACTTGCTTATCAGGATCTGGAGAAAATACCTAGAATTGCAAAAGTTAGTTTTGGGGCGACAATCCCCTGAAAGTGGAAGAAGGACTATTGGGGTTGAGGTTTGCTCCTCTCCCTTCCGAGGGATTATTATATCCCTGGGGCCCAATTCTTCAACTCAATAGATTAGGCGAAAATTTTTAAAAAGTACTTATTTCCCATACATCAGATTTTCAGAGATGAGAAAGAATTTCATTTCGCTCCTCCCAGGGAAAAAAAGATGGTAGAAACATACCCATTTCTCACTTTTCTACCACTTAGCACCACTGCCAGCAGAATGATTGACTTCTCTGATAGACAAGTTTGGAAAAGAGACTATGCATGTTCAGCAGGGTCATGCCTTTCCCCTTAGAGCCAGCTAATCAGTACAATGCACACATGCCAAGGGGAGAGGGACAGAACAGCATGCTATGTGTTTTTTATCCTAATGTTTGTATGGGTAGCTTACAACATATGTTCATAATTTTTATTGCTATCCTTTACAAAATATGCAGCTCAACTGAACTTATGCCTGTAAGCTGAGCAATACTGAACTGACCATAATACACAGAAACTAGAGTTTCATGGAAAATATCAGAGAGCTTGTGATAGTCAAAGGATCTGCCATATCTATTTGTGAAGAAAGGTAAATTTGAGCCTCCAAATAACAGATAATTCCATTATGAATGTAAAACTTACATCAGAAAGATCAATGAATTTAGTTAGATGCTGTCTTTTACCCAAGAATAATGTAAATTCAGATAAAAGAAGCTGTATAATATTGAAATATTCATCCTCAAGTTATTTAAGATATTCTAAATACATCTATATTCTTTCAAACTTGCTAGTCTAGTTTATGGAAATTAGTTAAGGTTATAGTTTTCTACTACAATAAAAGTAATTAATGTGAAGGGTGAATGATAAATAAGACATGCTGACAGTTTTTCCAGGGCATCTATGGGAGATTGATTCCAGGATCACTTTAATGTTGGTATCAACATTAAAGGATGCTCAAGTTTCTTATATAAAATGACATAGTATTTGCATATACCTATGTACATCCTCCTATATACTTTAAATCATCTCTATAATAATACCTGATGCAATATAAAGGCTGGAATACAGTAAAGGCAGTGAGGGTGTGAGTGGGGTATGCTATTGGAAAGGTGAGAATCATGGGTAACAAAACGAAAACAATTGTGTTTATGAAGTGCCTTGGGATAGATGTGGCATCATTGACTATGATACCGACAAGTCCTCAGGACTGTGAGTTTACACAATTTGGGAACTTTTGGATGGCTCATAATTTAGAGTTGGATTGCATAAAGATGGCAAAGGATGAAAACTTAAGATCTGTTGGCTTTTACAGACTTTGTCTCATTTCATCTTCATTATAGTTCTTTGAAAAGAACATTCTTAAGTAGAATGAAAGAAAAATGAGGCTGACCAAGTAAGTGGCTTGCTAAGGAACAACTAACAATCGGATCAAAATCACTTGTCTTACTCCAAAGTATATGGTCTTTCTGCAACACCAGTAATTTAAAAATTTGATTTGTTTGCATATTTTCTTTCTGGATTTGCTTTATCACCACTTGTACTATCTTTTTTAAACTTTTTTTTGTTAATTAACTCTCAGTCATAATTAAAATAATTTATTTCAAGAGAGGAAGTTCACATCATTATTTAATATGCTGTTTTTTTTTCTAATACATATTAAAAATCCTCATATTACATGGGAGAAAAGGGGCCTCTACCCCTCTGGAAGTGCTCTGGCTTGCCTTAGCTCTGAATGAAGAAGAATTTGGTGAGTTAAACTGTATTTCAGCCTCCATTTAATCCTTTAGTATCCTGCTTTGAGGCAGAGTACAACCTGCATATGTGTGTGTAGTCACCCTAAATATAGCTATCAAATTGAAACTACAACAACAAAAATCTGCCAGTGTACCTCCTGACATCACCTAGCACAGTTTTGGAAATGCTGCATTTCACAGAATAATAGGGTCCATCAGCCATCTTGATGTCTGTAAAATTTCCCTTTTAGACTATTGCTTGCGTATGGGAAGCATTTAATGAGGCATGAGTCATTTCACAGAATAGATTTCCTGGATGTTTAATGCATCTTTAAATGTGCATTAAATAGATGGATTTATACACTTGGGTATGTAAATGCTGCTTCTTTGGTTCATGAATCTGAATTGATGATAAAAGCTCAGGTATCATAGGACCTGCCCCTTGACAAGATTGTTCTATGTCTCTGTGATTTATTTACTCCATATTTTGTCAGAAGTTCCAGGATTTCACTAATTCAAAGCTGATCTCAACACTCCTACAAACTTAGGTGAGCGGCCTTTGAATGGAACCTTTGGAATCTGGCCCTTCACCTCTGCTTTTACCTCATTTACTATATTCCCATAGTTCAGACCCTGGCAATTACTTCCTCTTTGGATATTGACATAAGAAACAAAGACTCATTTTTCTATTTTAAAGAGTAACACAAATAAATTCAATTTGGTTATAAGTATACTTTTTAAAAACTGCAATGTGTTACAGGAGAAAGAGCAATGGTTTTGGAAAAAGATACCCTATTTGAATTTGGCATTTAATAATATCTCACTGTGTGGCCTTAGCTGAGTTAATTAACCTTATTATCTTCCTGTTTAAAATGTGGATAATACTTGTACATTTTTCTATGGGACAAAAATATATAAAGCATCTGCAACACAAGTCAATGCTCATGAAGATCATTTCTCCCTCCCTTTCAACATAGATTTAAATTATAAAGGGTGAAGTGAGATTAGCTATTCAAGAATTTGAAATATGGTTTCAATGCACTGTGGGTTCTTATCCAGCTATTTAGTATTATCAAACGAAACTGATATATCCTGCTCACCAGCATTGTAAGCAATCAGTTCTCCCAAAATGAAAATGAAGCAAAGGACTATCATCTGCCATTACTAAATCACAAGATATAGCATTTTCTTCCTTTGGTTAGTAAGGTCACAGGTTGAGTGAAGAGCATTATCTACCAAGGCTCCTGACTGCTCTGCAATGTCAGTGAGCAAAATCTTGATTAAGAAACATGTATAGGGAAGTCTCCCACTTGGTTGCTGTCTGTGTGGTTTAAAAATTAGATTTCCAAGAGAAAATAGGTACCAGGGAAAAAAAGAAATTATGCTCGACTCTCACTTCATGACTCACGTTTAGACTCTTTGATGATTGTATTTAGAGCTGAAGAGGAGCAAAAGCAACACAAGTGTCAGGCAGATGGACGGGCAAAGAGATCGATATTGAGGATGCTCAAGGAGATGAGTTTCCTTTCTTACTTGGTATTTTTGTTCCATGAATGATGCTTCTCAGAGATTTAATTATGTTACTGTAAAACAGAAAAAACCTATATAAACTAGATTTGAGATAGAAGTTGAGATTGGAAATTTTAAGAAATGAAACAACACAAATGAGCCTCTGGTATAAAAAAAAAAACTGTGAGAAAATTCAGTGATGCATATTACTTTTTATTTACATCATATAACAATTTGCTTAAAGGATATTTTCAGATTCAAACCTCTAATTTTAATAGGTACATACCCTGAATCAAGACAAACAGACACATATCACAAATAGAGTCAAAGACCTTGAGGACAACATGTTGCCAAAATGAAAAGTCCTATCTTAAGAAGTTACAGTTCTGTTTCCTGCTTTTGGAAAGCTGCAGAAAATAAATCATATTCATGTTGTAAATTTTGGATGAAATAAAGTAAAAGGTGTCTATGAGACACCTATGAAAAGATCTTTTGCTAATTCCACTTCATTTCATGTCCTACCACTTCATGGTGGCATAAGGAAATTGGTATTTTGGCAGTACAAGTAAGCTGACTTTTTATCTCTCCTTAGACTTCAGAAATTAGAATATCTGCTATAAGTTACAGAACCACATGGAGTCCCTCAGTCTCCAAAATCTCATTCTGATGTTTCCTTTTAGCTCTTATTCTTCTAGAGTGAACACATTATGCATTATTTATCCTGTGGATCTCACAGACAATCTCATTCAAGGAAATTGTCCTGCCTCTTTCTCTTCTTTCTTCTACATGTGGAATTTGCTACCTATGAACATGCTCACTAACTACTTCTATTGAACACATAGAATCTTTTCTTTTGTTTTTAAATTTTTTATTGTTGGTTGTTCAAAACATTACATAGTTCTTGATATATCATATTTCACACTTTGATTCAAGTGGGTTATGAACTCCCATTTTTACCCCATATACAGATTGCAGAATCACATCAGTTACACATCCATTGATTTACATATTGCCATACTAGTGTCTGTTGTGTTCTGCTGCCTTTCCTATCCTCTACTATCCCCCCTCCCCTCCCCTCCCCTCCCCTCCCCTCTTCTCTTTCTACCCCCTCTACTGTCAAGAATCTTTTCTTTACTTAACATAGGGTCCTGAACGTTTCCTCTTCTTCAGAGTTTGTAACTGGGCACAGCTTACTATTAGCCCTTTGACCCTTCCCCCCCACCCAACCATAACAAGAATATTATCTCTGTTTTAGGATCTATCTTTTCACACGATTATCAAATTGACCAATCATAGTATATCAACCTCTTAAACATAGATTTGTAAAAGGGAAAGACCCTGTGTCCATCAGAGTCCACTTCTAGAGATGAAAATGAGGCTCAGAAGAGAGAAGGTTCCTCTTTTTGAGACTGATAGTAACAGACTGAGAAAAACCTGAAAAAGCGTAGTGTCAGCTCTTCCACCACACCAGGGAGCATGTCTGGGAAAATCCTTCTGATAGAAGTTCTAAAGAAATTCCAGACGGATATATATATTATTTACATCTTCAAATTTTACTGATCCTGAATTTAACAGCCCCTCATTAGATGCCTAGTATACGAACCACACTGAGTTCTTATCATTGATTAAGTTGTGTTTCTATCACTTGAATTTAAAGAGTTCAATAAAATTTATCCTTAACTTGGATCCTCAAATTTTCCACAGCCAATTGTACTTGTTTTATTACCTGCACATCCTTCTCTGTGACCAGAAGATCTAAGTTACTCTGCATTTTCTCTTGTTTCATTTTCAACTTATATTTTTAAGTTCAACAATATGTGTTGTGCTCTGAAGAGCTAAGTTTAGTCTTCTACTGATACATCATAAATGCTGAGGATCTTCCTATCTTAACAGCTGAGTGTTCCCTTTCATTATAGATGAAATGTCCCTAGTAGTTCTTCCCTTACAGTCTAATCATGCCAAAAACAGTTCTAGAAGTAATTAATACCATTTAAAATATGTTTAGGATAAAATGGCCAGAAGCTAAAGGACAATGAGCATTTTCCTGGGTTTAAAGTCTCCACCCTGCCCCAATATACCACTGACTGAATCCTAGGAACCTGTGAATATGACTTAATTTTGAAAAAAAAAAAGCTTTGTAGATTTAATTAAGGATATAGAGATGAGATCATGCTGGAGTATTTAAAGAGGCTCTATATACAGTCATTAAAGTTCTTATAGGAGCCAAATGAATAGTCCATACAAAGATGAAAGCAGAAATTGGAATTTTGCCAAAGTTGGAGTTACGCCAAAAACCAAGAGATGCCTCCAGACACCATAGCTGGAAGAGGCAAGGAAGGATTCTTCCCTAGAACACCCAGAGGGAGCTTGTCCCTGCTCATATTTTGATTTTGAACTCTGGCCTTTGTAACTGTGAGAGAACAAGTTTACATTATTGGGAACAACAAAGTTCATGTTAATTTGTTAGAGCAGCTACACGAAACTAATGCAGATATTATAAAACAAAAATGTGAACATCAATTATTCACATTCAGAATCAACGAATGTTCAAATTGTTATTTCCATTGCTGTGGTGTCCAGCCTGGGACACAGCCCTTGGGATGCCTCGGACAGATCTGATTCTGCAGCAAGAAAGGGGGAAGGGCAAATTGAGTTGGGAGAGATCTTAAAAGGCAAGCAAAGTCTTATCTAAAAGTCTTTATTTCTCAAATTCTTCATTGAGAGACATACATTTTATTTGAGTAAAGTTAGGGATCTTAGAGACAGAGATAGATAGTAAAAGGTGCAAGAAACCTGTAATTAGAAAGACTTGAGTGCAAATTATAGCTTCAGCCCTAGCTCAGGGATGTGGAACCGTCTTTGACATAATAGATATTTCTGAGTTTAAAAGAGAAACCCTTGCTCTCCTTTTATGGAGTTGAATGTGAGAAGAACATTAGGCCTAGAGTTTACAGTTTATCTTCTGACTCTGAAGGGACCATCTTTTATTATTTATTTATTTTTTGTTTGCTCGCAATGCTGAGTGGGGGGTGGCCAAACTTCAGGTCTTTCACATGCTAGGTAAGTGCTCTCCCACTGAGCTTCACCTCCAAGTCTGATGTATATCTTAGATAGAGTCCAACAGAAAAATTCAAGCTGAGAGTAGTAGAAAAGTGAGACATTAATTACATGATTTAAGGTTTTGAATTTAGCATGTTGTATATCCCAAATTTTTTTAATTGTAAGAGTCAATAAATTTCATTTTGTCCAAGGTGCTTAATCCACTGACTGCTGATATACTGTGTACAGCAATAGCATAATTCCTGAAACGTAGTGTATACTTTATAAACATTAGTATCCTGTTAGGCTAAAATTCTATCAATGTATGCTGAAGAAATTGCCTTAGATCAGTGGGTTTTCAACCTTGGCTGCATATTATAATCACCTGCACAGCAATAGCTTTTGAAACCTTCCTCTGTCCAGTGGCACTCCATACCAATTAAATCACAGTCTCTGGGAGTAAGAAAGACTTGGAATTTACTATGTTCTTAGAGCTCCGCTTGCTTATTCCAATGTGCAGCCAAAGGTGAGAACCACTGTTTTACGGCTAACTTACAAACAGAATTTCTAGAGAGAGAGAAAATAAAGATGGCTTTTACTTTAAATAGCAACCCTAAGTATTGCCTATTTATTGTGTCAAGATTTTGAAGTTCACTACCTCTGTGGAGACAGCTTCTAATCTTGTTTTTGTTCCCTCTGGCAAATTGTTGCTAGTTTTCTTTAGCAGGAGTTAAGAGAAAATCTTTCTAGCCTCAGTAGGCTATGCTGATTTATTTTTATTCTGTGAAAACCCCTCCAAGCATTTGAGCTTGTTATTTTATTAGGGACTAATAAATTTAACTCGATCATACACAACTGCTAAAAGACTTAGTGTTCCATATGAGGCAGTCTATAGGCAGTGGTATCTTTAAAACTTCCAGCTTAGTTTATGAAAGGTATTAGTGTTACATTAATAGAATAGCCAATGTGAAATTGTGTACAAATTATCGATTTATTAGTTTCCAACTTCTGCTTCCCAGGCTCTATGAGCATACAGTAGTGATCCATAAAAACTCCTAGAATACTGGGAATTTGGTGTTAGTAGGTGGTAGAAAAAGAAAAACTGGATTTAGAGCCATAAAACAAGCATTTCTATCACTTAAGAGATGAGTTCATCATTGAAAGTTACAGTTTTTTTCTCATTTGTAAATGAGAATAGTAATATTTCAGCTGTAAAACTTAGAGGATAAATAAATAATTTTAGCCTAGATGAGGTTTATAAACCAAAAATAAAGATGAAACATTAGATTTTTTAAAAAAGGGATTACATATACATGAGTTTTGCATGAATGATTTGAAGAAGAATGATAATTCAACAAACTCTAAATTAACACTTATCCAAAAGGTGTCTCTCATGTATCACAGAAAAATCAGAAACCTGGAGAATCATCTGGTTCTCTGGTATTATGTATTCCTTTCCATAAGTCACATCAGAGGAAAAGAATTCCAATATTTGTAGGCATCTATAACGAACCACACAGCCTTAAAATACCATTTTCTAATTTAATGTTATTTGAGTGCCTGATTGGAAGCAGGCACTGTCTTTTTAACCCTCACAATAAGCCAGTGAGGATCCTGGGCCCAGTGTTTTTAAGAAATGTAAAACTATGTTGCAAATAAATGGCACAAATAGAATTTTAAATAAAGTCTACCTCTATAGCCATGTGTTCTCAATGATGTCACACTGATTCCTAGTTCTGGCAGAAAGGTAATTTTTTTTTCTTGTAAAAAAGAATATGTAACACTGACAATCATTACACATTTTCCATACCAATTATTTTTCACACTGTAAGTTTGGAAGGTACAATTCAATGCAGGAAATGTGCTGGTACAGACTGTTTTTCCTAGCCAGGCCATTTGTCAGATTTTAGTTTGTCATCTTAGAACCTCTGATGCTTTCATCACCAAAGCAGTAGCACTTTTTCGAGAACTGGCCTCAGTAAAAGGACAGGATTTGCCAAACATAGATGCATTCAAGTTTTAGCATACAATCACTTCTTTTAACAATTTTGGATTTTTCCCTCCTCAATTGAAGTGCAATTACTATTTGGAAGAACTGAATGATTTTCATATCCATCAAATTTGACTTAGAAAACATCTGTTAAAATTATTTCACAGTTTCATGACAACAATACTTGAAGCTTTAAGAATATGATACCTCATTTGTAGCAATTATTTTTCAGAAGTAGTTAAAACCATTTCTTTACCCACAGTCTTTAAATATCACCATTTCTTTACCTATGTCTAAAGAAGAAAAAAAAATTGGTAGAAAACTCCCTCTTCCTTTTTAACAGAAATGGAATTATAATGTTAACATGGCTCAGGCTGAGGATCCTTGCAAAACTCAGGCAATGTGGGTGTGCACTGTTCAAGTGTGTGTTTTCCTCTGTGCACAAGTATGTCTCTTTGATTCTCCAATAATGAATCAAAATTGAAAATAATTTGGTTTTCATGACATGTTATAATTATGTTATGTAATTATCTTTCTTAAATGTGATGATTAAAGTGAAAACCTTTCCAGGAACTTTTAGGAGAGTAGTTTTTCTTTTTAAAAAAAAAAAAATTGTAAAAAAACTTAGGTTGTCTTTCTATTAAATTCATTGAAAATAAACCAGTATCTTGTTTCAAAAACTCATTTGCATAGAAATATCTGGTCCAGAACATGATTAAGATATCAACTATATCAAGGCACACTATAGAGAAGAAGTGGTTTATGAAGGTAACACATGAACCACTTTTATCTCTGTTGCCATATTTAGTGAATCTACATGCCACTGTCTCAAAACATGGTTTCCATTAATGGTTTCTTTTCCCTATCCATCAAGGCATTAAAATAATTTATGAATTTGTTATTTATAGCCACCACATTTTTCCTGATGAATATATTTGTCTTTTGGATATATATATATATATATATATATATATATATATATTTCTTTTCTAGATTTAGATACCTTACTAAAAGGATTTTGGATTTAATGCCTTGTCTCTTTTATTGAAAAACAACCTAATAAAGCAAAATAAATAGGCATAAATCTCTAAGTATTTAAATATGGTTATGAGAGAGGAATTTATAGGACATTTTTAAAAAAGAATATGTTCTTTACTTAAACAATCTAAAATAAGATATTAATGACCTTAGTACCAGAACCTTTAAATAAAAATTAGGGAGAAATTAGTAATTTTAAAATTGATGCTATTGCTGATATAAATTTGCACAGAATTGTGCTCTATTATTCACTACATTCGTTATTTTAATAAAATACCACTTTTGTATTCAACTGTACAACTCTGAGAAATATATTTCACCCTTTGCCTCCTACACTGTGAAGTTGTCTTTAACTGTTCCTTATGCGTGCCTTAGTATCTCTCAGAATTCCACCAGTTGGATGTCTGATTCAACTTATTATTTAAATCATCCACAGATAATTGTAAATGTGCCAAAAATTAATCTTTTGTCAAATCCATTTTTATTAGTATGTCACTTCTAATCAATCTTCTAATTTATGATACTTGAATTGTATAGTGCTATCACAGTAACTATCTGTATGACCACACTAAGGTTTTAGACTCATAATTCCAGTTATGATTTTTATAGTATATTTCCTATTCTTTCAATGTAGCAAATATCTTGGGTATGAATGATTACTTTTACTGAAGAAGTTGATAATTCAGCAAATAAGTAAGTTAACATAAGCCTATGAAGTAATATAATATGGACTAGAACCTGATTAGGTCAAATTTTGCTAAAAAGACTTATAAGGCGAGAAGGTCTTGGAAAGATTCAGTGCAGATATGATATTTAAGACGTCTTTGAGGGATACTTAGAAATTCATCAAGCAGAAATGAGAGAAGGAGAGGATGGCTTAAACAACACTTTCATACTAGGCAAACATGAGACATGTTTTCTATGAAACTGAGTGATTTGAATAGTGTGGATGAATAGGAAAAACATGAGAATAGATGATAAATTAATTTGAAACCAGATCAAGGAAGATCTTGAATAAGGGAGGAAAAGATTTTGTTTTTATATTTTAAAATAATAACCAGTTACTGAGCACTAACTAATTAATTACCAGGTACTGGAGAGCTACTTCATTTGTAACTTACCTATCAATTCCCCCAATGATTCTTTTTTAAAAAATTTCTTTTAGTTACACATGACAATACAATTATCTTGACATATCATACATTTGAATCAGATGGGATATAATTTTTCATTTTTCTGAGTGTACAGGTTGCAGAATTACATTGGGCATGCAGTCACATATATACCCACAGCAATAATAACGTTTATTTTATTCTGCTGTCCTTCCTTTCCCCCTTTCCCCTCCCCTCCCCTCCCATCACTTCTCTCTACCCAATCTAGTGTGACCCACTTCTTCTTTAGAAGGAGGTCTCACTCCCACTTCCATGCAATTCCCATTTTCCCTCCCTTTCCCTCCCACCTCTCTTCCCTATCTAAAGGTGATTTTCTTCTCATGCTTTTCCTCCCTACCACATTTTGAGTCACCCCCCTTATATCAGAGAAGACATTCGACATTTGTTTTTTAGGGATTGGCTAACTTCACTTAGCATAATCTGCTCTAATGCCATTCATTTCCATGCAAATGCCATGATCTTGTTAATTTTTAGTGCCCAGTAATATTCCATTGTGTATAAATGCCACATTTTTTTTTATCCATTCATCCATTGAAGGGCATCTAGGTTGGCTCCACAGTCTAGCTATTGTGAATTGTGCTATTATAAACATTGATGTGGCTGTGTTCCTGTAGTATGCTGTTTTTAGGTCTTTTGAGTATAGTCCGAGAAGAGGAATAGCTGGGTCAAATAGTGGTTCCATTCCCAGCTTTCCAAGGACTCTCCACACTGCTTTCCAAATTGGCTGCACCAATTTGCAGTCCCACCAGCAATGTATGAGTGTACCTTTTTCCCCGCATCCTCGCCAGCACTTGTTGTTGTTTGACCCAATGATTCTTTGAGACAAATATTATTCTCCCTATTTAAAAGTGACAAACCTATTATCCATAAACATCTTGCCTAAGACTATAAAGGTGGTCCATGACATATCTTGAGCTCAAACTCAGATTTATCTGGCTCCCAAGACCATGTCCTTTTATGACACCACACTCTGGAACTTTATTCTTTAAGAAAGGGAGAGCTGTTGAACTCTAGTGAGGAAAAGCATATCCATGTAAAGCCATTCTAGTTAAGAAGTAGCATAATCAGATCTGTAAACAAATATACTCAACTAAATACATCCTGGTCAGTTCTTTTCAGGAAGAGAAGGAAGATGCCTAAATAAATGCATAAAAAAGAAGAGTTTTACCCAGAAAGTGACAGCAGAGACTAGATTATTGAAGTAATGAGTGTGCACTTCAAAAAATAGGACATCTGTATTTAATACATTCAATTAATGAAAACACATTCCAGTTTCTTATATGATCAAGTAAGCTAGTGTCAGACTAATATTCTTGCACATAATGATCTACCTTATATCTAAGTGAAATGCAGAGTCAAAGGTAGAGGAGCACAAACAGGAAGTGGAGCACAGGCAGGAAGTGGAGCACAGGCAGGAAGTGGAGCACAGGCAGGAAGTGGAGAGGAGTTAACAACTAGAGGAAGTAGCATACTGCTTGTAGTGTATATAGTTCTAATTAAACCCCATAGGCTCCTGGCCAGAAGAACAAGAGAACAAAGTTCAGGGCAACAACAAGTATTGGGAAGTAAGCACAAATGCAGCAAAGAAGATAGAGAGGAAGAAACTCAAATTGTCTTTATGAATCCTCCTAAACCTCTGGATGTTCCCTGAACCACACTCACATATGAAAGACTCAAAAAAAAAATAAAATTAAAGAATCAAATGGTGATTTGAACTACCATTTAAGAGTTTGTTTTGTAGTTTGAATTCAACCAAATTCAATGCTTACTAAAACTAACAGATAAAAAAAATAAAAAGCAAACACTCTTCAGAGAAAGATAATAGAATCCTGTTGTCACAACATAAAAATGATGATGTTCAGGTAAAGCTCATAATAAATCCATATATTAAGAGTCAAGAAAACTTGAATACTCTCAAGTGAAAAACTATCAACCATGTGTTAACAGATTTTTGAACTAATAGGATTTCAAAGCATCTCATATCATATTAAAACATGGGGATGAACACACACACACACACACAAACACAAACACACTCATACTCTTAATGAGTGAAAAGACAGTATATTTTTACAAAGAGGTAAAAACTATAAAAAAGAACAAAATCAGAATTCTAGTACTAAAAAAATTCAATACTTGGAAAAATTATCACTGGATATGCTCAATAGCAGATTGAAGGTGACAGAGAGATGAATCAGTACACATGAAGAGAGAACAACTTATTCAATCTGAAGAATAGAAAGAATTAAAATAGAAAATGCCCAGAATCTTGGGAATCAATATCAAAAGGTCTAATATCTATGTAATTATACTCATAAAGTGAGAGAAAAGAGAGATTGGATCAGATAAAATATTTGCAGAAATAATGACTAAAATTTCCCCAAATTTGAGGAAAGGTATAAATTTACAAATTTGAGTAGGATAAATATGAGGAAAATCAAACCAAAGGACATTACAGACAAACAACTAAAATGTGAACCTAAAGACATTTCTCTGGCATACTGTATCAAGAACAGTGGACACAAGAGACATTGGAATCATGTTTTTAAAGTACTAAGAGGAAAAGAGCCATAATTCAGAATTCTGTATTCAGTGAAAACATTCTTCTAGAATAGAGGAGAAGTGAAGACGTGTCCTATGTGGAATAGCATAGGAAGATTTTAAAGATGAAATTAAGTACAGAAAAATGGAAATTCAGATCTTTAGGAAGGAATTAAGAACATTCAAATGATGAATACCTGGGTAAATGTAAAGTACTATATTTTCCTCCTAATTTCTTTAATTTGTTTATGACTTTAATGTTAAAATGTAACCATTGTGCCTTGGAGTTTATAATGTAAGTAATTAAAATATATATGATAACCGTTTCATAAAAGATGATGTATAGGTAATAGATCTACATGGTGGTGAGATACCAAGATTTTATGTGAAGTATTACACTGTAAATTGCCAAATACACTTATATAGACAATGAAAACTTTTAAAAAATTAGTAAAGGGGTAAACGTAAATATTCAATAGATAATTAAAATGGAATTCTAAAGAAAGTTCACCTGATCAGTTCAATCCTTTGAAGACAGATTGAAGAAGTGCTTTTTAATACCATGGTATATATAACAGTGACTATGCTTGCCTTCAAGGTGCTTTAGGGAGGAGGAATATTCAAGTTTTCTAAACCAAGCAAATGATAAAATGTTGTTATTCCTTACGAAACTGGGAAATGTAACAAACAGAGGATTTAAAAGAAAAAAAGTTCTACTACTTGTTATAGACAAATTAGTTGTATAGGAGTTGTCTGCATGGTATCATCTGATTTCCAGGAAGCTAATAGAAATGTAGGTCTGACTTCAGTGGAAATGAAGGGGCGAAGATGAACTCAGGCCTTTTATAGAAACAGTAAGTAAAGAGGAAAGTGTAGAGTGAATAAGGTCAGCAGTCCAGTCTGGGGAGTGGCTGTGTTTGAGAAACTAAAGTTTGTTTGCAAGAGAGAGAAAGACTAATATCCATATGCAAGGAATTACATTGCGAATTTGGAAGATACTTGAGCATATAAGCCAGAGGAGACAAGACACAGAGATGGAGAAATTTAAGGTTTAAAGTTAAATAGTTGAGTAATGAAGTATGTCCTGAAGTTATGATAAAGCAAATGGTTAGATCATTATTTTTGTCTTCTTTGATATAAGGAGAGCAAACAAGAACAGAGCTGGAAGGAAGAGCATGAGAAAAAGATTAACATTAAACAGGGATGAGAGGTGGGAGGGAAAGGGAGAGAGAAGGGAAATTGCATGGAAATGGAAGGAGATCCTCATTGTTATACACAATTACATATAAGAGGATGTGAGGGAAAAGGGGGAAAAAAACAAGGGAGAGAAATGAATTACAGTAGATGAGGTAGAGAGAGAAGATGGGAGGGGAGGGGAAAGGGGATAGTAGAGGATAGGAAAGGTAGCAGAATACAACAGTCACTAACTAGTATGGCAATATGTAAATACGTGGATGTGTAACCGATGTGATTCTGCAATCTGTATAAGGGGTAAAAATGAGAGTTCATAACCCACTTGAATCAAATGTATGAAATATGATATGTCAAGAGCTTTGTAATGTTTTGAACAACCAATAATAAAAAAATTAATTAAAAAAATGAAAAAAGTAAAATGGGAAGAAATTTTCTCAAGGTGAAATATCCCTGATCTTTTTAATACAATATAAATTGTGGTTACCTGCTTAAAATTACAATGATGAACGATTGAGGTGATAGTAAGTATGAATAAGCCTATTTATTTAACATGTATTTAGTGGCATCTTTTTTTTTTTAAGGCAGTGTACTAAGCACTGGACAAAGAATGATGAACAAAATCAAGTCTTTGTTTTTTTGAATCTTCCATATTGTGGGGAATGAAAAAGAACCAGAAGTTAAATATTCATTATTTAGTAATTCTTCTTGAAGACCTTATACATGCTGGGTCAGTACAATTGAAGGATATTTAAGGTACTTTCATATTTGGATATTCGTCTACCCCCAAATTAACTGTCTCCAACCTACAAAAGAAGATTCACTTGGTCGAATTTCTCTCCATATTTTGAAAGAGGTTGAGGAACACAATGTCATTTGAAGATAAGCCAGATGGGTCAAGGTAAGACTTCACGAGGTAGTGCCTTAACCACCTCATCCCTCTGCTTTGAAGAACAGGCATTTCTTGGCATCCTTGACTTCTCATGTCCTGAGTGTGGTTTTATGTTAATGAAATGGCTGTGAGATCAGGGTATTTATTTATTAATTTATAATAAAAAATAATACCTTTATGGACTAGAATAGTCACACTGGCATGATCTCCCTGTGATCAGGCTTATGGGAAGCCAATTCATAATCAGAAACCTATTTTAATTTTCTATAAGAAATCAGTGTGATAGGACAGAAAATATTCAAAGTGCATAGCTGAAGTTCACTTTCCCCCAGTAGGCAGACATGCATGAAATGCGAGATTATGATAAGAAGGTAGCTTGGTAAGCAGGAAGCCAGAACAAGGGGAGTTGGATGAATGAAAGGTCTAATAGCCTCAGTTAAGATACTGTGATGTATTCATCTCACAATGGTCTTGTTATTGACATGGAAATACCAAAAGCACTCAGCCTCACTTCCCACTGAACTATACTTGCATGGGTCCTGCCCCCATTCAGGAACTAACTCTCATTTTTCTATTCTTCTGAGATTGATGAATTCCACTACTTTTCAACACATTCATGCTTTGGATATGTTGAAACATTCAAAGAAGTACATCATAGTCCTGCTGATATAAGAGCCACCTGCTTTTCTTTTAGGTGTCTTTGCAGTTCTTGGCTCTTGAACATGTCAGTTTGACAGTGTAATTCCCATCAGTGATCTTATGACCCTTACTTTTATAGTTGGAGTGCCCAAAAGTCAGATGTTCGTCCAGACTCTCCCATGCAAATAACAGATAATAATCACATCAGTAATCATCATTAGAGACACATGGTTGGAAATGATTTGAAGCTCTACTCTCTTTAAGATTTCTACTTACTTTTGGGTATTATCATTTTATCTTTCCTGGGCTTTGTATTTTAAATTTTTAATCCATATATTCATAAAGCTTAAAAGTGACCTTAGAGATCATTTGACTGAATAGCCTCATATCATAGGGGAAGAAAGTGCTGCTCCAGAGATTTTTAAACCATACAATATGTAACTTATACATAGTGGTAACTAAAGTCAGGACCTACTGACTTTCAGCCTCCCCTATTCTCTGCTGCCTTAGGGGTACAAGACTTCAAGAATTCAATCTTCACATGGAATTCTTTTGTAATTTTCAGGCTGGTAACTTCATCGTTTGAGTATTTCTGTTTTTATTACTTCTACCATCAGGCAAGCATATAAAAAGAAATAAGTGAATGCTAGTCAGTATGACTGATATGTGAATTTAATTTATCTAAAATAAATTACTGCTGTATCACAAATACTAAAAAGGGAGACTTTCTCTTTTAATTATTACAAAGTAATCTGTGTTATCTGATTCTAGATTTTTTTCTCTAGCAATTGTGACATGAAAACTCTGATTATACAACTAAGACCACCTTCTACTGCAAATACAGGAATTCAAATGAAACTTACCACAATTTGTATAATCAAACCCAAATATATACACACTATGTGGAGCAGTTGGATGTTTAAAAATATAAATGACATAACCTTCATATGAAGTTTAAGAATGAATGGAATTCTAAGAAGTGAAGGAAATTGAAAACCCTGTGGAAATTTCACTATTTGTTTTTCTCCAGCTACAAGTGAGATTGGAATTCAGTGGATGTCTACACACACTGTAGAATTTAAAGTTGATAAAAGAATTAATTTATCTTCTAAATAGTACTGACAGCAAAGTGTTCAAAATTATCTACATCTTTAGTCTTAGTCACATTATGAGTCTAGTTTCCTAGTTAGGAGAGAATGGCAGGTGTGGTCTCACCTGTATGCCTACCTCAATGGACAGTCATATTCAAGCAATCTGGAAATAAGTACATATGTTAAAAAGACCCAGGTAAATCTATATGTTACCTATATGTGCCTACAATTTAAAGTAAGTGTTTAACTCTCACTTTGTTTTAATCCTATTAACTTTTAAATTTTTACTTTATTTTTTTTTATTCTTATTTTTCCAGTGCTGCAGATGGAACCCAGGGGCCTTGTGCATACTACAAAAATGCTCTACCACTGATCTACTTCCCTAGCCCCTATTAATTTTCTTAATATTATTCTTTTCCCAGGTAAATGATTCCCATTCCTTCAACTAATACTCTAGGCTAAATTTGCAGCCTTTTAATCCTGATACTCTAGGCTCACTAAAGAAGACCAAACTAATAAAGGCAATAAAAATCCAAGGAAAAATATGTTAGAAGAAGTAGAAGTTGAGTAATATTTAAATGAGCTATTTTCAATAGCAATAATGATAAAACATATAATAGTAAAAGGTGTTTAGTTGAAATTTTTCTAGCACAAAACAGTGCTTCCTTAATTTTCCCAAGTGAATTTTTATTTATTGCAAATACATAATTTATTTTTCAGATTGAAGTTAGGAATTCAATAGTGGTAAGGAAATTGTATTACCAATTCTTACACTATTAAAGTGGAACAATGATGACATATAAGGTTGTAGTAGAACTTGTTGTAAGTCAGCTGTTCTGAATTATAAATATTATTTTTGTGGTCAAATGCCTTTTTTAAAAAGTTAGTAGAAGTGCCACTTAGAATTTTATTCATTCTCTTTTTTAAATTTTTTTTCTTTTAGTTGTAGTTGGACACAATGTCTTTATTTTATTTATTTATTTTTATGTGATGCAGAGGATTGAACCCAGCACCTCACATGTGCTAGGCAAGCACTCTATGGCTGAGCCACAACCCCAGCCCCTTATTCATTCTTTATTTTAAATTTGTGGTCAAATTTAAAGACCTCACAGAAATGTAGCTGGTAAAGTTATTATCTGATCCCTCCTGAACATAAAACCAAACAGGGTAAGATTGTTCTTGGGAGATGCAAAAGAACTAGTATCAAACAGAAATTTTATGAGTACAGAGAAAAGTATGTGATAATGCTGTATTTAAAATCAGAAAATTCAGGGCTTACTAAGAGAAGTGACGTGAAATGGTAACATAAAAACAATATTTACCCAGAATAAACTATCAGTCTGGGAAAGATACTAGCTCACCTTTTACCATGACAATAAGTTCAAACCACAATAAGTCAATATTTAATGCATATTTAATTGAGATGCAAGGTACGAAGTAGTACGAAAACCAACTTCCCATATGCATCTTTGTTCATTCAACCGTTAGATTGATATATTTTGAGCATAACGCATGGCACTAGAATAAGTTCTAGATAATACAAGAAAAGAGTATGATCTTGTTTGAACCATTGAGTAGCCAAGAGCTTAGGAGTATATGCAAATATATATCATAATACAGTGCTCAGGCATTTGTGAGTAAAAAGTCAAATATAGAAATTTGTTTCAAAGAACAGGTGCCTAAAGATGCTATGATCCAGATCACATACTCCTAAACTGTATACATCAATGTATCTAGTAGCTCAATTCACAATAGCTAAACTGTGGAACCAACCTAGATGTCCTTCAACAGATGAATGATTAAGAAAATGTGTTATATATACACAATGTAATGTTACTCCACCTTAAGGAAGAATGAGATTATGGCATTTTCCAGTAAATGGATAGAACTAGAAAATATCATGCTAAGTGAAATAAACCAATTCCAAAGAAACTAAGGTGCCAAATTTTCTGTGATATGTGGATGCTAATGCATGATGGGGGTGCTAGGGAAGAATAGAGGTACTTTGGATTAGACAGAGGGGAGTGAAGGGAGGGGTGGGGATGTGGGGGTAAGAAGGATAATAGAATTAATCAGATATGATCCTATGTGCATATAGGATTACACGGCCAGTGAAATCCTACATCATGTACAACCAGAAGAACAAGAAATTATACTCCATTATGTATTATATGTCAAAATTTAGTCTACTGTCATGTATAACTATTTAGAACAAATATTTAAAAATGAAAAAAAAATGCTAGGATTGTCCTAGGGCTCATGTCTAGATTCACAGAGGTGTGGTTAAAATATGAGGTATAATAACAACAGTTAATATTACACTGTGTTACTATATGACTAGAACCCTTCCATGCACTCTGTATCTACTGATTATTTCAAAATTCAAACCTATCTTTAAAGTAGATTACTTACTTTAAGGTAGATTACTACCTTAATGCGAGATAAGGAAAATGAGACCCAGAGTCATGCATGTAGTGAGAGATGGGAAATAGAGACATACACAGGAGGCTTGGTCTCAGCGTCTAAGTTCTAGGCCACCCCCATATCTGGCTCTTTTAAGTTCATTTTGAAGAAGAATTTTTAAAGATGAATAAAAGACTCTCCAGGTGGAAAATGACCTCATAAACATGGATGTAAAATCTGTGAGTTCAAACGATGTGTGGTATGTTTATTAAAAAAACAAAACAAAAAGAAAAGCAAAGAAAGAATGTGAGCCTCCTGAATACTATGCGCATGTTAGTGAGAAGCACAAAGGAGGTGTTGGGCAGAGGTGGGGGACCAAGCAGGGGACATGTTCATCATCTCCGTGCATCCCACCCACTCCTCCATGCTACAGCTTCTAGATGCCTTTTAAAATTTCCCACATATCATGACTTCTAGGGATTCTACAACTGAATGAGTTTGCAGATATTCTATTATACAGTTTCTAACATCTGGAGAAGCTTTGGTTTCTCTTCCTCCCAGATTCTTTCAAACCATCCTATAAAGCTATTCAAGAGTGAGTGACGAAAAAATAAAGTAAAACTGACTTTAGCCTCAAGCTTTGTAATGAGCATCTTGGCTGACTTCCTTTCCCTTTTCTTTTTCATTTTACTCTCCAAATATGGCTGTAAGAGGATTTTTGTGTTGGTTTAGAGCTCTTAGAAACAGTGTTTATTTATCTTTCATCAGATCATTTAAATTGAGAGGGAATATTGGTCAGGTAACTAGGAGCATAGTTCGCATCCCAGACAATAACTGAAATCAGAGGTGGCATTTTGGTTTCCTGCCTCACCCGTATATCCCTTTCCTGAACAATTCCTATGTTCACTTACATTGAGGTTTCCAAGCTCTTAAACCACTAACAAATACTCCGAAGCCCATTGTTTTAACCAAAGAACCACAACAGATTAGATGCAGCAGATTGTTATCAATTACCACAGATTGACAAGACTGCATGGACACATATTTTCTCACTCAAATGTCATTAAAACTACCACTCAGTATCGAGGTGACAGTGAGGTGAAGAATTAAACCCTATAGGAACCTGCCTGTGGCCAACAGTGCTGCCTAATTAACATCTTGACCCTCTTCGTCAGCTTTTCCATTTCTCTGAGTGAGGTCTAAAAATCTGTCAGCCCTGGGCTGAATGTGATTTACAGGAAAACTTTTTTTTTGGGGGGTGGGTAGGGTGAATGTCAGATACAGTGTTTTAAAACATATTCCAAATTGTTTGCCTGTATTTAAAAATTGGAAGTTTCCTCATAAATATTTGTATTTCTTGCTTTGGAAATGGAAGATTTAAGAAGAGCGAGCCCATGTTCCATAGGAAATTGTTGTAATAATTTGTGTGCTTTGTGGGACGGCACACTCCTGCTTTCATGACCATACTGCTTGTCTAGTTTTAGCAGATATTTGAATTATTGTCTTCAGGGGCTTTTTCTACTCCATACAGATATACTTCCCTCCTCTGCACATACATTAACACCCATCATCTCCATCTTCATAAAGAGAATGATATGGAAGACAGTATCGTTCAATTTATGAACCAGTTATGAAGTCCCTGATTATGCCAATTACATATTAAGTGCTGGGGGTACTTAAATAGCAATCTTTACCCTTATGTGTGTAACAAGGCACAGCTTTTCATGACTGTGACCAAAAAACCTGACAAGGACAAACTAGAAGAGAAAACATTTATTTTGGTTTAATGATTCAGAGTCTGAGGTGAGGCAGAACATGATGGAGGAAGGATGTAGCAAGTGACTCAACTCACTAAGGATGGGAAGCTGAGAGAGAGGAGGGGGAGCCAGGGGACAGCATATGAGCCTCTGAGCATGCCCCCCAGTGATCTACTTCCTCCAACCATTCTCTATTTGCCTACAGTTTTCACCCAGTACAGTAATCCTTTATAATTATTAATCCATCAAATGGGTTAATCTGATCTACTGATTAGGTTGCAGATCTCATAATCTAATTATTTCACCTCTGAAATTCCTGCATTGTCCACATCTGAGCTTCAGGGGGACACCTCATATCCAAAACATAAAAATCCCTTAAAGTCTAACTGTAGAAGAAAATCAGCAGCATTGAAAGAGATCCAAGAAAGCCCAAAGTTGATTCATCTGATATGGAAAAGGAAATATCACAACTAGCTTTTTTTAGTTTATGTTTGTTAGCAAGAGATCTGTATCTATTAATAGATCTATCTTTATATATACCAATAGAAACATATAAACAGACAGGCATATTTCATATGTGCACACATATGCACATGTACATGTATATATGCATGTGTATGTATTAGAAAGATTGTTCTTCAATGCAGTGGGTAGTATTAAGCCAAAGATCATAAATATTTTTAAATAAGAGTCCATTAGCCTGAGACTGTGTCTTTGCTCTCAGTTTCCACTTGAGAAATTATAGCCTAACTATATGTGAACAAACTCTCACTTAACACTTAAGATTCTAACAGTCAAATTTCAGCCAATCACAAGTAGCTGGGTTTCAGCCAATCACTGGTAACTAAATCATCATACAACACCATTCCCAAATCAAGGAAGATGCTAGTTGTAGCCAATCAAGTGATTTTGCTACTTGATTTTGTTTTTAGCCTATAAAAGCTCTCTAAACCTCTTTTCAAAAATGTCCCCCTTACTTTTGATTCATAAATTTTTCTTTGCTCAAATCAACTCTGTTAAATTTGTCATATTTTTCAATAATATATAGTTAAATCACACTGCATCAGTATTTCAAATGAGCATTAAGTCTGGTGCCTTCACATAGACTAATTGAATTATTCCAAAACCAATATAAATGATAAGCTTGATGACAGATTTTTATAGAATTCCAATTTCTTCTTCTATATACCACTTAATTTGTTTTCTTGTATCAACTCTAAGTCCAAGAAACCCTAAATTTTCCACTGCATGATGTCACTTCTCTCTGTTGCTCAAGAGTTCAAACTTACATTTATGAATGACCTTAAAATACCATTAGAAAGTCTTAATTTCCTATTTATGTGGTACAATTACATAAATATTTAATCTTTAGCTGATTTATTATGGTCTTTCCTTGAAATGTAGTATAAATCATAAACATGGATTCTAACTCCTTCTTTGGAAGGAACGAGAATGAGGCTGGTGATGTGAGCAGAGTGCTTCATGACAGGTTCACTGATTCGCCAAATCTTTGTGTGAGCATGGATGTTACTTAGTGAAGATGAAATTATCAAGTTATTTTTCATTTTACTTCTCCATGTCTTTAAGGTCTGCTTTTTTAAAGAAGCATTTTTAAAATGTCAATATGATTTCTATTATTATCATTAAGCACTATCACCTAGGTTAAATGTTAGAGATTGTGGACTTTGTTTCCTTTAGTGAAAAGTTCTCTTCCCTTTGGATATCGCTAATGAATGTACAATAAAAGAGGATGTTGATCAATTTTATGAAGCTATTTAATACTTCAATGAAAAACTCTAGCAAAAGTTGCATTTTTAAAAATATGCAGTGTCAGGGACTATGGCACTGACATTTTAGTAACTAAAGGCAAACACAAATAGAGGGGTGATTCTCAACTTACTCAAACTTTCACTTCTGCTCTTTTCACCTGTAAAATTCAATTCTCCTTTGGACAGATAATGTGATCCACATTAAAAAACAAAAACAAAAACAAAACAAAACTGAAGACTCTTGGGAAAAGTCAGACATGAAAAGCTTTTCTTGGCTCTGAGATCAAGGTATTTCCAAGAAGTATTTATGAATATAAAGTTTTGTGAGGTGCAAAGAGGTATTATCACTTTGTGAGGATTTAAAATAGAGGCCAAATTGAAAATTTAAATATGTACATAAGCTAATTGAAAAGTAGCACTTACCTAAACTTGAGATCTTACTTCAAAAAATTCTTTGCTAAAGTCCAAACACTAATCTTTTTCTATAATTTTGTTTTTTAGCTTTAAGATAGCATGAATTTATTTCCTCAGAAATAAAGAACATGGTGCATCTTTTTTTTTTCTTTTCCCCCCACATTTTTCTATTGGTGCATTATAGGTGTAGATACTGATGGGATTTGTGTTACATATTTGTACGTGCACACAATATAATAATGTAATTTGGCTAAAATCACTCCCGAGCATTCCTCTCCTCCCTTCCCACCTCTCACCTTTGTTCACTTTCCTCTACTGATCTCCCTCAGACTTTCATGAGATCCCTCTTCCTTTCTTCTCCTGTTTTTTCCTCTGTAGCTTCAGCATATGAAATAAAATGTATGACCCTTAACCTTTGAACAAACCCTGAGCTTTCAAAAGTCTTCATTTCCTAAGAGTTCCTCTCAGCAAAAGACACTGACATTACAAACACAACACAGCAATAAAACCACTGGAGTTACCGGTGGTGGCCACGTGTTCCTTTCTGAAGCAACTCCCTTAAAAAGACTGTGTCCCTGTTTTCTAATAGCTGTAAATTAACCCCCATTAACCAATGTCTGTAAACTGAATTTCTATACTATGTAAACATTGTCAGCAAACAAATATTTTTCAAGGAAATCATGATGCACAATAGAAAATGTTATTTTTGTTTTGTTTTGTTTTCCTTTTTGAAGTAACTGTGGTGGTCTGTCTTAAATTTATAAAGTAAGAGTTCTTCAAAATGGCCTACAAAAAAATTCTGATATAAAATCATATATTATGATCATTTTACAAGGGAAAATTCAAGCTGAAAATCTATTGGGGACATACCCCATGATATCACTCATAATAGAATTTGAAGTCCTATGTATTCCATCTTCAATTAATTTTGGCATGCTTCATTTTTCTGGCAGCCAACATCAGTCTTTTCCCCTCTGATTTCTCATTGTTTGGAATTTTAATGGAAAATGTGCTTAATTACATTCAATTTAGCCCTTTGTTGTACAGAGTCTTAAATTGTTCTCTAATTGTGCTCTGAATCTTGCCTTCCATCAAGGTAGTATGCTACAGGGGAAGGAAATGCTTATGCATTTTATATCTTTTAAATTTGTTATGCCATTTTCAAATAGCACCATGTAAACAGTAAAAGTTCAACAAATGCTTGCTAATCATGTCCCTCAGATATCTCTAGGTATACCACCTAACTTCTCATGGATTTGGGTAATAAAAGTAACGATAACTAGTACAGAAAGTTTCCTGGCAGTATTTCAAATGATTGATTTCCACAAAGCATACTTTTCCACTTTCAAAATCATAATACTTACAAAAATCCAACTTAGTTCCTAAATACATTGTTATATTGCTACACAGAGCAAAGCTGTTTTTCTCATTTATGCCATGAAAGGGTTTCTTCATCTGTTTGATTCACTCATGAGCCAGTTTAGGCTAAATTAAAGCAGAAGTGACAAGCAGAAGCTCAGGTTTTTCTTTTTTTGTGTTCATTCATTTGACAAATATTAATGGGTGTCTTCCCCATGTGAGACATTCTGCTAGGAGCTATTTGGAATACAGTGATGAATCAGCAGAGATCTTGCCCTCAAGTCTTATGATGCTTTGTTGTAAGGAATTCTGTCAAAGCCAGGTGGTAAGGCCATTGAGCCTGAAGCCCTGAAATCTGTAACCGACAGATTTCTTACAGCACAGCATGCAAAGAATAAAGTAAGTGAGGGAGTGTGGATTTTGCATTTCAATTCAGATAAAATGCTTGGAGGAGAACTTTTTAATTGGTGAAAGGAGTATGTATTGTCACTGTTCAATTTATTGAAAACACATTTTATATTTTTCTAGTGGAGATAATGAGAAAAAATGACCAAGCATGTAAGGAAAGTGCTAGTAAATTTATCTTAAGAGGAGAAAGAAAAATTAACAGAAGGGGGATAGAACATAAGGGAGGGAGAGACAGAGCCAATGATGATGGGAGAGAAATAATTTTTTAAATATATATGTATTTAGTTGTAGATGGACACGATACTTTATTTTATTTCTTTATTTTTATGTGGTGCTGAGGATTGAACCTGGTGCCTCACATATGGTGGGCAAGTGCTCTACCACTGAGCCACAACCTCAGCCCAAGAAAATACTTTTTAAAGCCTTGAAAGTGCTTTAATTTAGCCTAAACTTGTAAATAAAATGCAAATTAGTAGAGGGTTTTTGCATCTGTTAAAATAGCAAATGAGCCAAGGAAAGGGCTAAGAAAGTAGCAGTTAGAAATTACATTACATTAGTATTTATACTTAATGTAAATCACTGACTCTCAAAATATAGTATGTACATGAATCATTTATGGATTTGGTTGAAACTTCATGTTTATAGGACTCATCCTGGAGTTTTGCACTCAGTGGTTATGGAGTGGATTTTGGAAATCAGACAACAGTTTTTGGCTAGAGAGAATGATGGGAAGTACTGCTTAAGTCTTTGCTCTGTTCTAGCCTCAGAGAGATGTTTTCATCTTAATGCTCAAAGAAAAAATGTGTCCTTTCATACTTGCTATATCTCAGCGATATAATAGTGACATTGTTGTTCTCCAATGGCAACAAAACCCAAATAGATGAGATAGTTTTGAGAAAGTACTAAGCTTGTGATGTTATAGTTTTGTGACAGTTCACCTCCCAAGACCAGCATCACTGAGAACTAACTCGGATTGATCCTTTTCAGCATAGGTTACAGGAAAGGACCATACTCATGTGGTCTAATGTGACTGAAATCTGAGTTTTCCCAGAACAACCTGGTGAGCTCTGTAGTCCCCTTTTCTTGTTCTTTACATTCTCAAAGTGCAATAGTTTGGACACTAAATTAAATGGTTACTCTATTTAAACATAACCGAGAGGAAGAGAAATGGAAAATTCTAGTTTGTAGCACAGTTCAATGAAGAAGAGTAAAGTGCAATGTAGTTTAATTATTCCAATGTTCTATCATTTTATAACTTTAATATTTTTGAGCTGCTATATAGATACAGAATATGAGTTAAAGGAATGAGGTAATTCCTTAATTTTACATACATGAGATCCTGACAGTTGAAGCAAGTAATTCTCAATTTATTTTTCTGAAGAGAATTAAAAATTATTAATTAAATATTGTGAAAATAGAGATACAGAAATTTAAGGAATATTTTAAAGTTGACTATCAACAACATGGTTTCAATGACAGTAGTAATATGAGCATATTCATATTTTGATAAGAGTTTTATTTGGCTGTAAAGACAGACATGACTTGTCACCATATAGACTGATTTTCGGTATCAAGAAGGAGGAAAAATATCAGTATGGATGAGGTTATTAATTCTTATGGAACAAAAGCTATGTGGTTTTGGATTCCTTATTTAATTTTGTGACTCTCCTTTTCTTCTGAGGTGTATGGGGAAACATCTCTTAACAAGTTCAATGTATTGACTAAATTATGACTGTAAAATAAAGTAGCACTATTATAAATAATCTATGAATTTCAATTTGAAAGCCTGAGCTATATAGCGCATCAATGTCCATCATATGACAGACATCCATGATCTATTATATCAATTGTTCAGGTTTTTTTTTTTTTTTTTTTGGTCACTAGATGAGATGCTTCAATGAAGTATGATGGCAGTTGGAGATTCTTTTTAGTTTTACTGATTTTGGATCAGGCAATTAGCAGTAAAATTACACATGAAGAGGCCATGTAAAGTGGGGAAGTATGTTTTCATGGAGCTTGTAGAGAATAAAAGTTCTACATGCATGGGTGAGGTATATAAAGAAATGCACACAGGGACATTTTTAACCTTAAACTGGCGTATTAGAGAAAGAAATCTGGATCAATAAAAATTTTCCAAAACAGAATATTAAAAGCAAAACAAATAATTAAAGAAGAAAATAAAAAAAATAAAAATAAATAAAAATAAATAAAACAAACAACCAAAAAACCCAAAACAACAACAAAAAACTTTTCTATTGCAGGTATAGTAATTGGCCTCTTCGTTAGCCTTTCTTTCCTTCTACCTTGTACTATCTTGTCTTCCTTTCTCTTTTTTTGACCTTCCATCCCTAATTCATGTTAATTTTTATACATTTAACTATTCTTTTGTTTCAATGCACAAAGTCCTTCTAAAATAACTTGTGAATTAAAAAAAATATATTTCTACGAGAAACCCTGGTGTTAGCTGCTAAATAATCGTCCCTTATACAGGTTGCAAATAGAAAACAGAGTAAATGGAGCAGGAATAAAAAATATTTTTTTAAAAAAGCATGTTTTTTAATATAAATAAAGCTTCAAGACTATTCAGTCTTCATACTATCAAATAGGATTTTTTTCCTCAAATGTAGTTATCATGAAGCATGTACTGATATTAGCTCAGCTTACAATTATAAATAATTGAGGCCACATAACACCTTAGAGCCTCTCTACTTAATTCACTCATTTATTCTCTTCATCCATCCAGCTTACATACATTCATTCAAGCCACAATCATGTGCTAGTTTCTAAGGTAGAGGACTCCAAAGGGTCATTTAAGGACAGAGTTAGCCTTGATATGTCCTGTGATGCCTACACAATGATACTAGTACCTAAAAATTAAGAGTTCATATAAATACCCAAGTGTACACTTTTAAAATTAGAAAGACTCACAGCTTAGGAACAAGTATCTGGACTCAAGTCACTGCTGTTCTCATTAGTTGGGTTCTCCAGTTTGCTATATAGCCCATCAATGCCCGTCATATGAGAGTTAATGACACAATTTCCCCTTATTTGCTTTATAGGCTTGTTCCATGACATTTCTACAAACTAGGCATCAATTGAACTCCTTAATTTTTCCTACATGTCTGTTGCCTATATCCTAGTGCCGCAGTCCGGCTGCAGCAAAATAACCGGGGGGTGACGAGCAACTTGTGTAGATTGATACAGCAAGAGTGAGAGCCGTTTATTGTAGGACAGGAGGGGTATATATACATTCCACACAGCTTATCTTAATTAACATAAACTAGATACAGAAGTCAACCAATAAGGAATCTCCACACTTAATGGCTCCGAGGCATTACTTCACAAACCACTCCCTCTGGCAAAATGCCAGGCGCCATCTTGACTTGTTTACAGACCCTAACATCCTAGTCTGTGCAGCAACCTTCTATGTGGTCCCTTGGCTTCCTGACTTGCCCGGCCACTTCCCTGTCCTAGTCAAGTCACCACTGTTCAGATACACTGCACTTCCTGCAATAAACTTGACCATGTCCCAACGGCCCCCTTGTTTGGGGGTTTGGCTTTCCATTTACTTTAGCAAAACTTATGGTTGGCATTTCTGAACTATGTACACTAATTATGGGAAATAAGCTTGACATGGGACATTCTTAACAGTATTAAGATACAACATTTGTCTCAGACAAGCTGATTAATTTGAAAAAGAAGCTTACACACTAATCCTGCACTTCAGTAACACAGAATCCTGTAAGAACTTGGCAGGGTAGTTGTCCATGGACACGGGCAACAGAGCTTGAGTTCAAAAGATCAAAATCAATAGCATTAGAAGGCATTCTTTCCAAAGCATGGTAATGGTACAACTCCTAAGGGCTTTAATGGAAGTCATGAAGCTAACATGCCAGGTAACCTTTTAAAAATGGAAGGATTAACATGCAACTAGAGCTGCCTCATAGTGTGTCTATTGACAGAGTATTCTGTAAAGAGCTTGAATTGATCAGAGTGACTTAAATTTCTTCTTTTCCCTCTAATGTAAACTGAGTACCTATTATCCTTCCTACCTATATGATAATGACTTGGTCCTTCAAAATGGAACTCAGTAGGGATTTAAAAAATATCTGCAGTAGGAAGTCAATGCTTTCAATGTGTGATTCATATACCAGTAGTAATGGCATTTGGAATATTTTATTTAGATCATTACTTTGTCTGATGGTTCTCCTTGATTGATTCATTTAAGAAAAAAAAATAGAAAATTCCTGTTGAAGTGCATTGTGCTGTTGTACACTAAATATTTCCAGTCACAATAGAGATAATACCTCCTACTCTTCCACCCTAAGGCAATTTTAACCATGAAAACATTTGCTTTCCAAAAAAGTATAATTGAGTTATAATCTACAGGAGGATTACATGACATTTTTTCTGTGATAAATAATAATAGAGTCAATCAAATGTTCTGCAATTAAAAAATCCAAATATGTGTCAGATACAGTTAACCCTTTGAGTTATCTCTGTTGCTATTCATAGATTCCTTAAATACTGAAATACCTTCAAAGCAAAGGATCTTCTTTTAAAGGAAAAAAAAAAAAACAAAAATGAAAATATAAATAATAAATCATAAACAGAGATTCCTGACAATACATGTTTTTAGTAGGGTTCTGGGACAGCTTACTGTCACACAATGTTTAATATGGTATAAATTTTGATCAAAAAATAATTTTTTTTTGCAAAAATAAAATTTGGTTTAATCAAATCAACTGCTTACAAGTGCACATGGATATGCTGTTGGTATCAAATGGTTTTATGAGCTGCCCACTTGATAAAGCTGCATATGGGCCTAACCCTAACCCTAGCTGGATGTTTATCTCTTAATGCTCAATATATTTATGAATGTCCATAAGCAATCACTTATTACAACAACCATAATCAAAGTGGTGGTGTGCAGCCATATTGCAGCTATTGGTTTTCTGAAGTCAATGTTAACTCTCTTTTCTGCTCTCTGTAACATGGTTCTTATGCAGTCATCCAGGCCAGCTTTTGCATAAGTTCCCAAAGATAGTGAAGTACATTTGTGAACCCTGGAAGCCTTAACCAGCAGAGATTGGAGAAACTGTGCTGCTAAATCCTTTGACAGGCTATGTGATGCTCTGCCTAACTTTTGATTTAGAAAGTGCTTCTGAGGGGCTGGGGATGTGGCTCAAGCGGTGGCGCGCTAGCCTGGCATGCGTCCTGCCTGGGTTCGATCCTCAGCACCACACACAAACAAAGATGTTGTGTTTACGGAAAACTAAAATAAATAAATATTAAAATTCTCTCTCTCTCTCTCTCTCTTTAAAAAAAAAAAAAGAAAAAAGAAAGAGCTTCTGAAACAAACAGAGCACACCTCAGAGTTCCAGAGCCTTTTGTTCTATTTCCTCATACCCTAAGGATGTCACTTATCACCATTCTTGGTTCTGCAGGACTGAAAGAACAGGAGAGGTAGATGTGCTCTGCCATTCACAACAAGGCTTCCTTTGGGTTATAAAAGAAAGTTCCTTGACACATTGGGGGCCATTTCTTAGCAATTCAATGATATTCAAAGAAGAGCAAGGAGCACTTTTTATAAAAACGGCACTTCAAATATTCTATCTTATTCTAAGCTCTCACCCAAAGAAGTAGCTACCATCTTAATAGTTGCTCAGTCTTGGAAGGTACCTCAGGTACAAAGTTCATGGCTGTGTCTCTCCCCTCTACACATAGAGTTTGAAACTGCTTTCTATTTAGAGTTGCAGTACCAAGTGCTCTTTTTCAGCAGGGGATTTCTGTGGCATCTCATAGTAAGGCTCAGGGAAGAAACTAATGCAGTGATGATGTCTTGCTCCAATTTAAAATGTTTTGCAAAATCCACAATCACTTCAGTTGTAAACGGATTTTTATTTTCATAATCTCCATGGTTCAAAATCAGTGATCATTTTACATACAAACCTATTTTATTTGATTTACCCTTAGTTTTGCTCATTCTTCACCATCTCCTTTCCTTCTCTCAATTTTTTTTTCTTTTCATCACTGAGATTAGAAAAAAAAAATAAGATGAAACTTCTATGACTGTAGGGGTTTTGGTGAGGAGCCAAAGACATAAAGCAATCCTTAGACTTTTCAAGCCAAGATCATTTGACAAGAAGTTGTTTGCACTTCCTGTGATGAAATTTTTAGGTCCTTAAAAAACTAGAGTGGGATATTGGATTGTATGTAAAAATGGATTAATGTAACTCATTTCCTTTAATGATCCATGAATTTGAATATTAGTCCCCTTAAAGTGGTTCTAGAAATATTTGATTCATTTTCTTCCTATACTAATAGACCAGGTTGGAAGAAATTCAGAAAAGGGATTTGAGAAGTTATGGTGTTTAGGAACATATATACATAGGGCATATCCATAAGAGGACATCCATAAGAAATAGAAATTCAGTGAATGAATAGTTAGGAGGCTGTGTGCTAAGCAAGGCTTTGTTAGCAGTTTTGTTAAGTTGTTCATATGGTTTAATATGTTAATTGATTAGGGTTTTAGTTTTCTTTGTTAAATAGTGTATTTTTTTCCCTCCTGTGAACTGGACTTCTCTATTGGACTCCTCCCTGTAGCCTCCTTTACAGTGCATTCCCCATGGAAGAAGTATGTTTCCAATCCCAGTGATGTAAGCCTTCCCTGTGAATTGCTCTGGGCAATGGAATGTGAAGGAAGTTATATGTGCTTTTTTAATGCAAGCAGAAGCTTTAGGACCCATTGCATCCTTCTGCCATTACTCCTTTCCCACTGCATCAAGAACCTCATATCCCAAAATGGGGGTACTAATCAAGAAGAAGAGAGATGTCAATCAAGCCCATTAATTAGCCTCTTGACTTTTAAACTTACAGGCACTTCGGTCATTTATTAATTCAGGAAGTGATGTAGAGCTGATACTTTGATGCTTCAGGATAAAACCAAAAACCTTTATGTTCTTAATCCTTTATGAAAGAGAAAGCTGATGATTATAATTTTAAACATTCTTCATTTGGGGGACTCTAACTAATACACAGACATTCTAATAAGCCAGATTCACAACTAGTTTTTCTTAGAAATGTAATAATTAAAATGGTTTCAACTGTGGTTGCTCAGATGTACAGTTTAAAAAAGAAATCACTCTATCTAGGTAATTTTTCATGCAATGAATGTATGCTTTGAATTTTCTCAGGAAAAGGTTAGACAGCTTCAAAGTTAGATGTTTTAAGAAGGGGGAACTAATGACTGCTTGACAGGTTTAAAAAGTCGTACTTGACAGCACGGTTATGGCTGTTTGAGAGTAAGACTTAGATGTTCTGCTTTATTGAATGTCAGGCAGCAGAACTGAAAGATCCTCCAAATAACTTCTCTTCTTTAAAACCAGCAATTTTTCATTTAAAAGCAGAGAGGAGTTTTAATCAAATGATGATCCCTAATATCCTTTACAGCTCTAAAACCTATGATTTTATGAGGTTGAACCATTTGTTCAGGGTTAGAGGAAGCTGGAATTTGAGTTCTGTGATTTCACTCTGAACTATAAGTCTGGTTATCAAAATCCGTTATAATTTTTGGGGCAGCTTAGAGGTAGAGAATTAAATCATCTTATACTCTCATTTTTAAATATTAATACATTAACACATTCATTATTGGTTGTTTTTCCCAATTTATTTCCTTTGAAACAAATAAACAGTATATTTTTCATACATGAGTTGTCAAAAGAATGAAATCAGTATGTGTGATTTCCTAGCTAAAATGATAACTTATTCTAGTATAGCAGAGGACAAAAGATTTTTGAAACAAAATAGAAGATGCCCATTTATATTTGAATCTCAGAAAATAAATAGCATTTTATGGTAGGTATATCCCAAATAACTCAGGGCTTCCTGAACATGCAATTTAATCACTTGGCCTGATTAAATGAGGCTTCAGTCATCACCATCTACAAAATTCTTTAATTAGGAAGATAAATTATTTTCATTTTTACCTTCTCATTTTGGGATTGTTTGATGGTTAATTTTATATGCCAACTTGACCAGGTCACAAGGTACCCAGATAAAACATTTCTGGGTGAGTCTTTGAGGTTGTTTCCAGATGAGATTGACATTTGAATCAGAAGACAGAATAAAAGTACATTGCCCTTCCCAATGAGGGTGGGCCACATCCAATCTGTTGAAGGCCTGATAGGACAAATGGCTATGTGAAGGAAAGTTGACTCTCTGTCTGACTCTCTTCTATCTGGGACATCAGTGTTCTCCTGACTTTGGACTTGGACTCAGCAGTTATCAGAATGTCAAGTGCATTATACCTCAGGTCCTGTGATATGAGCCTAATGAAGACAGAACATCCAGATTCTGTGTACATGGCCAGAGAACGGGTCTAGAGTTCCATTGAAGCACTATTAAAGAGCAGACAGACCTATGCTTCTGGGATTAATCAAAGGTCCAGGCAAAGTGGCAAAGTCCCAGGTCAGGATCTAGGAAGGGTATCTGAATAATCACCCCAGGGCATCTGCAATAGAAAGATTCATAGTGTACAAGAACCAACTATGTTAAAAAAGCCACCACAAATTTCTAATCCTACTAGAGTCCTTATGGCAGGCAAAGAATCTTACACAAACCTAGACAGCTCTTTTATTCTGCTTTAACTTAAAACTATTAGATTATTCTTCAAACGAACTACACAACCACCTTTCCCCTGCTCTCGGTAGATAATTCTGACTCCAGTCAGTGATCCCTTTAGGAGAAATCACTTCAATTTTCTCCCAGCAACAACTTCACATCATTCCTTGTGCCTATCTGTTCACCTTCCCTCCCTCCTGGGGAGGAATTGCTCACCTTCCTAATGTAACCCCTCCCTCTTTGTCTGAAGCCCACCATGCAGCACCTCTGAAAGGCCCTCAGATTCAGTCCCCTCTCTCCTCTCCTCTATCCCCATACCCCCTCCATCTTCTCTTTCTTGCTCCTCTTTTTCTTCCTCAGTGCATAAGTATACTTACTTGAGTTCCTCCACTCATTAAAATATCACTACTATTAGTTATAACAACAAAATCAAATCCACATTTTCCTCTAGGTACACTCCTCTTCTCTCTCATCCCTTTCCCAACCAAGCTTTGGAAAAAGTGAGCTCTCATTTTATCTTTTCCACAGATCCCAATAGCTAAATAAGGTATGAAACCCTATTAGGACATGGAACTATTTCTAGATACATTAACCAACATTCTCTATATGACCTAATCCATTTTTCCATTCTAATTGAACTTTCTGCACCATTTTACAATGCTGATATTCCCTCCCCTTTTCAGGTCTTTCCTCTTTATGTCTGTGGTTGCAATATGAATTTTGGTCTACCTATATTTGCCATTCTTAAGATCCTCCCCACACTCTTCTCTTTCTCCTTTCTAAATGCCAACTTACTCTGGGCTTTGTTCTTAACATTATTTTGCCTCTATTTACATTTAAAGAGATTTTGTAGCTTAAATTCATGACTTTCACTGCAGGAGAACTTTCAATGCATAGCACCAGGTTAAGGTATTTTGCTGCTGCCTCTTGTGTGTTGATACCTAACTGGGCATCCAACAGGTCACGGATGTGGAGAATGCACAACAGTGGGAGGATGTTAGCAGAAGGAAAATTCTCATGGTTTGCCGATAGACTTTTAAGAATTGAAGATCTTTAGAGGGACTTGCCTTTTGGTATTTGGTAGAGAAATACCTCACCAAAACTTCAGGGCAAGTGACATCAGCAGTTTCTGAGTTCTCACTACTCTCATGACCTTAAAGTGTCTTGAGGAACATTTTTACCTGTAATATTATGCTCCCATTTTACAAGGGAGAGCAACACACCAAAATATACACAGCTGTAATATGGAAGCTCCAGGTATACACTTAAAACCACTGCATCATAAGAGAACCATACTGTGAAGGGAGGATATGGGTTGCATCATTTATGTCCAATTATTGATGAATTTTCATTGTCTCTGTTGTTCTTAGCTCTGAGTGAACAAAGACAATGAGATAGATCTCTTTCAAATTCTTTAAAGTAGAGGTCCTCAAAGCTTTACAGCTCTGACAAACTCTGGTTTTCCTCAGAGTTAGTGTATGCCCTTGCAAGGGTTCATTGTTAGGAAATCAAAATAATTATGCAAAACTGACTCTACTATGGTTTAAGTACTATCTTATATATTTCTAGGGTTAAAGTTCCTCAATTCCTGAATTTTCCCAGTGACACAAAGTCAAGTTTTGATGAAAACCTTCACTGAAACATTTTCTTTCTTGTAAAAGATACTAGTGAAGAAAATATTATGTGTATGAGTACATGATCATATAAAAACAATTATCTAAAATTCTGAAAATTGGCTAGCTCCTAAAATATTATTGCTGCTATTTCTTTTGTCCTCGAGGCTAATGACTATAACCTCTACCAGACTCCAAGTTTAGTTTAACTCTGTATTCAAGGACATTCTCATTAGTGTGGCCTTTTTCCATCCTCATCAAAGTTGAGAAGGACAGTCTTGCTTCCTGCATCTATTTTCTATAGCATAAAGGTTGGTGTGGTAGAAAGTGTATGGATTTTTTATTCATCATGGCCTAACCTTAGTTTTAATCTTTACTAAAAATGAAACCTCAGGGAGTTCACTAAAATTCCAACCTGCAATTTCTCAAGTGATTAGAACCTTACCAGAGACCCCATCCTTGCTCAGTAATTGTCTCATCCTTCTACTTTGTTCCCTCAAGAACAGGTCTTTCTTGAAGTACCCACCTCCTTCCAAATCCCAGCATTCTATCCTTCTCATAGACTCTATTCTCAAGGAACTTGACCTAAAATACATTTTGGCTCCTGCTGTTGCTTGCTCAGGTAGTTGTGGTGATGGTGGTGGGGCTTGAAGTTTTGGTTTTTACCCAAGATCTTCCTTTTTTGTGAAGAACATGTGACTGATTTCCCAACCCTGACCAATGCTTTTTCTTTAGATTTCTCTCACACCAGGAATGTACTTCAATGATAACAACTATTGTGTGCTCATCCTGATTCTATGCATGTCTCTCCTACATTGTAAATTCTGTGAGAACACTGCAATCATTTTCCGTTTTTTGTTTTTTTTTGTTTTTTTTAGCCTCTGAGCTTGGCAGAGTGCCTTACAGAATATGTGAAATAACTATGGGAGATACAATGAAAATGGAGGATAGGAAAAAAGAGGGAAATATATATTATCTATTTGGTTTTCTATTTTTTTATTCCCTTCCTCCATTCCTTCCTTTCTTCAACAACTGCATCAAAACCAACAGAATCAAAAAACCTCTTTTAAATGGATTTGGTAACAGAAAGAAGGTGACAATTGTAGGAGCAATGAGCAGCTGGCAGTGACAAGCATTGAGATGGAAAGGGAGCAGATAAACCAATCTCAGTGAGAGAAAAGGCCTGGGGTTGGTGGACATGGTGTCTACCCTGAAGAGCAGATGGGCTGCTGTCAGAGATTCTCACTCTTTCATTTTCTTGTTAGATTTTTTTTTCTCTACTCCTTGCACTTGGTCAGATGAGTTCTTTTCCTATCACATATATATTTCTGTCTTCCTTCCTCAGTCCAGGCCAGAAGAGTCTAATGCTACAAACAATTGACTTATAAACAGACCTTTATAAGTCTTTTCCTTATAATGATGGTACAGTCCAATGGGGGACATGATGAACTTTGAAAACAAGATGTGTTTGTCTCTGCTTGACTTCTCTAGAATTTCCTACATTCCCACAAGGGAAGCTGGCCTTCAATGTCCTTCATCATCAGGCTCATCTCTATCAAGTCCCTCAGAAAAGTAAATCAGGGTTTCTAAACCCCACCTGTTGGTGAAGGCTGGAATTGATCATGGTTGTTGATACAAGGGAGATTCAAGGGAGAAACTCAGCACTGTATACCTCTTGAGTGACTTTAGTCTCTACTCCTATCCTGTAGATCCACCTAGAAATCCTGGGCCCTTCGGAAGTTTCCCTTCAGGCACTTCAGAAACTCAGTTTCTTTTCTGGAGTATTAAGATCCTGGTCAGCTTTGTTATGGACTTTCCTTGGACTGCCAAGTGTTGTTTCCTTCTTTCTTCACTGACTGAAGTCCTGACTCCATACCAGTGGCCTCTTTTTGACCAAGAATCACCCAAGACATGAATTTTTCCTCTGACTTAATTTCTCACTCTTCCATATCCCTCCAGAAATACCACTATTAACATTTGCTACAGACATGGGGCACTTATTTTGCCAGGTGCCTCAAGACCACTGGCCTTGATGGCAAGATGAGGGTGGTGTCCATCCTGCTCCAAAGGCCCTTTGCCCATCTGCCCTTGTCCCTGAGATCCCAATGTGTTTCCTGATGGACTCAATTCTGAAACAAGGCCACAGAGGTATCAATATTTCATGTATTTTTTTTCCTGGTATAAGATTGCAGAATTGTAGAAATTTCAGGTAGTTGTCTATACATGAAATGCATTTCAAAATTCCTAATGCAGGTAACACAGCATTCACCCAAAATGCAAGTTCCTAGCAATTCTAGTTTGTGGGAACACAGTTCTGACACTAGATGTAAAGCAAAACCTCTAAGCACAGAAGCAGTTGTCAAAAAACTTCAGCACAGAGGTATGGCCTTAGAGCCTCAGGGAGGAATCTGACTGCTATTATTTAGCACATAATTATTGACTAGTTTGCCATTTGGGTTTCCCATCTCACAGCTAGCAGCTCAGGGCAGCAGCAAAATGGAAGGGAATAGACAGAAGTTTACACTGTAGGTAATGTGGGTGAAAGTGACAACTGAAAATCTGAAGGCAGTAAGGAGAGAGCCCAAAGGCATATTGCTGCACCTGAGGAACTTATCAACATGGTTTCTACATTCTCCAATATAATTCCCCCCACCCACCTTTACAGTTCTGCAGATGAGATGTACATATCTTATCAATTAGCATATTAAAAATTGCCCTATTTGTTTTTTTCTGGAAGAATTGTTTTTGGAACAGTGGTGCTTCCTACTATGAAATCTTGTAATTGAGAAAACATGGTATTAACAATGACCTCAAATAATCAAGAAAAGTTTAAATTGTATTAAGAGTTTTTACTTAGGAAGATCGTACAATATTTAATACACATTAGAATACTTCTTATGGGAGGAGGCGGAAAACGAGTGGCTTTGAAAAATGTTAAAATTATAGTTCAGTTATCCGGAAAATTCACTTATTGAATTCTCAAACAGCAGCAGAAAAATGAAATTTGATTCTGAATAAAACCTAGTGCTTCTGTGTTTGTTCTCCCTTAACAAGTGAAAAGGAAACACTCTGCAAAATGACCTATATTCTGTTAATAATGCATATATGTCTTTTGCACCAACAGTTCCTTTCAAATTGACTTTAAAAAGATTAGCATGCTATATTTAACTACATAAATATATATTTCTCTGGCTCATGAGTTTATATTTTGCCCTTTGGCTTTAAATGATAATATACTAGAGACATGTATTTATTCTGTATTAAAGATGAATAAAGAATAACATCATTATAAAGAATATATTAAAAAGTATAATACATTATTTGTCATAATGGGAAAGTATCCAAAATAGGTCCCTGATGTAGATTCTCCCAATTGTGAACAATATTTTTTTTATTCTAAGTTAAGACAGGAAATATTTTCCAGAGGTTGCACAAACAGACTAAACCACAGAAATAACATTATTTCAGATAAATGATCAATCTTTCTATGGTCCCTTAGGCTTATTTCAAAGGAGCTTTCAGTTGGGGGTACACCAGAAACTCTGTGATGCATGTAATAGAATCAAGAGCTCCATTACAAACCCAAATTGGTAGCACCTCTGAGTATCTCTGGGCTCACTTTCTTGAGAAGAATATATGGGCCTAAAGTCACAAATAATTTACCATAGCTCACCCAATTATTATTATATGTAATTGAAAGTGAATTTCATTTATCAACCTGACCTGTCCTATATAGAACCTGACATATTATTTAAAATGGTGGCCCAAGTTCAAAAATAGTGAATTCAAAGAAAACATAAATATGTTTAGCAAATAAGTCAATGTAATCGCTATACAAATTATTCATATTAGCCTCAGATTTTTACATTCTTATATTAATTTCCCCAGGTTCTAATTGTCCATGAATATTTTTTAAATAAGAGTTTTTCTTAAATTATGAAAATCTTTGAAAAGGCAAATTCTTGAGAGCAGAGAGAAGTGGTGGGTAAGAAAACTAAGTTACAGGAAATTCATACTTATAGCTATATGTACACATCATCATTTTAATCAGAGGTAATTTTTAACTGATTATCTTTCCATGATGCTATGTTAAACAGCATGCATCAATAATTAAACAGACTTGATCCAGCTTGGCTGCTATATAATTTGTACCTATGAGAAATTATAAGAATTTAAATGACATGTAGTCAAGTGGGTACTGCAATAGAACCTACATAATTTATTTGGAACATTTATAGGCAGTGGAGCATGCTCTATTAGTGATTTCTTAAAGAAAAAGGAGTTTTCTAAAGGTGGTGTTATTATAAGGATTAGTCACTTGCTGCAAAAATGCACTTATTTTAAAAAGGTCCTGCTACTTATGCTTATTAGGTTCTAATATGCTTAACTGTTCTTTTTCCTAAAAGAAAAGTTGTTTGGCAGTGGGAACAGAGTTTTCTTCCCATTTCTGTTTTCTGCATGAGAGGTCTCCCCCACCCTCCAAACCAACCTATCCTCTTTCCTCACCTCTATGCCTCTAATAGAGCTGACATAAGCTGTCTTATTGGAGGACTAGGAGATCAGGGAACATGCAGCTAGTTTCTTTTTTTTTTTTCCTGTCTTCTTTATTTTATTTTTTTTTTATTGTTGGTTGTTCAAAACATTACATAGTTCTTGATATATCATCTTTCACACTTTGCTTCAAGTGGGTTATGAACTCCCATTTTTAGCCCATATACAGATTGCAGAATCACATCAATTACACATCCATTGATTTACATATTGCCATACTAGTGACTGTCATGTTCTGCTACCTTTCCTATCCTCTACTATCCCCCCTCCCCTCCCCTCCCCACCCCTCTTCTCTCTCTACCCCCTCTATTGACCTTCATTTCTCCCCCTTGTATTATTTTTCCCTTTCCCCTCATTTCCTCTTGTATGTTCTTTTGTATAACCCTGAGGGTCTCCTTCCATTTCCATGCAATTTCCCTTTTCTCTCCCTTTCCCTCCCACCTCTCATCTCTGTTTAATGTTAATCTTCTTCTCATGCTCTTCGTCCCTACTCTGTTCTTAGTTACTCTCCTTATATCAAAGGAGACATTTGGCATTTGCTTTTTAGGGATTGGCTAGCTTCACTTAGCATAATCTGCTCTAGTGCCATCCATTTCCCTGCAAATTCTATGATTTTGTCATTTTTTAATGCAGAGTAATACTAGTCTACCTGCAGAAGGCATGTGTTCTGCCTGGTCTCAATTATGCTTGGAGCTTAGGCATGGAGGGAGACCTGGCCCTGAGCATGAGGCCTGCTCTGGCTAGGCACAACTTGTGACTTTAATAACTTGCTCACAGATGGACACTTAACTCTCTGGTACCTGGTTTACCAGTAATAAAAGAAGAATTTGGGTCTTATCCATTCCTTTCAAAATAGTTTGTTCTTTCCAAAATTATTCTTAAGGCATAATTTACATGCAGCAATTTTTTAAAAAAATATTTTTAGTTGTAAATGGACACAATACCTTTATTATTAATCTATTTTTGTGGGGCACTGAGTATTGAACCTAGTGCCTTATGCATGCAAGGCAATCACTCTACCACTGAGCTACAACCCCAGCCCCAATTTTTTCTTTTTTATTGTATAGTTCTGTAAGTTTTGACAAGTGCATGAAGTACTCAAGTTAATAAAAAGACAAGTACCATTTACCCCTAAAATTTCTCTCTGCCCCTTTCAACTCTTCTTTCCCCTCTACCTCCTGGAAACCATAGATCTGTTTTCCATCTCTGTGGTTTTGCCTTTTCCAGAATTTCACAGAAGTGAAATCATAAAAATGGAACCACAGAATGTTTAGTATGGCTTCTTTCACTAAGCATAATTCATTTGAGAGTCATCTGTATTGTTGCAGTTTGTCCCTTTTTATTGCTGAGTTACATTCAATTGAAAGGAAATATTACAGCTCATCCAGTCATCAGTCAAAGTAAATTTGGGTTGTTTCCAGTTTTTGGTGATTACGAACAAAGCTCTTATAAACATTTACATATAGACTTTTGTGTGACCATAAGCTTTTAGTTTTACTAAAGTAAATACCCTATAAATAGGATTGCTGGGTCATATGGTGACAGTATATTAAACTTTATAAGAAACTGCCAAATTGTTTCTAATGACTAATAATTTTGTATACCTTTCATATGCTTATTTGTCCCATGTATATTTTCTTTGATGAAGCGTCTGATAAAATCTTTTGTTCATTTTTTATCTTGGCATTTGTTTTGTTCTTTTTGAGTTTTGAGAATTCATGATATAATCTAGATAATTTGAAAATATTTCTCATTTGTTCACTTACCATGTTTGGAGAACAGCAGACATTTAAGTTTTGACAAAGTTCAATTTATCATGTTTTTTAAAGATGTTTTATTTTAGGGTCTTATTAAAGAAATCTTTATCTAAAGGTTGTGAAGATTTTCTCCTATGTTTTCTTCTAGCAATTTGATGACATTATATTTTACATTTATGTCTATAATACATTTTGGATTGTTTTTATGTATGGTTTGAAACATGCATCTTATTTGAAAATACACAAAATTCAGCAGGTGCTATTTTTTTAAAGATTATTTATGATAGGCAAATATGTTCAATTTTAATGAACTTTTCATTGTCTCATTAAAATAATTTGACCTATGTTGTACTTTGCATGGGTCTTTTAACTCATGCATGATTTTTTGAAACATATGTTGCTCATTTGGAAAAATACTACTTCATTGAGCTAGCAGATTTTCCAAAGGTTATATATTGCGTTATACATTATCAAAAAACATATTTTTAATTGGAAAAATGCATTCTTATATATTTAGTGGTGCCAAGCTCACTGTGTTTGATATAAGTTTTACAAAATTCTATTTTTTAGCTTGAAAGTTTCAAAGTTATTACTGGCATTAAACTTGAGTTTTTCACCTTGACATGACACATGTTCTTGTTCATTCACACGAAAATGTCTGTCAAATATCTAAGTTCACACAACCATAGTTTTTCAGTTGTTTTTTCAAGTAAATATCATGTTCTATGGAAAAAGTAGCTGGCTTAATTCACAATTCAGTCACACAACAGCTTTTCTATTCAGACAACTGTTACAATTGATATGGAATAGATGTACTTTGTGTTTCCCAATGGTTTATTTATTTATTTATTTATTTTTTAAATGCATCATCAGAGGGTTGCTATTTAACGAAATTAATACATTTTACAGTATAGTAAGGACATTTTTCAGTGAAACTGCCTTTATTTTTCTTTTCTGTGAATACATGATGGTAAAGAATAGGGACTCTGCTGCTATAGTTTAGTGACTCTGTGTTGATTTGCACGAGGGTGTGAGTTTAGTTTTTCATTGCATTCACACCTTCACTACACATGTCAACACCATGAAAAAAGACAAATATGTTTTAGCTTTAAATAGAAAATATTTTTTATCTCGTGGACCCCCACAAAGAGCCTTAGAGATGGCTGGTGCTCATGGACCATACTTTGAGAAGTACAGGCTTAGGATATTGAAAAAGAGAAAAAAAAATGAGAGAATCCACATCAACTTTAGAAACATCAACTGAAGCTTCATTTCAGGAGTCCACTGAATCACATATAGCCAAAGCAAGAAGCTTCTTTAGAAGTCAAGTTTCACTGGCTCAAGCAATTCCCCAGCAGGGGCAGGTCTGGTGGTATCAACTGAAAATGTCTTTGTGCATAAGAGATGGCAGAGTTGTTACTAGACAGAGTGACACACTTAACAGAAAAGCATAATACTAGAAGTCATGTCTCAAAGGGAAAAGTGAAAGTAGGCAAGTGTGTTAGTAAGTTTTTTGTTGCTATGACCAAGATGTATGACAAAAACAACATGGAAGAAGAAAGACCTGTTTTGGTTCATGTTTTCAGAGGTCTCATCCCTTGGTTAGCAGAATCTATTGCTCTGGGCTTGAGGTGAGGCAGAACATCATGTTAGAAGGTGAGGCAGAAGGGCATGGCAGAGAAAAGATGTGAGCAGCCAGGAGGCAGAGAAAAACAGTAAAGGGAAGGGTAAGGGGCAGATATAGTCAAGGCCATACTCCCAGTGATCTTCTTCCTTCAGCCACATCCTGTCTTCAATTACCACTCAGGAGTTCATTCAGCTATCATTGGATTGGTTAATATAGTAAATTGATTAATTCACCAGTGAGATCAGAGCCCTAATCACTGTCTAGAAGCTCTACCTCCAAACCTTGCTCTACCGAGTTCATGTTTCAACACATAAGCTTTTGGGGGGACACTGATAATCTAAACCATAACTGCAGTTTTCAGAAATGAAGGTAAAGATCTTAGAAATGACCCAATGATTCAGCTCCCATCCTTACTGGTTTTAAATGTTGCAACAGAGCCGCAATTCTGCAAATGTCACTCTAAGAAAAAAAGATACTCTGCTTGGATAAATTTATTATTTTATACAGAGTATGATTATTGTACACATTTGAAATAACATACAAAATACAGAATTTTCACACTGCTAAGAAAATCTGTAATGGAAGGGATGGGGTAGAGATTCTCCCAGTAATTAAGTGACCTCTCAGTCATGGAGGCCAGGACAAATTAAATGGAAGTATGATCCCTAAGATTTTTGAGTTTGGTTTTAAACAAAAGATTATAGTGGGAAGTGGTTTTCCTTCATTCTTTTCAGAATCAAGGAACTTTTCAGTTTAACTCTAGGTGATTTAAGTGCAGAAATATTTTGGCATTTAAATCTTGTAAACATAAACCCATGGCAGATTTGTATCCATTGATATCAGAGAATCCCAATTTAATGTGGTCACAGAAGATATTCTAGTCCTTTTTCTCTTGAGAGATATTCTACATAAATGTGTGACTCTGTATGACTTTCAATTGTGACAGGTTGGGGAGTAGTGGAAAGACTGACATCAATCACTGTTCATTATGTACTGGGCATTTTATGTACAGTTGTTCCCCATCCCATCCATGAGGGATATGTTCTAAGATCATTAAAGGATGCCAAAAACTATAGGTTGTAGTGAACTGAATCCTTAGAAATCTCATTAAACTTTTTTTTTTTAAATTTCCAATCTAAGTATAGAGCTTACACCTTTTCACTTAACGGTCTGCTTTTTGGATTCTCATGGGTATATCTGAATTGTCAGCATGATTACTTTCATACTCTGGAGCCATTATTAAGCATTATAAATGTTACTTGAACATAAACACTGTGACTGTTGATCTGGTACTCAGATTTCTACTAATTGACTAGCAGGTGGATAGTGTATACAGCATGGATACTCTGGACAAAGGGGTGTTTTATGTCCTTGAGAGAACATAGTAACTTATGTCACTAAAAAACTATGTCCTTAGGAGGACTTAGTGAGATTTCATCACCCAACTCAGAATGGTGTATGCATTAAAACTTTTAAATTATTTATTTCTGAAATTTTTTCCATTTAATATTTTCAGAGTGCAGTTGATTGTGGGTAAACAAAGCCACAAAAGTGAGAGCATAGATTAGCACGGGCACTACTATACTTCAAAGAATTCACTAACTTCAATAATCCCATGAGATAAATTCTAAATTTCATAGATGAGGAAATTCAGTCTTAGAGAAGTTAAGTAGCTCAAGATGGTACTTGCAATTGGAGCTTGGAATCAAACCCGTTTGTCAGACTCTAAAGGCCACAAATTCTCCATTTTTGCCTGTATTTTAAAACATTTTTTGGTTTGTTTTAGTGAATTTTTTTTTCAAGAAAACTTTAAGCAGAACACTAAAATGTTGCTAAAGTTCCTCATATAGCAGCAACATCCATGAAATTCTAATCAACTATTTGAAGAACCACAAAAGCATTTCCACAGGACTCCTTAGATAGAAAACAGCTGCCCTGCAGCTGCCTCCACCATGTGCTACCCCAGCCCAACATCTGCTACTTTCTTTTTTTGCTTCTTTTCTTTCAAATTGCCCCTGATGTCTAAGACTGTTTGAGCCAATGCATGATGCTTTTCCAAATCATACCCAGGCTGAAGGGACTGCTTCTGGTTATATCTATCTTTTGTAGCTTTAACTGCGCACGAGTGGCAAAGCCTGCATTAGCCTAGCATATAAGCCTCTTCTCCTTTGTTATCCAAACTGGGATACACAAATGGCTTTTCTACCCAGCCTGACTCTGAATAAAATTAGTTGCACTATCAAAAGGATTTGAGTGGAGAGTTTTACTCAGAAGGAGAATCTAGCACTAGTGCAGCACGCTCCCTATATTATCACCCACATATGTAACATATGTTATCCCATATATTATGCCAGGCTTCAGCTTCCAATTGAAAGGCGGGGGATGGTGTTGAACTAGGTTATTTCACATTACTATGCATCTTAAACACATATCTATAAAAGTATTAAAAACAGGAAGACAAATATGAGCAAATTTGCATATTACAAGGATGAATTTTCAAGGATTTCATAGTTAGATGGACATAAGACTAGAGGTCAGAAGACCACTTCAGAATCCGCCCCACCCCCCAAAAAAAGAGATAAAATATGAGGTGTTACTTTCAACCATTCAACCAGGGTGCAGAAGAGGGGAGTGACCAGGAGAAAGTCAGGAGAAAGATAATAAGCAGATCTTGGTGCATGGAATACAGCAGATAAAACTGAGTAAGAATTCTTAGTCTTCAGCTCTTGGTTCCACCACTCCATAGGAAATAATGAAGAGAATGTATATGCTACAGCCAGAGCATCCCAAATAATATAAATACATTTGAAACTATACACAAATATATTGCATCACATCTTTGCAGCAATTCCTTTCCAAATCTGTACCACTGAAACACATATGCTTTTTACTCCTAGTGTTAAAGAATTTAGAATGTTTCAAAGAACTAGTACTAAACGTTATCAAATACTTTGCATAATTAATTGATGAAATTATCTAATTATATTTTATAAATATTCTTAAATGGATCACCTATTCTTTTGTTCCTAGGGTAAATCATATATAGTCATAAATGAATAATTATTAATGTAATTGGATTACACTTGATAGGGGACTAAGTGCATTCTCATTACTTTAACAAAACGCTTGAGACTGGGTACTTTAAATGAAAAATGTTCATTTCTGCTCACAATTCTTGTGGACAGGGTTGCCAAAAAATATGATGTCACAATGTGGTGAAGTAGAAGGGGATCATCCACCTGAAGAAAGGGCATATGTGAAAACATCATCAGCTGGAAGACTCAGAAGTTGTTACTAGACTTGGTGATGAGGGAGTCAAGGATCACTTTCAACACAAAAGAAAGACCAAATTGCAAGGGAAGAATGAGCAGAAGAGAGGAATAGAAATAGGAAGAGTAATAGGAAACAGATTATCTCCTTTTGAAAAGTGCATTGGCAAGAAGTCATACTGAGCCAGTACCTTGTGGGAATTATGAGGTTGAGAATGATTTTCTTCTAAGTTAAGAATACCTCTGGATATTTTTAGACAAATAAAATGAGCCAAAAGTGAGAGACTGGGTGCAAGGAATGGATAGTTGGTGGGAAGCTCTGGAGAAGTGGAGAAAAGATTAAACAAATGTTCAGGGAGACTGCACAGATGATGAGAAGACAGCACATTATAATTGTGATAGAAAAGAATATTAGACTTTAAAAAAAAGCTAAAATTAAGGCAAATAGGAAAATAGAAACTTTCTTTTGGTTGTTAGATAGGAGAAAATCTGTGAGACATGGCATCATAAGGCATTTATATCAATAAATTGCCAATGAAGTCAAAGTCTAGTTTGGACTTTTGGGGATGGGATTGGGCTTTTTGTGAATTATTTGTGCTCACAGATATGATTTCTTGATATTATTCAACGTTGTTGTTATTCTGGATAATATGGTAAGAACTGGTGGGTGATCAAATGAATGTGAGAATCTAGACTGCAAGTGAAGGTGGGTTAACAGGGCCATGCCTGGATTCTAGACCATGTAGAGATGGGAGCAACGACAAAATGGAAAATTGTATAAATGGTAGGAAATGGAAGATGTGAAAAGATTATCATCTTGTGAGCAGAAATGAGTGCTCTGCCAGGTGCAGTGGTGCATGACTGTAATCCCAGTGGCTTGGGAGAATATGGCAGGAGGATTCTGAGTTTAAAAGCCAGCCTCACCAAAAAGTGAGGCACTATGCAACTTAGTGAGACCCTGTCTCTAAGCAAAATACCCAAGATGTGGCTAAGTGGTTAAGCGCCCCTGGATTCAATCCCTGGTACCAAAAAAAAAAAAGAGCTCACTGTTCATGTGCCCATTTAAAAGTGCTTAAAAATGTAAGGGTTTATTTTAATAAAGATTTTCCAAGGTATTTCTCCTTATTTCTCCTTCTTTTCTAGCAAGAATGATAGAAAACAAAAACTGAACAAAGACTCATTTTCTCTGTTTCTGTTGACTTTTTCTTTAGCGAATAGCCTACAAAATTCCTCTTTCACCACTAGATGACCACACTGCATTTGTAATGTGCTGTATTGATTGACTTCATAGTGGCCAGCTAGAAATAATGAAAATGACATGTAATGACACTGAAAAATTCAGTATATCAGGGACTAGAATAATCTGAACACAGATTTTGAAAAATGATAGAGGTCCAACTTAATAATAATTGACCCCAGGCAAGTTACTTAACCTCTATGAGACTCAATTTTCTCAGTTGTAAGTAGGAATAATATGAACTATCCTAAGTGGCTACTGTAAGAATCGGAAAAAGATAATATATATTATATTTAGCCTGGCTCCTGGAACTGAGTACACATTCTCTGTATCATGCCCATTGTTAATTTTGTAGTTATTGTCTTCATTTGTTTAATACTCAGGGACCTATTGTATGTGAATTACTCTTCTAATACTTAATATACAATGATGTGGTAGAATGAATTATTGATTCCAATTCATTACCATGTTCTTTATTCATACATTTTGCTTTCTGTTTTTCTGTGTTTTCTGCTAAATACAAAGTGAACCACCCCATACAAACTTTGGATTCAATTGATTTGCTTTGGCTAACAATGTGGGCTGAAGTGTCTGTGATCCAATTCCAATCCTAGGCCTTTAGAGCATCATATGTTCTTACCTGCTCTTTTCTGCTTTTAATATAGCCATAAGATGAGAATGCCGTGGACCCCAGGATACTTTTCCATGAGGCAGGTCTGAGACCCCCTACCTCCCCCCCACACCACCCCTCAGCAGTCAAGTTGAATTAGACCCACTGCTTGAGGCAGAGGTACCAGTTCAACACAGTCTAGATCAGGGAATAGCAAACTATGGCCCACAGATCAAATCCAGCCTAGGGATTGTTTGTGTATGGCTCACTATTTAAGAATGGCTTTCACATTTTTAAAGGGTCATTTATAAAAAGAAGACTGTGTGATATAGACCATAGATGTCTTACATAGCCTCACATGTACTCTAAGCCCTGGTCTAAATCACCAGTACCCACAAACCAGTAAGTGACCCCTGAGATCACCAGAGCTGTTCGGGCCAGCTTCAAGTCATGAGAAGAGTAAATGCCTATTGTTGTACATCACTACAATTAATGGTTTTGCCACATTATTGTGGCAAAAGCTAAGTTCCAGGCATATGGTATGAAAACAGATATGGTCCCTACCCTGGTGGAGCTCATGTTTCTGTTGGGGAGATGAAGAGCTACTAAATACAAATATATAAATTTAAATTTTTGATAAATGCTGTTAACAGAGACATGGGAGATTCGAGGTTGAAAGTGGGATTTTTTTTTTTTTTTTTAACATTTACTGAAGTGAATGGAAGGGAAATGATGAGAATGTACAGTAGGACTGTTTGACAGCATTGAAGGCCCAATCATTGGTGATGGTGAATTTAGAGGGCCCCCCTGCTTTCATGCCCTACTTCCTCCATAGTGGTCAGCTGGGGATGGGAAGGTCTGGGAGGGTAGGTGAATGGAAGTGCATCATTGGTTTCATCCAGGACTGAGTTTTACAACAAAGGTCTGATAACAGAACCAGCAGGTACAGGAATTAAATGTATTGTCAAGAGTTACAGGTATGAAAATGGAATCTGAGTCCAAGGGAAGCACAGAGGGGTTGGGAATATGTGAAAAGGTCAGTGACTTAAAAATACTAAAGAGTTTGAACACAGTATGAATCAGTGTGGCTCGCAATGAAGCCAAAAGAGTATGAGTTTGTCAAAGCACGTTTGAAACTGATGACTTGTGGGACATACGTTTTAGAAACTTATTCATGGAAACTCTCCCCTCTCTCCCTCTGTCCCTCACTCCTTTCTCCTTTTCTCTCTTATTCCCTGTTTCCTTCCCCCCACCTCCTTCCTTTTTGAACATTAGAGGACATATATTTCTTGGAAGATCTTTGGGGGGTTGGTGAAATGCTAAATAATGCTAAATAATGTCTTTCTTCATATTCAGTTTTGTCACCCTAAATAATGTCTTTCTTCATATTCAATTTTGTCACCCTAGGAGTTTATCCTAGTTTGCAGCGTATATTAACACATTAAAATATTTAAGTCCTGCCTAAAACGTCTTACCAAACATAATTTAACTCAGAATGACTACCAAAATCTTTTATTGTTTAATGCCAACTAATATCCTAAAGAGGTAAATATTTTAGTATACAATCATGATAGCTAATCAATTGTATTAAAGTATCAGAGGAAACTGTGTCAACAGGAGGAAAAGGTTTCTCATGGAGTCAAAAAGAGGATCTTCAGAGCAATTGTTCACTGGTTCATGTATTCAACGTTTTCTGAGCCCCTTGCTATATGTCCTTCAATATAGAACACAAAATAGAACACAGTATTGCTTGGATCCACAGGCATATTAAAGAGAAAGAGGCAGAAGTAAACAAAATAAAAATCTACTACAGAAAATGGAAAGTTACATGGAGGGGTCTACACAAAGTTCTCTGCAAGCAAGGAGAACTAAGTCTCTATCAGACTTGGTGATTGGCATAGGGTGGGACTAAATGAAATGTAAGAAAATGCTTTGCAGAGGTGATAACACTTCAAGTGTTATCTATAATTTAGTTTAAAAATGCCTGGACACACACAGGGTAATACTAATTGCTGATGGGTGTAAGTTTCAATTTTGGATGAATAAGCCTTGGTAAGCATCCTCATTTTGGAGATGGTTATTTTCTTAATAGAGTACACTTCAGAGGTAGCTACTAAGTTTTCTGTTACCTATGTTTTTATCAAGGTCATAAGCCCTACTGCTTAGCATAGCAAATATATTTTTATTACTGAATTTATTGATTCCTATTTATCAGGAGGAATATGAGAAAGAGGCTCTCAGTGAAATTAATCTATTCAAGTTTGGCTGAAACATATTAAAGACATTTCCCAAATTTTTCTCCATGGGAATGGAAATGTTTACACTTTGGAGTCAAATTTCTGACACCTTACTATAGAAATCCTGTGTCTTATCTCACTCACCTCTGACATCTTTCTTGGTCTACCTCCAAGAGCCTATGCTAGGCAAATCACAGGGGCTCAGTGTGTAATAAACTGTAAAACTGCAGTGGCATCTTTAAGAGCATTATAAATCAGCACTATAAAGTCAGGGAACTTTAGTGGTTTCACACAGAATGGAGGTGGAAGTGAATGGAAACAGGAAGCCATGAAGGCTCTAGTACTATCTATGTCAAATTGGGTCTTGTTGATATTTGGACATATAATATCTTTTTAGAAAGGCAAAAGACACATCAAGTTATAAAAGTCTAATAAAAATTTCACTTAGACTATCTTATGACTTCCTTTGATTTATATTTTGGATTCTCATATGAATTGTATTGAGGTGAGCAAATGTCCTCAACAGTTAACAATGGTTAAAGTCAATTTGGAGGTCATATTGCTCAATGAAATGTAACATATTGACATTCAGGTTTATGTCCAATCTCTTTGGGGTGGTTACTATGAAACATTTCAATGATTCTAGTTAATTCAGTCTGAAAAAAAAAAGTTTATGAACATGTGAAGCTGAGGGTCAGAACCTTGGTTATGTAACCTCCATTGCCCTGTGAGACTCTGCTTGAATTCAGTGACAACCCTCTGCTCACCCTCAACCCTTGAGACAACAGTTGAAACATTGGGAAATGTAGGAGCTTTTACATAGACTAGGGGATTTGGTTGGTGAAGTGTGAGAAGTTTATGTAGTTTGTTAAACAATAAAACTCAGTCTGAGAACATTGAGGAGGAAAATATGTGAGTGAAATATTTGTATGAAAGTATTTGAATCCTATTTTCTTTACATATATTTATTGCCTAAAAAAATCATGTTTTACTGTTTTGCAATTATTTGGTCAATTATAAACACACCAACCTTCCTTTCATTTAGTTGGGAAAAATCTCATGAACACCAAGGAATCTCAGAGTTATCCTGGAAAAGGCCAAAGGAAGGTATGAACTAGAGAAAAAAGAATCTGAGAAAAGTTCAGAGAAACAAAAGTAAACTAAGAGTAGCAAAGAACATTTAAATCCATATTGATCTAAAAAAATGAATTGAAGTAAAATGTTTCAGAGGACATGTTAGCACTACTATTATTCTAGATCTGATTTCACAATTAATCAAAATACTACTAATGTTCACAAATTGTTCAAGGACTCAGAATGTGAGCAAAGGTCTTTTATGCAAAACTATTTTTATAATAATGTCAAAATTTGTCTCTCACACCTGTCCCAGCTTGTGGAGTAATTTCTTAGTCATTAGAGTTGAGGAATAACAAAAGAGTACAGCATAATAATCTTTCTCTGATTAAACCTTAATATGTAAAGAAGGGGAAGGAAGAAGGAGAGAAAGAAGTGTCAGCTAAACAATTGAAGCAAATTTAATAGAAATTTTAGAAATTTATACAGTCTAGTGCAGAAGACACAAAGTGTAAGCCCAGGTCTCTTTACGTAGAACTATTTTCATAATAATACTAAGATATCATTTGCCCTTTTTTGTTCACTCCTGAGTATAAACAAGAATTTTCCAGAAACTCTATGATGCATGATATTGCAATAGAGTGAACGCAGAAGCAGATAATAAAATGAGATATTTTCTATTAAACCAGACAGTAAAGAGATTTGCAAAAGGTAACACAAATGCTGTTCTTTTCATGAATGTTTTTTGTTTTAGAAAATAGTTATTTTTCCATAATAACATGTTGCCTATAGTAACCTGTAATGGGTGTGTTTCTGTTCTTAGGTGAAGTGATAAATAGATATTTTAAACATTTTTAGTTTTAATTTTTAATATGGTAATCAATAGGCATAACCCACATAAACCAAAGCTCTTTGACATTTTCAGTAATTTCTAAGAAGTTAAGAGATTTTGAGAACAAAGAGGATGAGAACTTCTGACCCAGACAAATAGGGATTTCAATATTTGACACTATCCATTTATTTTCTTCTACCTAATATAAATTAAACCATAGGGGGGAAATCAGTTTCACGTGTGTGCCTTAGCTCTTCCAGGCCAGCAGCTGATCTAAGAGGGTCAGAAAATACTAAGGAATTTGCACTTTATTTTATTTGAATGAGATGGTGTCTTAATGTCACTAGTGTCTGTGGGAAGAAAGTCTTTGTACTCTTTCTACAGTGGTAAATTTCTCTTTCTGATGACGTAGCCTGTCCAACATCTATTCCACATTCCAACTGCAGAAATATGAAGGGATTTATGTTGATTGTGACTCAGAAGTAACTTGAAAAGTCACTACACATTTACATGACTAAGAACTGAGCATTCAGAAAACGCCCCAAGGCTCCAGATCCCTGGGACTTAAATCTTAATGGTAAATTTCTCCACAATGACAGACGGTAAAACAGCACAGATATAAAATATGAAATCTGCCCAGATTGAAGTCAGTTCACTGAATGTAAGGCACAGGACTCCCTGCTCTGACTTATGTGGAGATTTCATGGCCATGCATTTGTTGACTGCCATCCAGAGAGCTGACAGCCGGATGGATCTCCCTGCACTTAATAGCCCACAAGTGCAAAAGAGCTACCCTGTATATTTTATTTAAACATGGGCTATTTCGCAGAAAATAGTATAAAGCTTGCCTCCTCTTAGGATATATTTACCATTAAAATGACACAATAGAATTACACAAAAAATTGTTTCCCACCTGCCCTAACCTGCCCCAACTGTTTAAGATAAAGAAAAATAGAAAACATTACACCTAAAAGATCTTTCCTTCATTAAGTTTTAATATATAAAGAAGGGAGGGGGAGAGGGAGAGGGAGAGGGAGAGGGAGAGGGAGGGAGGGAGGGAGGGAGAGAGAGAGAGAGAGAGAGAGAGAGAGAGAGAGAGAGAGAGAGAGAGAGAAGGAAACCAACTAAAACAAATTTAATGTTTTTAAAATATTTTTTCCCATAGACCAGATTGCAATTTACAATCTTGCCATTCCATCAAATGCTATGACACTTCACAAAGCAGCCTAAATGCGAAATTGGCCAGGTTTAACATAATAGCTGGCTGCGTAAAACATGAGATTGCAAATGTCATGGGAAAGAGATGATGAATGGCTGTGGGATATTTATATACTCTGTATAGATATGTTGGCTAAACTGCTTGAAGAAAATCTGTTAAAACTGATTATTTCAGTTAACAGATTTGGATCAAAAATGACTTTTTGTAATGAAGGCATCTGGGATCCTAAGGTCTCCTGAGGTGGCATCATTTCTCCTGTGCCAGGTCTCCTGAACCCCTGCCTCTGCCCCATAATCATTGTGTTTACATCACTGCTGCTGTGTGCCCTGAAGCAAGACCAAGACTCACATCAGGGCAGATGAGGGCACTGCTGAGAACTTGGCCTTTTCTTCTAGGTGACCTGCTCAGAAATTCTTCCTTTCTATCGCCTCTGGGTCTGGAAGATTGCTGGACTTGGCCAGAAATCTGATGCCTTAATCATCTGATGACTACTAAAGCATCTTCCAAGAAGCAGAGAAGAGACAATCAGGATGTGAAAGTGTCAAGTGATCGTGGCACTACATTATACACTGGATCTCTTTCATTTTTCAGTTTTGACTTAAAGGATAATAATCAAAATAAATTATTTCAATTTTATATCTGAGAAAGTAATTGGTAACAAAAATCACTACATTTTACCAAACTAAGAAAGTGGAACACTTTCATACAGAATTTAATATTATGACAATAATTGTTAATTCTTATATCATGCTTACTATGTACCAGATATTGCTACCATTTAACCCTTATATGCTCAGGATAGCCTCATAATTATATTTATTTTAAAGATCAAGAAACTGAGAAACATACAAGTTAAGTAAGTTTACCAGTGCCACACACTAATAAGTACAAGATCCAGGATTCACACTAATGTTGGCAGAATGCATGCTTTTAATTATAACGTTGTACTTCCTTGCCAATAAATAATACAATAATAATATATGCTAATATTTTTAATACCACATACAGCCACCACTCTCATTTTTTCAACTAAAAGTTTGAATGGATGATAATGTTGTACTGAAGGATGTGAGATTAGTACAAACTGAAATGTGATCAGATGTAACAGAATGGGATAGGTTATGCAAAATTCAATTATCTCCATGGCTTAAAATAAATAAAAAGTTTGATTTTACACTCATGGTCTATGTCTAACAAAGGCTAGCTGAGACTTTGCTCCACATTGCCATTGTCCTGATATTAGAACCCAGGATCAATTATGACTTGGCACTTGCTCCATGTAACGTGATTGAAGAAAGAAAGAATTTGATAAAACACTTGGCAATTACGAAAGCTTCTGTGTTAAGCTGATATATGTAATTTTCTCTCACATTTTTATGGCCAAAGACAATCACATTATCCCACCTACCTTTGAGGGGGCATAACATTTCTATTTTCTGTGCCCAGAATGAAAAGAAAGTTAGCATCTGGGCTAATAGTTCTAAGGACTATCACAGCTGAGTCACAAGGTTGAGGAGATGGTAGTTGAGATAGTCTGGATATTAAGTGTCCCCCAAAGGTCCATGTGTTGAAGAATTGGCCCTTAGCCTGTGATGCTGTTGGGAGTTGTTAGAACCTTTTGGAGTTAGAACCTAGTTAGAGGAGTTAGGTCATTGGGGATATGCCTATAAAGGAATATTGGACCCTGGAACCTTTCTTTCTCTTTCTTTCTTCCTCTTCCTCCCTTCCCCCTGTCCCTCTTTCTCTCTCCCTCTCTCTGCTTCCTACTTGCCATGAGGCAAAAATGCTTCTTCTGCCATGTAATCTTACCATGATGTACTGTGATACCACAGGCCCAAAGCAATGGAGTAAAGAGACCATGGACTAAAACCTTTAAAACTGTGAGTCCCAGTAAACCTTTTCTCTTTTTAAGTTGATTAATATCATGTGCTCACAGTGGTAGAAATTTGACTAAGAGATGGCAAATGACTGTTGTGTACCAAAGGATATATATATTGATCTAAGACATCTGAGCCTTATATCTTCAACTTCATTGGGACAATTTTTAATACCACTTGAAACTATGTTAGCAGCTCTGATATACATTCTCAAATCACATGCTTCCTCTTTCATTTCACCCATTATATGTGTGGTTATAATTTCCTTCAAAGGCTTCATTCTCTGCTCCGTGGTGGCAGAGAATGAAGTTTTATTGGCTATTGCTACATTCAAACATCCTTCACCTCATCCCGATACTTCAAGATTCAAATAAGTCCAATAAATTCTTATTAACCCAGTAAATACTCCCTAAGCTAGGGAATATTTTGAGCCAGTTTCTTGTTAGTATCTTAAAAGATTAACAGACCCATCCTCTTGGTCAGTCATTCTGAAGTCTAGAATAATTTCAGAGGCAAAGAGAAGGTTCCTTCTCCCCGTTTATAAACTCTTAAGGCATCTTGAAAGACAGATCAAATTTATCATTCTGCAAATAGATCTTAAAGGCATGCAAATATCTGGGAGAATTAACTTACCGCCATGAATTACAACCAAAGTAAACCTTCTCTAGATGGACAGGGATAGAGACTTAGAAAGTCAAAGGTAGCCTTTTTACAGGGAAGAGGAGACCAATGAAAGAAAACATGAAGTAGAAAAATGAGGTTGGAGGTGGGATGACTAATCTGGAACCTACAAATGTTGCTGGAAGCCTCAGCATGTATCATTCTATTCAACCAAAGTTCTCCCATTATGTCTTGATTATTTATTTTCTGCCAGTAATATCCTTAATACCTGCATGGGAACCATGGGCACTAAACATATATCATGACTTAAACCTAATACAAGGAAACAAAAGCATTATATCTGGCCTTCTTTAAATAGCTTTATCACCTGTTATTCCCTCCCCTCTCTGCCCCCACCATACAATCCCTACCACCACCATAAACTGAAGAAAGAAAGGTTCAGATTTAGACTATGTTCTCCTGGGAGAAAAGAGTTAATGGATTTTGAGGCACAAAGCATAATACACTGTCTCTTTTGTTTGATCTAAAAAGCAATGCATTCTATAACATGGGTTACTATCTTACATGCAAATTTAGGATAATTACTAATATTTAAAATCACATTTTTAGGATAATATTAAATCATAGCACCTTCATTTTTCATTAGAATGAGTTACTTTAGAAGTCTAATAGTACTAAGTCAAATTTAATAAGGAGGGGGAAGACTTTCTAATAAGGAAGCCTCTTCTTTAGACGAATCACACAAAAGAATAATGTAGGAAGCTTCTAGTTTTCTTAAAGCATCAGTCAGGCATCATAAGTATGCTTCATGTCTGATCCAAAATAAAGCAGGATTATCTAAGAGGAGAAGCAAAGTAAACAGTAGAAACAGATTACACAGAAGACTGAAAAACCTTCCAAGATTGGGAAAAAAAAATCATTAATAATGCTGCTTAATTCTGCCTTCTTTTTCTATCAGAGTCTGTATTGTTTAAACAAAGAGTACTAATTTTTTAAAAACTCAGTTATAGTAGCTTAGAGGCTTTGTTTTGTTTTTCTTAATCAGCAGAATCACTTGAACAAGAAAGAAGCCTTCTTCCTTAAACACAGTCAGAAAAGTTAGATTAACTTGAAAGAGAATAAGTGTGCCTTTTTAGCTTGGGGTTCAAAGAAATCCATAACTCAGAATTTTTTCCTAGGGAAAGAAAAGCCATCTTTAGAAAAATCTATACTTCTTTGAACCCTGAATATAAAAATTTTGAACATTAAGTTATATTTCTACTATGTGCTATTTGATTAAACAAGGAGTGAAGGTATTCCTCACAATGAGATGTTCTCACCATTAGTTACTAGAAGCAATGCTTAATAATACAAGAAAAGTCATCGATATTTGCCATTGTTAATGTTATATGGGAATCTTCTGCGCCTCATGTACAGTGACATGTGAGTGGTATTAATGTCTGAAGCAACAGAGATGAGATCTTTTTTCTAGTATTTATTAGTATTAAAGCATTGCCTTCTACAGATTTACAGCATATAAAATACGTAATCTGTAATTCTTTGCCTAAAGTTTTAAATTACAAATTAGACAGCTAAATTTTGATTAATTACATTGAGATTTAATTTACTTTAAAATGAAATCATTTTTGGTGGAGCTGAAGGAACACTTGATGTAGCCTGAAAGCTAGATTCTTACCCCAGCCTTGCCAATTACCAGATATAGGACCCTAAAAAACTAAAATATCATGAATTTCAGTTTTTAATCTGTAAAATATATAATAGCAAACTCAAGGAGTTTAATTTTACATTAATTATACCCTACCTATACCTCAAGAGTTTGCAGTGGCTGAGAGACATACATGGAGTAACATTAATAGGTTTTCCAAAGAAAGATGTAAATGGTTAGGAATCCCATTGGTCTTTAAGTTTTCTGCAAATCAGAATACATATGGTATTAGGAAGAAAAATTAAGTAGCATATAGAATAATAACAGTGTGAGATGGAAGTAAGCTAAACATAAGCCAATTTCTTGAAACATACAGATGTTTCCTATTAGCAGATTCTGCATTTTCACATAACAAACTGAATAGTAGAATAGGAAAAATAATTGAGGCAAAACTGGAAGTAGTTTTTAGATGACTTTTCTATTGATAACAGCCAAGGATTCCATTTAAAAAAAAACTCGGTAAAGGTCAAACTGCGTGTGATTCAATTTGCTTTTGACTTAACACATCAGACATAGCATCAAGGCTATGGTGACACAGACATTTGCTTGACTTAACAAAGAGTCCTTTCTCTGCCTGATTTTGACAGGAGCTAAATAGAGGGTAATTTTTGTTCTTTAGTGAGAACATGTTGGTCTGTATACTTTGGAAATCAAACTAGATGTCTTGATAATGTAAATGTAATAATTTTGTAATGTCTCCACATATATTTGAGGGTTTTTTGTTTGTTTTTGAACTTTATTTCCTCCTAATTAGTCAATATCTTTTATTTATCTTTTGGAAAATTAGGGAACTTGAAGCAGAAATGCAAAGAGAAACAAGAAGTCAGCTGTAAGATTTGTATATATGAAAGAGGAAACTTTGGATCACAGAAATACATCATTTTAAACTATTTGATTTACACAAAGAGGACATGATTTTCCAAATTGTTCTAGTTGTTTGTCTCCATATTAAAAGCCAGTTCTTGTCAAATATATCATAGAGTTTTACTATATGGCAAAGGTAGAAAGAACATCATTAAGTCTTGTCACAGAGAAACTTAGAGGGATTAAAGTCCACTTATTCAGCACTAGAGATTGTAAGACATAGCAGAGAGAGGCTGTCAGTCATGTCCAAAGTCCTAGAGGAGATAAGTATTTCATAGACCCAAAGGAAAACTAAGTGACAGGGGACTTTTGTCATGTTCTGTGCTCGGCATCTAGGGATTCACTGCCATTCCACCTAGCATATTCTACACCAAAAGACTGTGAATGGGATTGAGTGATATGGAAGTTCCTATGTAGCCCAAGATGGGTCTAGAAAGAATCTGAGAGGTGTCACTGGAGGATTCACTGTGTCTGTATATGGCACTCATGGAAGTCAGGCCCAGGGGCACGTGCAGTGCAGGCAACAAGAGGTGATGGCCAATGGCCGATGTCCTTGAAGGCTTTGAGTTCTATCAGGCCAAGATTGAACAGATGCTGGCAGAATGCAGAAAAGACCTCACCATCACCTTATAAGTGAGACCAGCACAAGGACCAGTACAAAATCATATTCACGGCTGCCTAGCAGCATACCTGACCCTCTTGTATTTTGCCTCCCTGATGCTTAAAAGCCTGCTTGAAGACAGGAAAAAAAGATGAAAGGAAATAGGGCTGACACTAATTCAGGCTTTGAATTGTCAAAAGTTTGATGGAATCTAAATTGCTTTTAACCAAAAGAAGATACCATTTATTGGCAATTTTAAATTAAGAATTTTCCCTTCCTGTGGAAGCAGGTGGACTATGTTCTGGGGCTCAGGAGGAAAGCTAGCATCAGTTATGGATAAAAATAAACTTCCATTTTTCTTACAATGTCTGGGTTGTATAAATAATATTTAGAGTCAAACACAAGAAGACTAGTAGCAGCTTCTGGATTGCAGTGGCAGGCAGGCCTCTTCATCCTCTCAGCTGGGACATTTAACCAGGTCATTTACAGGCAGCTTAGGGTCCTTCTCCAGGAGAAAGCTCAGCTCAGTTTAGGCTTTCAGATACATATTTGATTGCAGCTCTAAATTTACAGCAGAGAACCCAGTAGAAATGGTTTTGGCTTAAAAACACTTCACTCTGGGAGAACAGTCCCCCACATTGGCAGTAGAAATGCTGCAGGAGAGTTTCTACAAATGTCAGATTTAGAGCAGCATTGATTCTCTGAGTGCTTGCCAGGGTCAGGTAGCTGTGAAACATCTATCTCCCTGGGAAAGAGATTGAGTCCGCTCAATTGATAAGAGTTATTTGGAATGGACCAATTACTTTTGGAAGACAGTTTAGCAAAGATGATCATCTTAGTTTTGCATTAATTAAAGTTGAGGTATTATTTCTGTCTATAACTATACACTAAGACCAACTACCTCTGGGGGATGCACTTGATTTATGGCAGCATAATTTTGTCACTGGTGTAAAGGAGAACACTTTTCTTCCCATTTTTTTCTGTTGTAAGACATCACACTAGACTTATAGCATTCAGTGTTATGAGTGTATGATAAAGAGAAGATGGACTCATTTTGATTTAATGGAATAATGTTTCAGGAAGTGTCTGTTAAGATATACTCATTTCCCCACACCTCTCACAAGTAAACAATATTTAGAAACAAATTCTTTCTGCAATATGCACACAAAGCTTTGGAGTTGGACAGACTAGGAATTGAATTAAGTCCTGCACATGACATTGGTCCATTTATTTCTCTGATGTAAATACAGCTATAAAATGGGGTTAATGGTCCAATATCATATACCTCATTGGGTTTTGCAAAGATCAAGCCAGAAAAAAATATATAAAATGGCTATGTGTTTGGCATGAAGTACATGATCAATAAATACTATTCTGTCTTCATTATCTACTGTGATGTACTTGGTCAAAATTCTAACAACATATATGAAAATTTTTGAGTTTCTGCCCACCAAGGATTTATTGCTGAAATTAAAAACATTTTTTCAAAGAGCTTTGAATTTCAAAAATTCTCCTCTACTTATTATTAAACATTATTGAGCACAAAATGTGTGTGTGTGTGCGGGGGGTGCTAAGTTCTGCATATAATAGACATTTATGTTTCCTTAAAAAATTAAAAAGGGCATTTTTATTTTTTCTTTCAATGAAGAGCTGAAACACAATTTTATTTATTTTTTTAATCCTGTTTACCCTCTAAAGTCCAGTCTTTATTTGAGCAGCTTGGAGTAATGACAACAAAACAATAAAAGAATTCAGATAATGGTATCAGAGTAGCATTTCTTATAAATTAATATGATTATTAATCAGATAAATATGTTTGGGGGCTAACTCTTATGCCTTCCTTATGCCTAGGAAATGAGTGATGCATTTTCTTTCTTTTTTTTTTTTCTATAAGCTAATGGCTCAACCCTGATACTCTGATTATCTGGGCTTCTTTCCTCCTCTTTGACAACAGGCATCAAGAAATTTTTTCCACTTACATATTTAACTCAGTAACTTCACTATCTTGGCTACACTAGCTGTGGATATTGGCAAATTCATTTAACCTTTTTGGATCATTTTTTTATTCCTTTATAGAAAACAAAATGCCAGATTACATAGGCTTCAATGTCTCTTCCACATCTAAAATTTTGTGAATCTTCATAGACTTGTGTATTGAAAGAAGTGGTCTAAGTTGGCAACCAACATAGATTGAAAAGGACATGAATTGAAGATGGCTCCAACTTGGCTAAACTTTGAATACCAGAGCAGTGCTTGCCTTACTTGCTCTGATTTAAATGTGTGATGTGTGTCAAACATTTGCCAAACTCTAGGAATCCAAGGCAGTCTTCTCCCTCGTGGGCTTTGCTGTATAGTTGAGAGAGGCAGATATGAAACTAATAAATACCCTAAGGTATGTATATTATTTGGTTAAAGTACAGAAAGAAGTTGAGAATCATATTAGGGTTTTCACCAGGAGGTAAATAAAGTTAGAGTTTCTGCATGTTAAGGAGTGTTTCTGGAAGGCAGCATTCTCTTTTCAGAGCTGATAATAATGTTTTCAGGTTAGACCCACGTCCAGTGAACAGAGGGTGGATAAATCTGAGGCTTCTGTTCAATATGCTGTTGTGTAATGGGTTTTTTCTGTTAGAAAAATTTTTCTTTAGAAAAATCTATACTTCTTTGAACCCTGAATATAAAAATTTTGAACATTAAGTTATATTTCTACTATGTGCTATTTGATTAAACAAGGAGTGAAGGTATTCCTCACAATGAGATGTTCTCACCATTAGTTACTAGAAGCAATGCTTAATAATACAAGAAAAGTCATCGATATTTGCCATTGTTAATGTTATATGGGAATCTTCTGCGCCTCATGTACAGTGACATGTGAGTGGTATTAATGTCTGAAGCAACAGAGATGAGATCTTTTTTCTAGTATTTATTAGTATTAAAGCATTGCCTTCTACAGATTTACAGCATATAAAATACGTAATCTGTAATTCTTTGCCTAAAGTTTTAAATTACAAATTAGACAGCTAAATTTTGATTAATTACATTGAGATTTAATTTACTTTAAAATGAAATCATTTTTGGTGGAGCTGAAGGAACACTTGATGTAGCCTGAAAGCTAGATTCTTACCCCAGCCTTGCCAATTACCAGATATAGGACCCTAAAAAACTAAAATATCATGAATTTCAGTTTTTAATCTGTAAAATATATAATAGCAAACTCAAGGAGTTTAATTTTACATTAATTATACCCTACCTATACCTCAAGAGTTTGCAGTGGCTGAGAGACATACATGGAGTAACATTAATAGGTTTTCCAAAGAAAGATGTAAATGGTTAGGAATCCCATTGGTCTTTAAGTTTTCTGCAAATCAGAATACATATGGTATTAGGAAGAAAAATTAAGTAGCATATAGAATAATAACAGTGTGAGATGGAAGTAAGCTAAACATAAGCCAATTTCTTGAAACATACAGATGTTTCCTATTAGCAGATTCTGCATTTTCACATAACAAACTGAATAGTAGAATAGGAAAAATAATTGAGGCAAAACTGGAAGTAGTTTTTAGATGACTTTTCTATTGATAACAGCCAAGGATTCCATTTAAAAAAAAACTCGGTAAAGGTCAAACTGCGTGTGATTCAATTTGCTTTTGACTTAACACATCAGACATAGCATCAAGGCTATGGTGACACAGACATTTGCTTGACTTAACAAAGAGTCCTTTCTCTGCCTGATTTTGACAGGAGCTAAATAGAGGGTAATTTTTGTTCTTTAGTGAGAACATGTTGGTCTGTATACTTTGGAAATCAAACTAGATGTCTTGATAATGTAAATGTAATAATTTTGTAATGTCTCCACATATATTTGAGGGTTTTTTGTTTGTTTTTGAACTTTATTTCCTCCTAATTAGTCAATATCTTTTATTTATCTTTTGGAAAATTAGGGAACTTGAAGCAGAAATGCAAAGAGAAACAAGAAGTCAGCTGTAAGATTTGTATATATGAAAGAGGAAACTTTGGATCACAGAAATACATCATTTTAAACTATTTGATTTACACAAAGAGGACATGATTTTCCAAATTGTTCTAGTTGTTTGTCTCCATATTAAAAGCCAGTTCTTGTCAAATATATCATAGAGTTTTACTATATGGCAAAGGTAGAAAGAACATCATTAAGTCTTGTCACAGAGAAACTTAGAGGGATTAAAGTCCACTTATTCAGCACTAGAGATTGTAAGACATAGCAGAGAGAGGCTGTCAGTCATGTCCAAAGTCCTAGAGGAGATAAGTATTTCATAGACCCAAAGGAAAACTAAGTGACAGGGGACTTTTGTCATGTTCTGTGCTCGGCATCTAGGGATTCACTGCCATTCCACCTAGCATATTCTACACCAAAAGACTGTGAATGGGATTGAGTGATATGGAAGTTCCTATGTAGCCCAAGATGGGTCTAGAAAGAATCTGAGAGGTGTCACTGGAGGATTCACTGTGTCTGTATATGGCACTCATGGAAGTCAGGCCCAGGGGCACGTGCAGTGCAGGCAACAAGAGGTGATGGCCAATGGCCGATGTCCTTGAAGGCTTTGAGTTCTATCAGGCCAAGATTGAACAGATGCTGGCAGAATGCAGAAAAGACCTCACCATCACCTTATAAGTGAGACCAGCACAAGGACCAGTACAAAATCATATTCACGGCTGCCTAGCAGCATACCTGACCCTCTTGTATTTTGCCTCCCTGATGCTTAAAAGCCTGCTTGAAGACAGGAAAAAAAGATGAAAGGAAATAGGGCTGACACTAATTCAGGCTTTGAATTGTCAAAAGTTTGATGGAATCTAAATTGCTTTTAACCAAAAGAAGATACCATTTATTGGCAATTTTAAATTAAGAATTTTCCCTTCCTGTGGAAGCAGGTGGACTATGTTCTGGGGCTCAGGAGGAAAGCTAGCATCAGTTATGGATAAAAATAAACTTCCATTTTTCTTACAATGTCTGGGTTGTATAAATAATATTTAGAGTCAAACACAAGAAGACTAGTAGCAGCTTCTGGATTGCAGTGGCAGGCAGGCCTCTTCATCCTCTCAGCTGGGACATTTAACCAGGTCATTTACAGGCAGCTTAGGGTCCTTCTCCAGGAGAAAGCTCAGCTCAGTTTAGGCTTTCAGATACATATTTGATTGCAGCTCTAAATTTACAGCAGAGAACCCAGTAGAAATGGTTTTGGCTTAAAAACACTTCACTCTGGGAGAACAGTCCCCCACATTGGCAGTAGAAATGCTGCAGGAGAGTTTCTACAAATGTCAGATTTAGAGCAGCATTGATTCTCTGAGTGCTTGCCAGGGTCAGGTAGCTGTGAAACATCTATCTCCCTGGGAAAGAGATTGAGTCCGCTCAATTGATAAGAGTTATTTGGAATGGACCAATTACTTTTGGAAGACAGTTTAGCAAAGATGATCATCTTAGTTTTGCATTAATTAAAGTTGAGGTATTATTTCTGTCTATAACTATACACTAAGACCAACTACCTCTGGGGGATGCACTTGATTTATGGCAGCATAATTTTGTCACTGGTGTAAAGGAGAACACTTTTCTTCCCATTTTTTTCTGTTGTAAGACATCACACTAGACTTATAGCATTCAGTGTTATGAGTGTATGATAAAGAGAAGATGGACTCATTTTGATTTAATGGAATAATGTTTCAGGAAGTGTCTGTTAAGATATACTCATTTCCCCACACCTCTCACAAGTAAACAATATTTAGAAACAAATTCTTTCTGCAATATGCACACAAAGCTTTGGAGTTGGACAGACTAGGAATTGAATTAAGTCCTGCACATGACATTGGTCCATTTATTTCTCTGATGTAAATACAGCTATAAAATGGGGTTAATGGTCCAATATCATATACCTCATTGGGTTTTGCAAAGATCAAGCCAGAAAAAAATATATAAAATGGCTATGTGTTTGGCATGAAGTACATGATCAATAAATACTATTCTGTCTTCATTATCTACTGTGATGTACTTGGTCAAAATTCTAACAACATATATGAAAATTTTTGAGTTTCTGCCCACCAAGGATTTATTGCTGAAATTAAAAACATTTTTTCAAAGAGCTTTGAATTTCAAAAATTCTCCTCTACTTATTATTAAACATTATTGAGCACAAAATGTGTGTGTGTGTGCGGGGGGTGCTAAGTTCTGCATATAATAGACATTTATGTTTCCTTAAAAAATTAAAAAGGGCATTTTTATTTTTTCTTTCAATGAAGAGCTGAAACACAATTTTATTTATTTTTTTAATCCTGTTTACCCTCTAAAGTCCAGTCTTTATTTGAGCAGCTTGGAGTAATGACAACAAAACAATAAAAGAATTCAGATAATGGTATCAGAGTAGCATTTCTTATAAATTAATATGATTATTAATCAGATAAATATGTTTGGGGGCTAACTCTTATGCCTTCCTTATGCCTAGGAAATGAGTGATGCATTTTCTTTCTTTTTTTTTTTTCTATAAGCTAATGGCTCAACCCTGATACTCTGATTATCTGGGCTTCTTTCCTCCTCTTTGACAACAGGCATCAAGAAATTTTTTCCACTTACATATTTAACTCAGTAACTTCACTATCTTGGCTACACTAGCTGTGGATATTGGCAAATTCATTTAACCTTTTTGGATCATTTTTTTATTCCTTTATAGAAAACAAAATGCCAGATTACATAGGCTTCAATGTCTCTTCCACATCTAAAATTTTGTGAATCTTCATAGACTTGTGTATTGAAAGAAGTGGTCTAAGTTGGCAACCAACATAGATTGAAAAGGACATGAATTGAAGATGGCTCCAACTTGGCTAAACTTTGAATACCAGAGCAGTGCTTGCCTTACTTGCTCTGATTTAAATGTGTGATGTGTGTCAAACATTTGCCAAACTCTAGGAATCCAAGGCAGTCTTCTCCCTCGTGGGCTTTGCTGTATAGTTGAGAGAGGCAGATATGAAACTAATAAATACCCTAAGGTATGTATATTATTTGGTTAAAGTACAGAAAGAAGTTGAGAATCATATTAGGGTTTTCACCAGGAGGTAAATAAAGTTAGAGTTTCTGCATGTTAAGGAGTGTTTCTGGAAGGCAGCATTCTCTTTTCAGAGCTGATAATAATGTTTTCAGGTTAGACCCACGTCCAGTGAACAGAGGGTGGATAAATCTGAGGCTTCTGTTCAATATGCTGTTGTGTAATGGGTCACGCTCAGTTTCTAATGATCATCAACTGGAAACCAACTTCATTAACCACTGAGTAATTACTAACACTCTCATGAATAATGGTCATGGTAATTTTAGAAACAGCCATTTAGCTGACACATCAAAGGTGACCAAACATGTCTCACAAAGTAATGACTCCGACCAGTGAAAAATTAAACCACATCCCATCATCAATTTGTTTTCAAATAAGTTAATGGAATCTTCTACAGAATAGGTTTTATTTTTACTTTTCTGGCTCCATTTATCTGACCTTTACTGGGATAGAGGAAATATTTACAGATGAAAGATTGGCAATGATGCCATCAGTGAGTCTCAAATTTGTTATTCTAGTGACCTTGTGAAAGTTCACCATGATCTCGAAAGCTTTAGATCACTGTTTCTTGGACAAGATGAGATGTCTGTGATTTGGAAAGCAGGAATATTGTATCTTTTGCTTGCTTCAAAGACTTAGGAAATGATTGTGTTTCCACTTGAAAAATGGCTATTGGGATTGGTAGAAAAGAAAGGTGAATGTTAGAGGTTACCACTTACATGAGATAGGAGGTCAACTGACAAAGTCAAGAGATGGAAAACCAGAAAATATGGCAACACTGCTGGTATTGACTCAATTTAAAGGAAAATGAAAGAACCCCTTACAAATGATCTACTCTTCTCAATTTTCTAGTCTTAGTTTCACTGTACTCAATTATATTATAGAAATTAATCCATCACCATAAACAAAACCCAGTTATTTTCTTATGACACTAAACAGTATTAAAAACATATCTGCCTTTAGTCTGCTAAATTACATGAATCAAAACCATTACAATATTATGATCTTGGAATATTGACTTAGAAATACCTTTATCTTCCTTCTCAAATATAGTTACCAGCTAAAAGCTGAGTTCTTGATTAGTCAAATTTATCTGCCTATTCCATGACTGTTCCAGAAAACTACACTGTCATAATTCATATTGTTGACTCAAAATCCCCAAATGACAATTCATGATACAATTCATTCTCTAATATATTATTTTCATCTCTCTAAAATCTTCTCTCCTCAAACTTCCATCACTCTCCTTCCCTTCACTCTTAACTAGTGATCTCAGCTAACATGCTTCATTAATAACACAAACAAAACAAATAGGAACTTTGTAATTTTCTACCAAAATCAAAGTCTATTTTCATACGGACCAGGATCTTTCTTTTTTCTTACAGTGAGTTGTGTTCCAGTTCCTATTAAAGTTGGCACTTCTACTTGTGTTCTAGAGCCCACCACCACTTCTTTCTCTAGCACTTTGTTTAAAAAAATACTATTTATGTATAAAAATTTCACCCACTTTTAAATCATTACCACTAACATACATGAATTCTTATTTTTCATCAGAAAAGCCCCTCTTGTGGCTAGAAGCAACTATACCACACTAGTAATGGGCATAGCAAAGGCCAGATGTAAGTTCCTAAATACTGTTTTTCAACTAAAAGAAAGGGGACCCCTTAGAAAATAGATTGATTCCAGGGTTGAGTTAGGAAAATTATGTGTTGAGAACTGTATGGTGCTGCAAAGTAAGAAAATGTACCCATATACATGCACAGAAAAAATAAATGAAAAATTACAAGGTCAGAGAAGGCAACTCAAAGAGCTTCCAATGCCAAACTTAAAACACACTATGCAAGAGAATAAGCAATGATACTATAGATTATAAACAAAAGAATACAAGAGAAACCCAAAATTTATTCTGATAAAAATAAGTAAGTGAAAAATTGAAAAAAATCATTTAACTAAAAAAAAATGAGGGAGAAGTGACATCTTCTCTTTACAGAAAAATTGTTAATAATAAAAGTGGAATGAATATAGGGAAATAAAAATGAGCATTAGAATACTATAGGGATATTTTTTTCCAGTCAAGGTCCACCAAGGAAGCTAAAATTTATGGTCAAAAGTATAAGGAGAAACAGTATACTCACATGGTCTCAAAGTATCGACTTCAAAGCATACATTAATTACAATGGAAGCCATAGTAATTTTACAGTGGAGAATCATGACAGCAATCATGGTCAACACCATTAATCATGGACCCCTGACAGGAAGCACCGAGAAGGGCAGATCATATTTACAGTACCCTTTTTGTTAATACATATCCTGTGTATAACCAAGAAAAATCATCAGACAAACCAAACCTGAGAGATACTCCACCAAATAACTCTTTTGTATTTTCGAAAGTGTGAAAGTTATGAAAGGTAAGGAAAGATTGAAGAACTGTCAGAGATTTGAGGAGATTAGGATTCATGACAACTAAATAAAATGTGGGATTGTAAATTCATTCCTGGAACAGAAAAAGAAAAAAAAAATGAGTGGAAACTATAAAATAAGTTAATTACTATGTTTAAATAAGTTAGCTAGTAGTCATACCCAAATCAATTTTTTCTTTTGATAAATGTTCTAAGGTTATATAAGATATTAGCATAGGGAGAATATGGGAGGAGAAATACAGAAAATCTGTGAGCTATTTTTGTAATTCTTCTGCACATTGAAGATTATCTCAAAATATTAAAAAACAAACAAACAAACAAAAAAACACTTGAGCTCCTTTCTACTTCTAGCTATTATGTAGCAAAGCTTCTTGAGAAAGTTGTCTGTGGCTTCTCCCTCTCAGTCCTCACCTAACATTTTCCTCAGCACTTCAGTCTGGCTGTGGATACACTCTTTCCCTAAAACTGTCACCATCAGTTCCAAGTTGGCAATACTGATGGTTCCTTCCTTATCCTAATCTACCCCCATCTTTCAGTAGTTTGCAAAGTTGGTAGCTCCCTTATCCTTGAAACATTATCTTACCTCGGTTTCCCTGCAAAACACATTCCTGGTTTTGTATGTGATCTACTCTGAGACCTTTCTTCTTCTTCTGTGACGCATTCTCCTCAGTAAAATCTGAATTTTCAAAAATCTAGTATTTGGTTCTCTCTATACGTGCTCCCACTGTTCACATATCCATTCCCAGGACTTTAAAAGCTATATAGGTGTTTATGTCGACAGCCCTGAGCTTTCCTCTTCATACCTGACAGTGACAATCTGATTGCTGGGAGGATTCTGCTTTTCTTCTTCAGCAATGAGGATTGGAAAAGGACAGAGGAGGACCTGAGATTTGTGACTATATTTCTTCAATATGCACCATGTTGCCTTTTAGTTGAAGAGGAAAGGTTGACCTGATTCTCAGTATTTTCTAGAGTGCATAGCCACTGTGAAATCTTAATTACAGTATCTGCCAAATCCAATAGATCTTTCACACACTAAATCCTATTATTGCTTCCTGTCACTGCATTTATAATTCAAAGAAATATATTCTTTCTTAATATATTTAGAATCCAAACCTACTAAAAGCACAAATTTGTAAAATTTATATACAAATGAGTATGTATTTTAAGGATAAGATCATTTTTATTTGATTACCCAAGTGATCATTGATAGATATAATATAGACTGTACTGGAACCAACCCTTTAGAAAGCATCTCCTGCTTACATAAGAAAGAAGAAATGCTACATGGTGTTATGGTTTGGATATGATGTCCCCACAAACGTTCATGTGTAAGACAACACAAGAAGGCTTTGAGACGAAATGATTGGATTATAGCCTTGGCCCAGTCAGAGAATTAATTCCTGGTGGGATTAACTGGGTGGTAACTGAAATCAGGTGGAAATGGTTCATTGAGAGTGTGGCTATGAGGTATATATTTTGTATCTGAAGAGTGAGGTCTCCCTCCCTCCCCCCCCTCCTTCCTGATCATCATGCTAGCTGCTTCCCTCTGCCACACTCTTCCTCCATGATGTCTTTTATTCTGATAAAAATAAGTAAGTGAAAAATTGAAAAAATAATTTAACTAATTTAACTCCATTCCTGAGGAATGGAGCCAGCCACTTATGGGCTGAGACCTCTGAAACCGTGCACACTCAAATAAACTTTTCCTCCTCTACTGTTGTTCTAGTCAGGTCTTTACATCATAGCACCAAAAAACCTGACTAAAACACATGGGCCATTCAGATTCCATTTTGCAATTTTATTACAAATTCAACCATGATATTAGTGAATCTAAGAAATATTAGGTGCAGACTGATGATGTTATCCAAATAAAATTCATGATTTTGCATTGACTTGAGCGGCTATCAATTTGTTTTGGATAGATATGGGAGGTGGATGAGAAGAAATGGGTAATAATTTGTTAAGCTACTGTGTTTTTAATTCAGGCAATAATGTTAGGATTAGACTGGTAAAACTATTTAAAAAAATGGCCGGGGTAGCTAAATGCTACAGATATATTACATTGCTCTTACCACCTGTGGTGAATCACCCAAGTGAGCTTGGCCATTTTAACTTGATTCTTAAATGGAAGAAATTTTGAACAACATCTTAGGAAATAAAAACATAAAACAGGAAAGTTGATTAAAAATAATATAAAATCAGTGTTTCTCTAAGTTTGGTTGTTATTCTACTACCACTCTATTACAAATGTCAGATTCAGGTTCCATCTTTTCTAAATAAGTTCTTAAACTGCTGGTTGAACAAATGTAAAAAGTAATTGTTTTTTTAATGTTCCAGACTTCAAAGTAATTTCTGTATGGATTTATAATTGAATGGTCAAGTCTTGTTAATGTTATTACATATTTTAAATGTTATAGTAAAACATAATTTAGAGACCTTGCATACTTCATATCATTCAATTAGTGTGTAGATATTATATAGTACTATCAAAAAACAATAGAATTTTCTTTTTGTATTTTGCTTGAACTACTTATAAATCAAGAATTTCAGCAAAGGCAGAATTATAGTGCTCTTGTTCAAATGCTTTTTAGACACTTAATTTTCTCTCATACCATTTGCAATGAATAACTATTTTTTAATTTATTTCACTTTAAAATGTAAAATAATATTGTTTTCTTCTCATAATTAGTTCTAAAAAGAATTATTTAGTCTGAGTCCAAAAGGAAATATGAAACAAAATCTTGACATTGATGTACAATAGATGGACAACTTGCTAGAGATTCATTGATATTCAGATATTCAATGTGCTCCATTATCTAACTTGTCCATTAGGAAATGAAAGTTGGCTGTGCATTCAGACATTTTAGTGTCTAAGATATCGGAACCATGGTGCTGATAACATGCTTTTAGATCCTTTTGAAATGAGCCATCTCCTTTCTGCTTGCTCACCCCTTCTGATGAAGTGTTCTTACTCACTATTACCAACTGTGTCCCTATGCCCACTTTCACAACCAAAAGCACTACTTCTAATTCTTCCTCTTCCTGGCAGACTTACTTGAGTTCTTGAGCCACAGTGAGTCCTTCTTCTCTCTGATAAGACTTTATTAGGCTACAAATTCCTTGGGGTTGAAACCATATCTACCTCTCATTCATATTTGTAGTCTCCCAACAGGTTCAAAAAAGCCATGTTCAGATTTTATCAGTAATGTAAGATGTAGCTATTAGTTCATGTTTCATGCTAAGATTCTCTGAGGTGAATGGGGGAGGGATATATCTCTTTTTTTCCTACATCCTGGAGAACTTGGGATCCTTCTTTAGGGACCTTTGAGCAGAACTTCAAGACATGGCCTTATTGTGATGTAAAGAGCAGTTACTCATCAAGTAAATATTCAGAAATTTTCTTAATTCTTGGTGAATATTGCCTGCATAGAACATATCACCAGTAACTTCTTGCCATGTTTGGGAACTTAAGGACCAAACTAATGGAACTGAGAAAGCCACACCAGTGTTGTGGTCTTCTGCTCCCATTCTATTAACCTTGCTTGTACTAAGTTCTATAGTCTCTGGCTCAAAAAATCAGAAATTTGATGTGAATGTTAGACTAATGGTATAAGTTGCACCTTGATGGTACATTATTCTTTATGCAATTCTTTCTTTTTCTACACAACATCAAAACTTTAACCAGAAATAAGGATTAAAAAGCAATCAGGAATCAAGAAACTGGTGATTTCTGCACTCTCAATTTTTTTTCCCCCTGGGAGTTCTTGTAAAAAATAGAACATTAAAAAAATTGAAGAATAGAGAGCTGTCTCTAAATGTTGCTATTTACTTCTAATGTGTCATTAGAGTATACAGTATCTGTCACTAACATGGAATCAAATAATCAAATTTCATGGCAGAATTCCTGAGACTAATGTTTGTGTCATTTCATTTTGTTGCTGTATTGCGGGTAAGTGAAAGCCAATTTTACCAATTATATTGCCATCATTTAGTATATTGCACATAAACAACTATATCAGTGTCATCAAGTAAAGTAGTCAGCATTTGATGGGTGCCTACATATGAAGGTAGAGAATCGAATATAACAATAATACATTATATAAATACACACATATCTTTGTATATGTGTGTGTATATATATATATGTGTGTGTGTGTGTGTGTGTGTGTGTGTGTGTGTGTGTATATATATATATATCCTAGAGATACACTCATTTTACATGATTTACTTCATATTTGAGAAACTGAGAAAAGTATGTTATATGAGTTGATATAACATCATATTTGTCAAATAATAAACACTTAGAAAAAACAAAAATAAACCATGCTACGAATTGTCTTAGTTATCCACAGAACCTCACCATAAATTTCATTAATATAAATCTCCAACTTGGTGAAATATATTTGCTAACCTACCAATGATCTTAGCTCTTGTCTGAATTTAATCTACCGCTTGTCTTATGGGCAAAGGACTTGTATATTTTAGCAGAAAAGGATGACATTCTGAAATTAGTTTTTCATTGTTTCTTATGAATGGAACCTAGATTTCCTTCATTAGTAAGATTATTTTCAAGTCCGCTTTCAGCTTTCACTTAAAGAGCAAGTGCTTCAAATTTAAGTGGGTTTGCAGGGCAGGCACTGGAGCAATTCTGCTTACACACAATGTGCTTTGAGTGAATTGCGTTCAGTCCCAGACCACTGGAGGCAATTCAGTTGATGTAAAACTTGAATACTTTCCTTCTCCCTTTAAATGAAGTGAAACCTTATAGTTTCATAATAGGAGAAGTGTTTTAAGTCACTGCCTGGAGAAGGAATAGTATTGACTCCTTTAGGTTTTGCTTGATTTACCATTTACATATGTAAAGGGATCTACTCAAGCAACTCTTTGTCATCAGATTATTTTTATCTCCATCTAGAGATACACAAAAGAACTTTGGAAGGGTACAGAGTTTTAAAGTTCAGTTGAAAATGTTGGTTCTATTTCCTCATTATCTTTAATTTAAAGGGAATAGTGAGTTTCAGGGAGCTTGCAATCACCAGCATCTACTATTTAAAAATATAAACATAATAATTGCCCCTAAAATGTTGAATAGTATTAAATACTCCCTGTATTTAATTAGATACCATCTACTTATTTATTTATTTTTTCCTCTTAACTTTGACTTAACATTTATCCAGGGTGGGAAACCATTCCCTGCCCTGCATTAGAGCACAGGCTATTCTGTGACATTTCTGCTTCCGTTGTTAATTACTAAAAAGCTCACTCTAAGTGGTAAAACACAAACTCAATTCCATGATCAGAATGCCTAATTCCATATAAATTTCAAAAACCTCATATTTTATTCAGAATTGCTGTAGTTTCCACTTTCCACGGTGGTTCCTGCTGCAGGATAGAACCTGGGGTGGGTTAGGTGGAGGCGTGGGGTGGGATAGTCCTTGTTTCAAAGCTCCTCAGCCATCCTGCAGGGAGTTCTGCTGCTCTGTGGCCAGACATCTGGTTGGGAGGTGGTGGAGGGGTTGGGGAGAAGTAGGGAGGCTATAATCCCCCTGGCTGGCTTCCTGAACTGTGGGCCAGACTGGTACTTGGAGCTGACTGGCTTTCTGGTGGGAGTCTCTATGAGTTTTACTTGATCAGTGTAAATGGATCCTATCCCATTGCAGGAATCTAATGACCCATGTGCAGTTCATTTTCTATCAAGAACTGCTAACCACTAGGAGGCCTTATTTGATAAGGTTCTAACTTTCTCCTCAGTTGGCTTTCTCTGGTGGCTTGCCTGCAGCTGCTCCTAGGGATTTTGCTTCCACACATACTGGGGAAACAAGCTGATTTTAGTGTCAGGCAACTCTCCTCACTCTTTCCTCTGCACCATCTTGCTTATCTCTCTGCCTTTTAGATTCCATTCAGGAGTCAGGTGGAGCCTCGTGTGCCTGCTGGTTCCTGAGTTCATGGCTCAAGATCTCCAAGCAACCCAGTTGAAGGTCCTTCTTGACTTTGGGAGTGCCACACCCTTCCTCAAGGACTTCATTCCTGACAGTCAGTCGCTACCCAAATCGCCTTCATTCTCTTGTCTCAACTTGCATCATTTTATGTCCTTATTATCCACTGTGGGCAGATGAGAGGCTTTTCATAGTTTCTTTATAAATTCAGCACATAATCTCCCACCATTCTAGAATTCATGTATTGATGCATGAGGCAACATTTCTAATTTAACACCCCATTACAACAATATTAACTTAAATCATGTAACACTGGTCAATGGCAACATTTTCCCCTAAGAATTTTTATTAAACATCAAATTGGTTCATAGATTCATAGAATGAGTTTTGTTTTAAAGTTATATCTAATAAAGTAAACATTAGTTTTCTTATTATAATGAAGAATTTATTAAGCCTGTGAGTAATTAGTATTTAAATTAAGTGTATAATCAGTTACTTACTAATCTATATTTTATGATGTGCTTGTAAAGGTATTAATTATTTGGCTAGGTAGTGAAAGGATTAGTAGTAGTAACAGCATGTAGAATTTCCCAATGAAAATTTAGCACTAACTTTGATTAAGATGACAAAACATCAATCACATTACTTAATTTTCAAATGGTTCATATTAAGTGTATATACCATTTAAATTCTATTAACTTTGTAAACATAGGGAAATATCTAGTAAAAAGAAATATTCTTTTGACTTCACAGTGGTGCTTTGATTGTTTTTATTATTATTTAATATTCACCAAGCAGCCATGCTGAGCACAGCTCTATTTTAATGTTTATCAAGTGTTGTAAAGTGTTTAAAGGGACCAATCTAGTAACATTGTATTTAGAAATTCAGAATACTATTCAGCAAAATGTTTGCTGAACACTGAGCTTTGTTTTTATGTTAATTTTTTATTTTATTTATCTATTTATTTATTTATTTATTTATTTTGGTAGAGGACTACCAGGGATTGAACTCAGGTGCACTCAGACACTGGGCCACATCCTGAGCCCGATTTTGTATTTTATTTAGAGACAAGATCTCACTGAGTTGCTTAGCACCTCCCTGTTGCTGAGGCTGGCTTAGAACTTACAATCCTCCTGCCTCAGTCTCCCAAGCCACTGGGATTATGGGCCTGCACCACTGTGCCCAGCTTTTTTATTCTTTTGAAAGTTTGAAATATTATGAATATCATCCATTAGCTTTTTCTTTATTTTATTGATTATTCATGATAAGAATTTAAATATTGATTACATTATAGTAATGAGCATGAATTCACGATGAACAATTCTAAAGCCAAGGGCATCATATTGGATTTTAGACTTGTAAAGATCTGTTTTATAGTACTGGGGCTGAACTCATATGCTAGCCAAGTGCTCCACCACCAAGCTTCAGCCCTGTAAAGACCATTTTAATGTCATGCAAAATTGTCTCCTGCCTTTAGCACTATACATAAGCAATTCTGTTATTGCTCTGAGGATTGTAAGACAGAGAGCGCTTTTAACTAATCTAAGCCAAGTTTATATGTTGTTTTCCATTTTATTTAGGTAGCCGTGAAGGTCTTCAAGTAGTACATACAATCAAGTGACCCGAGTTTGTGTTTCCACTCTGACATTTGCAAGTTGGCTGACACCTGAATATCTGTTTCTTTGGGTGAGGCTAAAAAGCAAACATTCAGAGAAATAAAGTGATTTTTGAGAAAACTCCATTGTATACCAAGGTTATGTATTGTTTCTCTCAAACACATAGCCCCATACTATCTTCCTTGAACCCTACTTTTATGTGTAACTATAAAATGGCAAATAAATACAAGGGGATTCAAGCAAGGGGATCAGGGGAGGGAGGAGGAGAGGGAGAGGGCAAGTACCGGGGATTGAAATTGAAAGTTATATCAGATGCATTTATGAATACATCCAAATAAATCCCATTATTATTTGTAATTATAATACACTAATAAATATGTTCTAAGAGATAACAAGAGAATTTAGAGTATTTGGTCTTTTTAAATCTCAGTTTTATTTCACTCAAAATGAATGCTGTAGGTATAACTTGCTTCATCTTTAAAGTATGAAAAGAAAGCAGTCCCTTAAAGACAGATAACAAAACTTTTGTCTTCTCATTTTCCTTTGACCTAAAATTTACATCACAGTAGTTGTATATTTATTTTTTGAAATCCATAGCCACTTTTATTTATACCTAAAATTTAAATTTTAGATCAATTGTTTAAATCAAAAAATAATTGACTGAATATAAATTGCCAAATACATAATAGCCTCTTTTTATTCACTTCCTTCCAACATACTCTGTCCTTGTGGTTATATTAAAAAATGGACATAGACCTCAAAAAGCATTTATATATTACAAACAGGCTTAAAGATAGAATGGAATGTAAATGCCACAGTGACTAGAAATGAAATGTACCAATAAACTGATCACATATTGGTCATATCCAGATGCAACTTGAAAGATGTTAACACAAGTCTCTGATGGTTGTCTCCAAGGAGACGGATACCAGTGTTAAGAAAACAACTTCAACAACTGCTAACTGGGGTCTCTCTAATTTGTGTCACAGATGGGATTGGCAGAAAATATTGGTGGGTGTTTTAAAAACATGACCCAGTCTTTCCCTAATTGAGGAGGTTTCTAATTGTGTAATAATTGGTTTTCACAGTTGAATGTCACAGCATTAAAGACGTTTGCCAAAGTATTAACTCTAACACCAAGGAAAGCATACACTTTTCTCAAATGCATCTTTCTGTATACATTTTTCCAAAGTACGTTTTATAATAATGGCCACAATTATAGAAGGTCATATTAACTGAGTATTGACTATGTTACATACACTGGAATGACTGCTTATATCATTTCATTCACTCAGCAACTTATATGGTTCCAATATCCCTTTCAATGTAAGAATGAACAAATTGGGGCTTAGAGAAGTTAATTACTCATGATATCCTATATCTCATCCTGTGTATCTAACTGAAACACTCAAGACTATAAACTCTATCATATATAAACTGCCAGGTCAAAACACTGCATTGTGCTTCTATGGATAAGTTTATAAGGAGCCAATAAGATGAAAGATTGTAAATAATCATTACTAACAGTAAAAATATTTTAGAAATACAAATTGATATTTGTATTCTAAAAGGTATGTGTGTGTACATGTGCGTGTGTGTGTGTTTAAAAGAAGAAATAATGCTAGAAAGAGCTAAGTAACATTCGGTGAGTACTAAATAAATGCTTTACAACACATCATATCCTTTTCTCTTCATAATAACATTATGGAGTATATATTCTTAGCCTGAGTTGACAGATATGAAATCCAAGGCTTAGAGGGTGGTGTCACTTACACACTTTTGCATAGCTTTTACAAGCTATTCTGGCATTAAACCCTGCATCTGTTTGTCTGCAGTACTTTTATTCTCAACCAGCCTAGTCAACTGTATTTCCTTAAAAGGAGAAGAACATGGATCATTACAGATGTGCTGTGGAGGACAGGGAGCAAGAAAGCTTTATAACTGCTGGCATATTTAATTCAGGAAACTGGTTTTAAATAGAAAAAAAGTAAATTACAAAATCAGCTGATTTAGGCCCATGAGACTTCATTTCTTAATTTGATTTTTTTAATTGCCTATCTGTACATCAAAATTACTGGAGCTGTGCTCTGTGAGGAAGTTGCCTTGTCATGGGGAATTTGTCTGAAATTTAATTCATAAAACTTTTAAGTATTTGCACAAATTACTTAAATTGGTTTTTTTATAGCCTACTATATCCTGCTATGCTTTCTGGCTGCATCATTAATTTGCTTAGAAATCAAATGTAAAATCCACATCCTTTCTGTTACAGAAGACACTGAGCATATTTAATGCATAAATATTTTAAAACCTTGGTGTTTAAATAACATCTTTAAGGTTGACTAGAATACAGCTTGAAAATCTATGATAGATCTTGCTATTTTCTTTCTTTAATCACTATTAAACATTTATTAAAATAATTGAGTGGATTAATTAAAACATAACTAAAATTATCCTTGCTGAATTTTAACAAGATATTTATTTTAAGGTAATAAACACATTATCTAGATTTAATTCAGGTTATAAATTTCTTCTAGATGATGAATTTGATTAATTTGAGCATAAGTAAAAGAAAAATTCTAAAAATGAATGAGAGATACTTATGTTCAGGTATAAAATGAATGGATAAAAAAATGGGTATTTTGAAGCAGAATAGAATAAAGGCAACAAGGCAGACACTGTGTAATCTGAGAGCCAGTGATAGCTTGGTCATGGAGTCCTTGTTTAACTTGGAGAAGTGATACCAGTTTTTCTGAGTCTCAGTACTCCCATCATTGCACAAGAGTAGTACTGAACATCATAATCTCTAAACTCTGAATGAACATTTAACATCTCTAACTGGACAAAAATTGAGCAATGACATATTAAATTACTATACTTTTTTTTTCCTGAATCTCTACTAAGTGCCCAACATGTGCTACGTAAAAAAAATGTAGAAATATAAGATATGATCCATGCCTTACCATTCATTCCAGGGGAAATTAATTTCCTGGAAAAGCCTGACACAGATTATGTAAAAGTATTTTTATTAAGCTTGATGCCATAAAATAAGAAATGACTTCCCTTAAAAAATGGAAATACTATAAAAAAGCAGAAATAAAATAAGAACAATTGAGTATGAAAATATGCAATTAAATATTTTTGAAAGAGAAAAATATGCTCATTGAATAAAAGGGAACTAATTTTGGATTAAGTCTAGTTTAACTGAGCTGGTGAGAAAATTAATATATCAAAACCTCATACTGAAGAACTAATTCAGAAGGCAGTGCCTAAAGATACTATCATTAACATTGCACTAAAAAGCAATTAAGGGAAACAGTTTTTTCAAAGACAAAAAGTGAGTTCCCCATGAAGATAACGAAGGCCACAGCAGAGAAAATAATATCTGAAGAGTTGGAATTGAAAATATTCCAAATGGGTATGGACAATTGTTTTTTAAGCATTAGGTGGATGCTATACCTAAACATACCATAATGACTTTTGGATTGAAACAAACAAATAAGTAAGTCACTACCTAAATAAAAAAATAGTTCTAAGATAGAAAGGACAAAGTGTTTGCAGAGACCATAATTAGACTGAGAACAGAATTTTTTTTCATATGCAACAACTGATGCTAGAAGAAAACAGTAATAGCTTCATTCTTTAAGTAAATATAGATGTTTGTAACCCATATAAACTCTGCTTAAGACAAAGTCAAAATAAAGGTAACCTTAGAAAGGCAGTACTATCTTACAGATGCTTTCTAAAAACAAAAATATTAATAAAAAGATGAACATACAAGCTCAATTTGCTAAATTAAATTAATTATTGTCTGTAAAGTGATGGGAAACAGATGACAGTAGATAAGTTTTTGAAATAGGTGAATTATAGCTATAAAGACAAAAAATAAGATCAGATTAGGCTCACATTTGAAAGCAGAGATTATGAATAGATAAATAAGTGAGATATTATTCTGCATATATTGTTTAGAAGATACATATCTAAAAAATTATATGAAAATACCAAAAGTAACTAAAAAGATTTACCAGAGAAATACTTAAGAGTAACAACAATACATAATGACCAGATGAAACCATGTTATTCTCAACTAATACAGAATTTCAGCAAAAAGTACCAATGGAGATAAAAAGACACACTATATAGTAATAAAAGGAAATATTCACCAGGCACATATGATAATAAAAGAGTTTGCATATAACTCTACAGATTGATGAGAAAGAGAGAGGCTGAGAGTGGGAGAGAAAAAGTAGGAAGGAACAGTCCAACAGTTTTGACAAACCAATTGGCTAATTTCATAGTGAGAATGTCAGAAACTGATAAATTAAGCACACACAACAGAGGAAAAACATATGGATTTGAATAACAAGCTTGGTTAACACCTAGGGATATATATATATATATATATATATATATATATATATATATATATATATATATATATTGTAGTACACTGTGCCCTGCCAAGTAAAAATATATATTTTTATAAGTATAAATAAAACATTCACTAAGGCCTCACATTTGAAAGCAGAGATTATGAATAGATAGCAACAAAGTTCATGGAGAAAAGAAATACTTATGGGGTTATATAACTGGAGGCACCAGTAATCAGATTTGACCAAGGAGAGGACTATAATGAGCTTGTGGCTATTAATTCCTTAAAATCAATCATATTATGCACAGAACAAGTTAAATCCAGGCCATCAGACTAACTCTCTAGTACTTGTTATGATTTCCATGACCTGGGTTTCCTCTTCCACCAGCTCTGATCTCCATTGCGTACCTTCTGAGACATAATGTATTGACAGGAAGGAAGCCCCAGTCCGCTCAGCCAGTTCATGAATGGGGAGAATAGCACAGGGTTGAAAAGTGAATTCCTTGCTGTTTTTTTTCTCTCACTCTGAAAGAGCCGCTTGGCCTTTCCGCCTTGTCACAAGGTAGCAGCTCTGTTAACAGTTGTTGAAGCAGGGGTGGCTTGTCCAAGCCACAATTTTTCTCATAAAGTTGAAGTTTCAAGTCAACAAATATCACCCCAGATTTCTGTCTGTGTAATGTGGACTTTGCTTTGAGTCATGCTTACTTGCTTTTGTTTTATTCTTTTTGTTTGTTTCTTTGCCACATGGGTCCCCACAGAGGAAGACATTTCATAGAAACAGAGAAAGGTGGGGGTGGGGGGAGAGAAGAAGAAGAAACCAAATATCCTGAAAAGCAGCAAAGAAAGCTGCAAGAGATGTGATCATATGCAATTCCAGCCTGTGTTTGAAGCCAAGCAGCATTGAGCCCTTGAAGTGCATGAAACAGCCCTGCATCCTTATGATGAATTCTCCTTTTGGGTTAGCAAGTTCATGTATTTTTCTGATAGTAACAATTGGGAGAGTTCTAACTAATTTAGATAGGTTCAAAAGGAACAAAAAGGAATGGAGTAGACATGCTTGGAAAGAGTCAGGAGGTAGCCAAGGGCAAAGGCACAAGACACCTAGCACATCTGCAAGCATCCTGACACAGCAGCACTTGGGTGTCCAGCTAGCAGCAGGAGGTCACTGAGGAAGTCTAACATGAACCCAGATAAGGGAGCTGGGAAGGACACTGGAGGCTGTGATTTCTACTTTAGGAATTTTGCCCAGGGCTGGCCTGCTGAAGGTGCAAACAAATAAGCCACACATGATAAAGACTCAGTTGCAAAGAGTTTCAGAACAGAAAGAAGCCTCCCTCAAGAGAAAACATGTCGTATGTATATTTTTTTGCAATTCTTTTTCATTTCCCTGTTTCCCATGTGTTTCTTGCGTTCAATAGTCATTACTTGGGAGTTTGAATTTTTTATTGAGCGATTTCTAGTTCAGTGGCTCTCTTCTGCTTGTGAAGTCCTGCGTTGCCCTCTTGCTGCATCTCTCCACAGAAGGGCTGTCTCCCCAGTTCTGCTCCCTGACCTGCCATGACCAGCTATGACCAGCGACCAGCGCAGCTCATCAGCAGTTTCTCATCAGCATCTTATGCCTTACCAGGAAAGTAAAATAATGATTTATTTTTTCCTTAAACCAGAACTGTGGCTTCATGCCTGAGGGAAGCAGTCAGAAGGAAGGGAGGGAATTCACAGTGCTGTCTGCCTGAACTGCTCCCGATTCCTCTTTACTAGACCAGAAAAAGAGAAACTTGTAGGCTGCTGTCAGTGAAGTGGGTTGAGCTCCAGGCGGCTCCCAGCAAAAATTGAACTTTCATCAGAAGCAAACTTACATGGCAATTATTTCAGGTCACTGGCGTTATCATTGTACTCTTCAGTGTAAACAGACACATGGAAGTGACAGTCAGGCTAATGAAGTATTGGTTTTAGAGCATTTAAACTGCAAAAAATCCAGTATTTCTTAAGGGCAACCTGGTGATTCATGTACTGTAATTTCAAAAGATTTCTAATTAAAGGAAGTCATTGGCTTTGTTTACTCTTTCATCCCAGTAAAGGAATGTTTCAGAGACTCCACGCTGAAACTGACATAATTGTCATGCTTTAAAGGCCAGTGGTATAGTTGAAAAAGAAAACTACTGACTTGGGTACTGAACTACAAGTAAACAAGTAAATTGAACTACAAATGTAGAATTTCAATGTGATTTCATTAGGGAACCAACCCATCCAGTCTTTTGTCAGAGCCTCTTATAAACCCAGCAGTATGCTAACTGCTGTCCTAGATAAAGAATGGTTTGAATGTGATCCTTGCCCTAAGACAGCTTAAAATCTATTTGGAAAGAGATAATTAGTACAGGTAAAGGCTTAGAGAAAAAATAAGCCAAATGTCACGGTAACATTTCCTGAAAGCTATCTATCCGGGCTTGGCAAAAAGAGAAAGTTCCATGAGGAAGGTGACCACAAAGAAGCAATTGGAAGGAACGAGACAAAGGGAGAAAGCAGGAGACTCTGCTGAAGGGATAATGTCAATGATCTCCAAGAATGTGTCTTATGTATTCCAAAGTTTGCATCCTTGGACAAAATACTAAGTTGTCCTGAAATCAAAACCAACTGTCATTCTCAAACACATCTATCAACATTTGACATCACAGGCACCTAGTAAACCATATGGATACCCACAAAGCATTGGACTAATTTCAACTTGTCAAAGTACTAGAGAAATCAAAACCATGCATGCACCCCAGGAGCACTGACAGTTATTTATGCAACGGTAATTATAATACTCCTGCAAAGGACTGAAATGTTTGCATCTCCCCCATTGCATGTGTTGAAATCCTAGCCCATGAGGTGCTAGTCTTAGGAAGAGGAGTCTTTGAGAGGTAATTAGGTAGTGGAGGATTAAAATCTTTAAAAGAGAACCCAGAGAGCTTCCTCATCCCTTCCCTCATGTGAGGACACAGAAGATGGCTTACTATGAACCAGAAGAGGGCCTTCATCTGGCACTGAATCTGCCTGTACCCTGATTTCCGGCTTTTTAGCCTTCAGAACCATGAATAACAGGAGTTGATGATTTGAACCACCCTGTCTATTGCAGTTTGTTAGGGCAGCCTGAACAGATAAGACAATCTGTAAATAAATACTGGGCATCTATGTGAATGCTGGGCTAAGTACTTCATATCCATTATCTGTATTTTACACCCTGAGTTAGGTACTCTTATTAGTTTCACTTACAGACAAAAATCCTGAGGTGCCAATTGGTATCACACAGACACTGAGAAATGGAAAAGGATATAAATCTTAGCTACCTCTCAGCTCCCTGAAGGAATATCAATTAATTAGCAGGAGCTTTTAAGCTGATTCTTTTGGGTGACATGAGCCACATGGTGAGATAGGAGGCCCCCAAGCATCCTCCTCCCTCAGACACCTGGAGTAAACACGTGGATCAGTTATCTCCAAGAGAGAACTTTAATTCAGTAAAAAGACACCAACTCATCCAACAACTGAGAAAACACCCATACCAAAACAGATAGGGATCCAGGCATGGTGGAGAATGTAATCTCAACGGGTCTGGAGGCTAGGTAGGAGCGAGTTCAAAGCCAGCCTCAGCAATTTAGCAAGGCACTAAGCAATTTAGCAAGACCTTGTCTCTAAATAAAATTTTTAAAAAAGGGGTTGGGTGGGGATGTGACTCAGTCATTGAGTGCTCCTGGACTAAATCCCCAGTTAAAAGAAAAAAAAAAAAAATCAATCAAACAAACAAACAAAAAACAGGGGAAGTGAGATAAGCTCATGCACTAATCCAACCCTGAGCACAGCAGTTTATTATCAGAAAGGAAATCCCAACTGCAGCAGCTGCAGCCCTGGGGCCAGCCTACCTTCCAACACTCTGGAAACAGTTTGGCCACTAGCTTTCCCAGTAGCTCCTTGACTTCTGACCTCCAACAAATGAGTATCTGGGAGCCTATTTAGTAAATAACGAATAAACTCCCTGAAGCTCATCGGAAGCATTTTTCCACCTGCTTTCTTTTTTCTCTGGCTTGCTTGGGCCACAATTCCAGCTCTATATTTTCTCTGAGAGAAGGGGTTGGAAGTCTTTGTCAGCAAGAATGGGATGAATAGGACTTTTCACATCTCTCCCCCATCTTTTTTCAGAGATAAATTTCTGCAATTCCTCATTAGAGGGAGGCTAGCACCCTCTCTGAGCTTGAAGGACAAAACAGGCACTCCTGTACCTCCTTCTCTGGTATGTTCCAGGTGGAACTACAGACCAGAAGGCTCCCCCAGCAAAGAGGGTCCAAGACTTCTCCTGGCTTGAACAGGAGAGCAGGCACTTCTGTGGCTCCTTCCCACCTTGCTACAGCCATAGTCCTAGCACTGCAATCTGTCCGTGGAAAGAGGTTCCAAGCCTCTGCCATCATTCCCTGCACCCTCTTCCACAGCTTTCCTAGGCATGAAGTCCTACAGTCTCTCATTGGAAGGAAGCAATATGCTTGGAAGTGGAAGTGGGCACTCCTGTGCTTTTCTCCCTGGCTTGCTTTAGCCACAACTCCAGAGCACAGTCTCTCTAGCAGAAAACTGCTAGACCCTTGCCCAGCAGAAAACTGGATACACCCCTCAACTTTGTTCCTGGCTTGCTCCAGCAATTAATAACTCCAGATGCACAGTCTCTCCTTTGAAGTTGTTTCTGGACATAGCCAGCGTCACAGGTTTTCACACGTGGAACTGGCTCCTGAATCTCCAAGTTGTGGGAGTGGATGGAGATTTACTTTTGTAAACCTCTAAGATCACAAAGAATAGAAAGGTAACTTTTAAACTTGCAGACATTCAGTACCTCTGTCCCCAGATTCAAAGTGTGCAGATTGGATCAAGAATGCAGGCAACTTCTTCAGACCTTTACCTTCCTGTACAGGAGACTATGTGGGTAGGCTTTTAGTTTCTTGGTAAGGAAAGAAGCTAGAACACACCCCTAAAACACCAACCTCTCCCTAAGTATACCCAAAAGGGACTGACTTCTATCTTTCTTCTTTCTTGGTGATAGCATGACTCGATACTGTCTGCTTTTGCGGGGGGCAGTATAAACAAAGATGGTCAAATAGACAAGCATGGCATTCAGTGGCTCCTAGCATCTATGGCCAGACTCATTGGGGAGGAATATTTCATAACACGGAATCAATCAAACTGGAAGAGGGGGTTCTTTCATCCAATGCATGGAAAAACAGATAAAGGCAAGGGAAATTTTAAAACAAACAAACAAACAAACATAAAAATGCATTCAAAATAAGCAAACATAATAAATCTCCAAAAACCAAGCCTAATAAAAAGGAACAGATAATTTATCTGACCCAGGATTCAAAAAGATAGGCATAAAGGTGTTCCCTGAAGTAAGAGGAGTGACCCATGAGAAAAGTGAGAACTTCAGCAAAGAGACAGAAAATATCAATGAGCAGTGGGACCAACAATTGGACTAAAAAATCCAACCGAGGGGTTCAACCAAAAACTAGGTCAGGCAGAAGAAAGCATTAGTAAAATGGAGCAGAAGAAAAGATTGGCAAACATAAAGACAGGTCATTGAAGAGTTATTTATTTTAATTAACAAATAATAATTGTGCATATTTAGGATGTACAATGTGATATTTTGTATATGTGATACAAAGAGTCTATCAAGCTAATTGAAACTTATTACCTCACCAAATTATTTTGTGTATGTGTTGAGAATGTTAAAAATCTATTCTTCTAGCCATTTTGAATTATATATACATTATTACAAACTGTGGTCACCATGCAGTTCAATAGAATTTATTCCTTTGGTCTAACTGAATTTTTTTCCATTTGGAT